>NC_071266.1:9396165-9707415 GCF_023375685.1 Ictalurus furcatus
CGCTGAATAGATGAGATGATGTTTTGTGCTTTGTTTGAGTTTTTGGCAAGTGTGTATATTTGTGTTTGTGCGTGACAATAGGAATCATTTTCATGCTGAATTGTGGTGCGCACACACACACACATACACACACACACACACACCACCGTCTCCACTTTCCCCCAGGAGGATGTTCCCGGTACTGAAGGTGAGCGTGTCTGGTCTGGACCCCAATGCCATGTACTCCTTCCTCCTGGACTTCAGCCCAGCTGATGGTCACCGCTGGAAGTACGTGAACGGCGAGTGGGTGCCTGCTGGCAAACCTGAACCCCACAGTCACAGCTGTGTGTACATCCACCCCGACTCTCCGAACTTTGGTGCCCACTGGATGAAGGCTCCGGTGTCCTTCAGTAAAGTCAAACTGACCAACAAACTCAATGGAGGTGGACAGGTGCTGTAATTACACATTACTTCTGGTGTTCCTGTGTGTGTCCAGCTCTGTGACAGTCCTAATTAAGTTCATCTGATACCGTAGTCCCTTATAGAAAAGTCACACAAAATCCACATGGGAATTTTTTGTCACCTTTAACCCTTTTTGTGTTAATTATCCACATACAGAGCATGTGCATTTATTTTTCCATGTTCCAGGTTCACATTTATCGATATTTTTGTTTTGTTTCTACATGTAAGGAATGTGCCCCCCCACACACACGTCATTTTTCTCCACACGATTTATTTCTTTTCACACATGAAATTTTCACGTCATTTCATCACCTTATTAAACTATTTTCACGGATTTTTTTTTTACATTGTTAATACGAATAATTTCATGTTAAGCTTTCAAAGGGTCTGAGATTTTATTTCTCCTCCTGTGATTTTCACGCATTATTAATTTACCTTCGTATATGAATTAACCCCCCCCCCCCCCCACACACACACACACTCCCACACACACTTTTATATTGTGTATGTGTTACTTGAGTGCAATTTTAGGTCAGAACATGGTGAAACGTGCACCCTGACGTGCAATCACGTGAAATGTGATGTGATTTTTCCCACAGTTTGTTCCTTTATTTTAGGAGACTTGTCCCGTGTCTTGTTTTTGACTGTGTGCATGATTTGAGACTTCGAGACGTCCTTGTAAAATTATGGGACATCCTTTTTTTGTCTTTAAACAGTTGAACGCATGTAGAAATGTAAAAAGTCTTTGCCTTGCGAATCGAGCGATGAAATCCAAGCAGAAAGACCCAACAAAGTCTGTACACACTTTGCACAGATGCGTGATTTCACGTTGTGTGCCTCGTTCTGTTGCTCAGACTCTCAGCCATCAGGCTGCTCTTATGTCCATGCAGGAGCTCGGGAGCTTTTAGGAGCCTTGAGCTGCCTCTAATCATCCCGTCTGCTGCTGCGGGGAAATATCAAGTGTGCATTTATACAATTAGTGCTCTCCTCAGCGTCCACTTCACCTATGGAGCCCCTTTGTTTGGCGGGGACTGCATGTAAACAGGAATAAACAGCTCTTAATTGCCACTTTTCCCATTTAATGCACTTCCTGCGGTTCAGACGGAGCACGCTCTACTTCAGCCAGTCATCGGAGGGCTTTCATTTGAGGTGCTCCAGCACGCTCCATTCGAGTATGACTCCTCTGCAAAATTATCAGTGGTATTAACATGAACTCCCCACCACCAGACCACCTCCTCCTCCCAAAACCACCACCACCACCACTGCCGCCCCATTCTCCTCTCCTCTCGTCTCCTCTCCTCCGCTCCACTCCCTTTCTCCAGCGTTTTTAAATGCAGTGTTGGCAGCGGAGAGGCCGCCGAGAGAGAACCGGCTCTAAATGAAATAATTGCCGTGGTTATTTGTACATTATGGTAATTACGTGTGTTTTTTCTATGCAAAATAAATTTAGCCATCAGTCCTTAGATGTGAGGCAAAAAAAAGAGAAAAAAAACCCCCCACATCATCAGCTGTAGTGGAGAGAAAAGCACACACAAAGCCCTTCGCTGCCATGTAGCCATACCGATGAGTACCTGCCCCTCAAGTGAAAGGTGAAGTAAAGCTGTCAATTACAATGAAAAACAGTTTGTCCACCCCGTCGCTGGATATTTCATAGATATATGCTGGAAAATGTTGTGTGTTTTGTGCCCCAGGGTTGATCAGAGGTACAACAAAGTCAGTGTACGCACATATATAGTAGCTATAGTAATTAAATGTAGACACTTATACAACAGTTCTCGATTCTCGATTGTTATCTTTCCTATAGTAACAGCTCATTCACACACTTGTATGGTAGACATTCAAATAATCGAAAGTTAATAATAAACTGATTTAAATCAAAGAAAAATCATCAATACAGTAAAGATTCCTGTAAGGGGATACTTGGATTTATAGAAGGAGTCTCTAGTGTCTTAGTGTCAGTGGTTTATTTTTTGTCAACGGTCAAAAAAAACATGAAAAATTTTGGTTCAGATTTCTCGGTAACATGACAAGTTATTTGTTTATTTGCTTTATTAACTTCAAGAGAGAGAGAAATAAAGAGGTGGTTGAGGGAACTACTGTTTATAGCTGCTATACCATAAGTGAAGACAGGACCTATGGATCTTCCACAACATTAATTGTACTTAATTATAAATGATTTAAAATGCAACATCTTTAATACATGCAAAATTGTCATTTGTGGCAAATTGCTGTGGTATAAAAAGAATAAAACATTTCAGGACGTGCTGCTATAGGAAAATAATCAACTTCAGAGTGGTAACAGAAATCCGCTACACATCAGGCCACATCACACCTCCCCATCTCCGATTATTTTTCTATAACAGCACACCCAAGTGTTTTATTCCCTGCTTAATTGTCCAATTATCTCCTTATTCTCATTCTCTCTCTCTTTCTCTCACACACACACTCTCTCTCTCTCTCTCTGTGGTATAGATCATGCTGAACTCTCTCCACAAGTACAAGCCACAGATCCACATTGTCCGTGTGGGAGGAAGCCACAGGATGGTGACCAACATTTCCTTCACTGACACCCAGTTCATCGCTGTAACAGCCTACCAGAATGAGGAAGTCAGTCTGTCTGTCTATCTGTCTATCTATCTCTCTATCTATCTATCTATCTACATACATACATATACAATCTATCTATCTATCTATCTGTCTATCTATCTATCTATCTGTCTATCTATCTGTCTATCTATCTATCTACATACATACAGTATCTCACAAAAGTGAGTACACCCCTCACATTTTTGTAAATATTTGATTAGATCTTTTCATGTGACAACACTGAAGAAATGACACTTTGCTACAATGTAAAGTAGTGAGTGTACAGCTTGTATAACAGTGTAAATTTGCTGTCCCCTCAAAATAACTCAACACACAGCCATTAATGTCTAAACCGCTGGCAACAAAAGTGAGTACACCCCTAAGTGAAAATGTCCAAATTGGGCCTATATAAAATCTATCTATCTGTCTACAATAGTTTGCACCCCCCATGGTTTCTGGATAGTGGAAATGAAAAAAGTACCTCTAGTTGTATAAAAAAAAATATTTTAAAGTTTTTTTTTTCATTTCCATCAAATTGAAATTAAATGTTGTTGTATCCAGCAATAGGACAACAAATAAAATAAAATAAAATAAATCAACGAAAAACCCCCAATCATTATGCTATAAACCTCTAAGTCTCCAGGCTCAGAATTGTAGACTTCCACTCACCTGTATCTAATGGTAACTATCTACAGCTAAGTGCAAATGTTTGCAACCCAACCCCCCCCCCCCTTCCCCATTGTTCCTGGATGGTATTTTTATCGATACATATATTTATATGCAAATATACTTTATAATTTGTAAACAAAATATTACTTTCGTTGTAAAATTTAGTTTGTAGGGTATACAAACTTTTGCACTCAAATGTTTCTATGTATGTATCTATCTGTAGTATTTTTACATGAAACATTTTTACCCTGTTTATAACAGATAACTGCTCTGAAGATAAAATATAATCCCTTCGCCAAGGCCTTCCTGGATGCTAAGGAAAGGTAATTTTAATCTCCATTTTATTCGAGCTATTCAACAATTAATGCCCAGTTTTATTCGACTGTATTTAGCTTTCCCGTATTTGAATTCTCAATCAGTGCAACAAAGCGTCACAATCGTATCATAGCAGACATTAGCACTAGTCAAGCTAGCATAACTGTGCGAAATCAGCAGTGATTAGCGAGTAATTATTAATCGTTTACGCTGGGAATCGAGTGAGGGGATGAGTAAGGAGCTTGTTGGAGAGGCAGTGTGAAGTGAGGGTGAGACATTTGGAGCATGTATGATGAAGAATGTGTGAGTTGTAACACACCGCTGATCATCAGAAGGCCCCGGCTCTGATTAGCTGTGCGCTAACTCTCTGATGGTTATCTCTCGATGAATGATCGGATGATCTTTGTGCAAACGTCATCAAGTGTTTTATTTCTTACTTATAGCAGACGAATAGATTGAATTTAGGCTGCAATAATAATTGTATTTATTTATTAAAGAATGACACGTCGTATGCTTTGTCAGTTTATGAGTACATATAATGTTCTGAGAAACAACTTCCTGATGATTAAAGTCTGCTTAATCTGCAGGAGCCACCCCAAGAACCTTCTAGAACCTCCTCCTGAGAACCAACATGTGGGCATACCACACTGTACGTGTTTGAGCTTTTCTTCAAACCCCACTGTAGCAACTCGGATTCATGTTCAGTCCGGGATCAGTCCAGGAAGCTTGTCTCACCTCTTCTGCGTTTTGGTTTCTAGGTGGTTGGTATATTTCAAACCCAGACTCCTTTTGTTCCTCTGGGAGCAGTAACTTCCCCTACGCAGGTGGTTTGCCTTTGACCCCGCATCATGGCTACAAACACTACTCCAGTCTACATGGACATCGTGCCACACCGTACCCACCTCCGTATCTGCACCACCATCACCACCACCACCACCGCGCGCACAATTCAGGTAAACACAACACAGGTGCACACCAGGTGTTCAGGTCTCTGTGTTTAATTCAGATTTGGGTAGTGTATTTTCTGGTGTTTGTTAATCAGAGAGAAAGAAATCCCTGCTGCTGATTCGCTTTGACTGCTGAATAAAACACGCACCGATCAGTTCACATATTTCTCACCTTGATTAACGATGATTCTGATGTTGTACGGTGCTGTGCTGTTTTGTTTAAAAAATTCACAAAAATACTCTCATGGATATCAAACAGGCGCACGGTGGCTTAGTGGTTAGCATGTTCACCTCACACCTCCAGGGTTGGGGGTTTGAGTCCCACCGTGGCCCTGTGTGTGCGGAGTTTGCATGTTCTCCCCGTGCTGTGGGGGTTTCCTCCGAGTGCTCCGGTTTCCTCCCCCAGTCCAAAGACATGCATGGTAGGCTGATTGGCATGTCCAAAGTGTCCGCAGCGTATGAATGGGTGTGTGATTGTGCCCTGCGATGGATTGGCACCCTGTCCAGGGTGTACCCCGCCTTGTGCCCCATGCTCCCTGGGATAGGCTCCAGGTTCCCCGTGACCCTGAAGGAAGGATAAGCGGTAGTAGATGGATGGATGGATATCAAACAGCTGCAAACACAACATGGGTTTATCAAAAAAAATCTTTGTTAAATATAGGTGTGCAATAATTATTGGCACCCCTATGTATTCATATGAGAAAAATATATTTGATGCATATTTCCTTTGATATTTGACATTTTTTTAGTACACCTGGGTAACTAGGAACAGGAAATTGTTCAACCATGACTTCCTGTTTCACAGGGGTATGAATATAAGGTAACATATAGGCCAAATTCCCTTAGTCATTCATAGTAATGGGTAAGACCAAGGAATATAGCTGTGATGTGCAGAAAAAGGTTGTTAAGCTTCAGAAAATGGGAAGTGGCTATAAGAAAATAGTAAAAGCATTGAAAATGCCCATTTCCACCATCAGGGCAATATTTAAGAAGTTCCAGTCAACTGGAAATGTTATGAATCAACCTGGAATTGGACATGTGTCTAGTTGTGGACATGTGTCTAGTTAGTTGTGTCCTGGGGTCATAAAGTCTCCAAAACTACAATCTGAAGTCACCTACATCAGAGAGGTAGTCATATGGAGAAGTACCTCATGTCCACGGTTAAATATGGTGGTGGATCTTTAATGTTTTGGGGCTGTTTTTCTGCCAGAGGACCTGGACATTTTGTTAGGATACATGGCATCATGGACTCTATGAAATATCAACAGATATTAAATGAAAGCCTGACTGCCTCTTTCAGAAAGCTTACAATGGGCCGTGGTTGGATCTTCCATCAGGACAGCGATCCAAAACATTAATCAAAATCAACACAAAAATGGTTTACTGACCACAAAATCAAAGTCCTGCCATAGCCATCCCAGTCCCCTGACTGAAACACATAGAAAACCTGTGGAGTGAAGTGAAGAGGAGAGTCCACCAGTGTGGACCTAGATATTTGAAGGATCTGGAGAGATTCTGTATGGAGGAATGGTCTCAGATCCCTTGCCATGTATTCTCCAACCTCATCAGGCATTATAGGAGAAGACTCAGAGCTGTTATCTTGGCAAAGGGAGGTAGCACAAAGTATTGACTGAAAGGGTGCCAATAATATCTGCACACCTATATTTAACAAAGCTTTTTTTTTTTTTTTGATAAATCTGTGTTTTGTTTGTAATTGTTTGATATCCATGAGAGCAGAGTGTATTTGTGATTTTTTTTTTTTTATCAAAAGATCAAAAGGTTAAACAATAAAGACTTATTTTTTCACAGCCTTCTTTGCTCATATTTACCAAGGGTGCCAATATTAGTGGAGGACACTGTATCTCACTATTACTGTATCTCACTGATAGAACGTGAGGATGCAGCAGTAATGAGGCCGACTACTGTACTATAATGTTATTTCTAACACTTCTTATTTTTTTCTTTATTTAAACTTTTAAAAATCTTTCTTTTCTTCTCCCTTTTTTGTTTATTTTCCTTTCCTTTGCTTTCCTTTTTCTCTCTTCCTGCTTTCTGTCTGTTCACCCTCTCTTTATTTCTCTCTTCCTTCCTTCTTTTTTTCTCTTTGTGCTTTGTCTCTTGGGTTAATTCACCATCTCTTTATTTTTCCATTTCTTTCTTTCTTTCTCCAATTTGTTTCTCCTTGTTTTATTCACCCTCTCTTCACTCCTTTCTTTTCAGTTTTTCTTTCTTTCTTTTTTTTAAGCTTTAGTTTCCCATTTGTCTCTTTTTATTGTCTTTTTATTTGCTTTTCTTTTTTCTTCCTTTTTAGCTTTCTTTCTTTCTGTAATCCTTACCAGTTCTTTCCCTTTCTCTGGTCCTTTTCTATTTCTTTAATACTGACAATTTATTTCCTTTCTCTTGTCCTTTTTCACTTTTTCTTTCTTTATTTCAGTTTCCTATTCATTTCTGTTTTATTCACCCTCTCTTCACTTCGTTCTTTTTTCCTTCTTCTTTATTTATTGCTTTAGTTTCCCATTTGTGTCTCTTTGTTTTGCCTCTGTCTCTTTTTTTTCTTAATCCTTACCATTTCTCTCATTTTTTTTTTCCTTCTTCTCTTTTCTTTCTTTCTTTCTTTCTTGTTACCCCTTCCTTTCTTTCACTCCCTCTTTATTTTCCTACTTTTATTTATTCTTTGTTTTTCTTTGCTGAAGGTGTCTGTATTCTTAACATATGGCTTCAGGTTCATACCAGGCTTTTTTGTTAGTACAGGTAGAAATGTACTTAATATAAATGTTGAACATGCAACCCCTCCTCCTCCTCCTCCTCCACGTTATTTAATTTTCTGGTTCTTTCCGTAGTCTCTCTGTCTGAGGGTCTGAGTCCAGGTGCTCTGCAGGTGTTCTCAGGCCACGAGACATGGACAGGTGTTTCATCTCCTGGTCCTGCAGCGATGCTGTCAGTGCCGTCTGGTACGAACTCACCTGGAGTCAGCAGGTCAGAACCGGTGCAGCACTCACACAATGACCTTTCACCCTGAGATACAACATTAATCACATGTTTACCACCAGGCTGAATCCTGACCTTGCTGCTCATTCAGTGCTCTTGGTGCACGTAATTAGTCTGTTTACGTGTCATTGTGGGTATTTTATGTGAAATAATTTTGTTTTCCCCCTTGCTCTCTCAGTCAGTACCCCTGCCTGTGGACAGTGAGTGGCTGTGGCATGCCCTCCACTCCTCCAGGAGGTGCTCTGAGCTCCGCCCAGTGTCAGGAGGAGAGGCCTGATGCAGGCTCCACCTCACCGTGCTCACTCCTGCAAGGCCAAGGACCCACTAGTGCAGATGTGTCAGAGCAAGCCAATCATAACAGGGTGGGAGGGGCTAGCTGGTCAGCAGGCTCCACCCATTCGTTTTAAACAGGCTTAATGGAAAAGATAGTGCAACCCAGCACAAGTACATGTGGTTGATCACATGACCTCTCACCAGTTTGGAGTTCCTAATTGCCAAAATATCATGTGTGTATTTGAACAATACTGCTTAATCATTTCCTGTACATTTCTGTTTTCTGATGCACAGAAAGCTGTAGGAGCTCACCTTTACTGTGATGATGAGTATCAAAGTTTTCAGTAATTAAATTCAATCAATTCAGATGAATTCATTCAAGTCTGCAGACTTTCTACGTTCTTTTAAGAAACAGGGAGGAGTTTAGGATCTTAGGTTCCTATAGGGAAAAAGTAGTTTTCAAAACAATTCCTGTCTACACAGTTAAAAAAAAAAAAAAAAAAGTTTCTCTGTTCACATGAAAATGCAAAAAATGTTTGAAATGCAGAAAGATTTGAAAATGCTAATAGGAGCATGAAAGCCCTGTCATAGTATCATAGTATGTCATGAACTGTTATGTCAAACGCCTAAACAATAACGCTAAAAGCGTGAGCATTGAAAGACAGAGAAGGTGAAATACAGAAAAACACCAACAGGGCAAAAAAAAAGCAAAACATTTTGACCTCACGTCCACACAAAAACAGTGAAAACAGCTTGGTTTTAGACACAAAACAGTTGTTGTGTAGTTGGGAGGCTAAAATCTACACAAAGGCTTGAAAGAGTATTATTGCAATGTAAAATACGAGAGCCAATCAGATTTCAGTATGCAAATGCAGGAGATTCCGCGTGTGTTGAATTGGTGGTGTTTTATGACTGGAGTTGCATCATGAATCATAAAATGTGATTTCTTCATTCTAGCAAAAGTGAAAGTGCTGCTGTTTCTTAATCTAACCTCATGAGAATTCTGAGAAAGTCGTAAGATAAGATACAACTTCTAACCTCAAACATATCCCTATCCTTAATCTTACCTACGTATCTTTTCATACCACATACGAATTGGCAAGCGAGACCTTTTATTGTTGTCTAATGGCATTTTGTTTTGTAGAACCGCTAAGATTATTGTATGAATAGTGCAAGTCGTTTCGTTATATATTGAAAATGCTTGCGTTTGCAATGGCTTCGTGCTTGTACATACAGCAATGCTGTTATGACTTACATTTGACATTTTGACTCTAGTAGCTGAAGGAACCAACGATGGACAAAACCCTACAAATATTTTTATTTCGTCTCAGCTTTATCTGTAAAGGTCTGGACCTTTAATTAGGGTTGCCAGGTCTGCATAACATAACCAGTCCAATTTATTCAACTCCAAAATATTTATAAAAGTAACCTCTATTTGGCTTCTACCTATTAATCTAAATATGCAAAATTCCCAACCTGTGGACCTGGCAACCCTGGCTTCTATAATCTCTGAATGTTGGGGCATTTTACTTAATGTACATTTAAGTGTAAAATATATGTTTTTTGGGGGGGTTGGGAGCTTCATGTGATGTCTGTGGCTTATTACTGTAATATTGTAATGCAGCATAATTCTGTCGTTAAGGTACAACGCATATAAGCCCGGATGCTCTTTACTCATACTTTCCTCTATTCTAATTCATCATGGTGCTTGCTAACATGTGTAACTTCTGAACAATAAAAGCACGGCTAACTACGAATGAGTTGTGTTCACTTGCATTACGTTTATTCGTATGGATGTCCTAGGACAATCATGCCTGTCCTCCCAAACCGCAATTTCTGTGCGCCATTATCAAGGAACGGAGACGCTGACAATAAGAGAAGCATTCGTACATGATAAAATGAAACTTAGCCAGCGATTAGGGATGGGTGTAATTGCGCTTTGGAGTAGTTATCAAATTAAGCCCCATTTTGACGTTCTCTAGCGTGGCAGATCTTTAGAAGGCGTAGCGTTCATGCATTTATCCTGTACTTTAACCCTTCACACACACACACACACACACACACAGCTGTCAGGTTTCGCCAAAAAGCAGGTCTTATTTATGCGCTGCTGTAAAACAGTGCATAAAGAGATAATTATACCTCCATCATATTTTTCCTCTCTTGAAAATGTTATTTTAATCACGCGAGTGGAGTGGACCACTCTGTTGTTTTCACATGTGTGTAATGAAATAATGACAGGCACCCTGTGAATGGGGCCTTGGCATGCGCCTGCAGCACTGTGGGCATCACACACACACACACTCCTAAGCTTTAGAGAGGTTTGAAGCCAAGGTCCAGGATTCAATTATACACCTGAGATGGAGTGAGAGATGTGGAAATAACAGGCGGGGGAAATGAATGTGATATCCTCTCTCCTCAGAGACGGTCATTAACATTACTGAAATCTGTTTGTGGAAAAAAATTTTTTTTAATCGGGTTGCAAAACATATTACAGAAAAGCATGAAAGCCTGAAAGCCTACATTTCATTTTGTGGACCTGACAATGGAGACTCCTTCCATAAACGTTAAATAAACCGCTCCTTACAGAAAACTTTGCCATATCAACGGTGACGAATTTTCTTTGTTAAACAAAAAAAAGCAACATCCATTTATGCCTTACGAGTCCCTGTGGATTAGTTGTTACTATTGAAACAGAACAGAAACATATCACCATCGTTGCTGTTGCAGAAAATTATTCGATGCCTTTTGACCAATAAGATTCGAGAATTCAACAGTGCTGGGGCATACAAAACAATAGATCACTTGGGATTTATTAATAACTCAGATTGTTGCAATTGAGAATGATGAGACTCTTTACGTCATATCGTTCCTTTTGCTGGTACGGAATCAAGATTGTGATGAAACTCATGGATCATGGATAAACACTGTAAAGGCATAAAAACAGCTGTGTAAATCTGGTATGTAAAAAGTAACACAGTTGTAAACGATCGTCAGCTGCCCAGATACAAAGTCTCAAACTCCACGTCGTAGTCTTTCTGAGAAGGTGACTCCGGACTGGAGAACTCGTCTCCCAGCCTCCTCCACCAGGGTAGGTGCATGCTCTGAAGCAAGGCATTGTGGGCTTGCCGGGCACGCATGGCCACCGGTGCTGAGCGGCTCAGGAAGAGGCAGGAGTCTTCCTCGCGTATATCTTTCAATGAGGGAGCATCTGAGGGACGAAGAGAGAGGGGGAAAAAAAGTCACCAGGGCTAATAATGAGAAACTTTTATTACATGCTTCATGCAAAAACTTCAACAGAAAAAAGAAAGAAGAAGAAGAAAAAAAAAAGAGTAAAACACTAACTGCACAAAAAGTAGGAACATTACATTTTACATTTATTCATTCACACTTGTGCAATCACATTTGGCTGTGATCCATTCTGGGCTCATTTGGAGGAGAGCGTCATCATCACAGCTTTGTTATTTTCACACAGACTAAGAATTGCACAATTTTGTTCAAAAGCAAACATGCCCCTTTATTGTTTTTATTCATTTGTTCATTCATTGATTCTTTTTCAGTAACTACTTCATGCTGGTCAGAGTGGCAGTGGAATGGGAAAAGGGACAGGACGCCAATCACATCGCATACTTAATCACACACAGAGTAGCCAATCCACCTAATAGCATGTGGGAGGAAACCTGAGAACCCTGAGGAAACCCAGAGAACACACATCTCCACATAGACTGTAACCCAAGCTCAGAAACTAACACAGCAACGGCATGCTTCCCTAATTAATGTTCATTTAAGAAGTCGTTTGCAGGTTAAGCTGAATGTTCATATTAAAATAATATCTTACATAGTTTATAGTGGCTGAATGCCTTCTTTGCTCCATGGACGATTCTAGAAAAACAGTCACTCATCCCTCAATTGACTACCACAGATGAGTCCAGGATCCACTACTGGAAACAGACTCTAGTATTAAGGGGGCCAAATGTGCTTTAAAATGGCTTTAAACTAAAACCAGACTGCTGTTTTGAGGTGGATGAGAGACTATAATCTGGACCCGGAATTTAAAAAAATTATAATAAAAAAACAGCTTTCACATTTTCATACCAAACAAACTGGTGCAAATGGACTCTTGTCTGGAAATGCAGTTAATGCACTTATAATACTTACACTAGTATCAGGGAAATGTTATATTTGATCAAAAAAAATGGATTATATTGCACTCAGATTTTCAAATTAACATGACCGGTAGTCAAGGAAGTCCTTACTTAGCAGGAGCTCCATGTCAGTGTTGATCTGAGCCACGAGAGCTTGCCGGTGCTGCTCCTGAGCCCGATCCGAAGCTCTGGTCATCAGGTGCTGCTGCAGCGCGCTCTGAGCTTTCTCATGGAGCACTAGAGTACCCTCTGCTGACACCACGGAGGACTGCAAAACACAGGGGACACGCAGTGTTTGCACAAAACAAGAGCCGTGACTATGGAGCGTGATCAACACAAAGGAACGCACTTGTCTCGTGAAATGGCGGCGTAAAAAGCACGAGCACCAGGGACTGTAAAGGATTTCTGATTACAATCTCATCTAAAATTTCCTCACACCTTAAATGTCATGCTTTGGATAGCTACGTGCCGTAGTGAAACAGACATACGTCTAATCACAGTTTGTGATCAGATATCGGTTATTAAAATGTCCATGATGCTCCTGTGCCACAGTGGGAATGAAAACTTTTAATTCAAATTTCTCCCTTTTCACTTTAAAAAGCTAGAACATAACTTGTGGTTGAGATACACACAAAACAGAAGCATTTTCCATCTGTAAAGTCTGTAGTTTTCAGAATTATAGATAGTACAAGATTTTCACAGGCTGCTGCACATATTTCAAGACATGTTGCTATGACAACATGCAGCAATGTACTGCATTTACAATATGGCTTTATTGTCCAGCTCGTGCAACACGTACATACATACATATATATGCACATACATATACATATACACACATATATATATATATATATATATATATATATATATATATATATATATATATATATATATATATATATATACACACACACACACACACACACACACACACACACATACTATAGTACAGAGACATGTTCATAAAGCCGGCAGCATTTGTGTGTCCAGGTATTCAGCGTTACGTTCTACAGCTGTGTGTTGACTCACAGGGTGAAGAGAGATGTGGTCTTCTATCTGTCTCTTCAGTTCTACCCTCCTGCTCTCAGTCAGGCCTTTAGGGCTTTTCCACGGTGCTGCAAAGTTCCTCTGAGAACGTCGTCGCTTTAGGAACGCCAGAATCTAAACAGCCACACAGGTACGAGCAAAGCAAGAGCAAACACCGTGAAAAAAAGTAGAATGAGCCATTCTCAGCGGCACGTTTGTAAGCCAGATTTTAAACCTTCTCATTATACCAAAGTAAACGATTACAACAAATGCACTGACTCTATTTACCATTTTCTACTCTTTAACCTCCACATGCAGTATATACAGCTCCATCCTTGTGTGATATGATAGGGATTCCTATTTTGGAGGTTTTTTCACTGCTTACACACTCCTACAATACTTGTTATGTGTGCGAAAAGCCAGAACATGTCTACAACATTAAACATAAAAGACAAGATGGCTGCAATCACATAACTGCTCAGTTCTGACTCAATTCAACTCAGTTGGGTTGTCCATTTAATATGTGTGTTTTTTTAATGGAGGCAACAATCACTAACCTAAAGCTGTTTTTCCATCATCGATATACGTGTAAGTATACCACCTGTTACTTCACACACATTATGATAGCAAAAAAAAGGTTATTAGGGATTATTATTCACATACTAGCGGAACAAAAACATTTGGATTAGGTAGCTGAAAATCTACGATAGTCCATTTTCAATATCTGTAATTTCATCTGTAAAATGATTTCAGGCTCAGAGTCCCTCGTGTCTTAACTTTAGTCTAGAACTGTGTTTAACGTGTGTATTAAACTGTTTAAAGTGTGTTTGGTTATGTGTGTGACTTGCTCACTGCTCTCTGCAGAGTCACTGCAGCTTTGTGCTGTCGGAGATGATATCTATTCTGCTCAAACCGCCGTCTCTCTCTGTGTCCTCTCCACACTCTCTGGATCAGCAGAGCTGCTTTGTTCTCCAACTCGCCCAGGAACCGCGCCAGGTGCTCTGCTCCACACACACACACACACAATTACATTTTTCTTCACACATACATACAGACATGAGGTTGTTGTGTCACCTGCAGCACATTAGATAATGTTTAGGTGTGTGTGTCAGGGTTATTACAGTTAATGCATTGCTATTAAATACAAACATTTATAACTCCAAAATGGCACCTCTAATTTACAATTTCTCTACAAGAAAAAAAAAAAAACAATTTATGGAAAACCATTTGTGGAAAGCATTTCTCCCGGAAATAGATTAAGTACGTGATCGTGTGTATTACCTGCAGGCAGAATCTCCATCAGATGCAGCTGCCGCTGGCGGAACTGCCGGATCGCTCTCTGTCTGCGCAGACGCACTTGATGACGCAGTTCTTCTTCCGCAAGACGTTTCTCTGTCTCTGCCTGCCTCTGGCGTCTCCGTTCTCTACACACATACACACACACACACACACACACATACATATATATATATATAAAAATACACATGTAGAACATACAGCTGAAACTATCATACACTGACTCATTTAAATCGAACACAGTGAAAATTTGAGTTTTGCATGAAAACTGAAAGAAGTCACCTGAAGCTCCGCTGTAATACACTCACGGCTCTGGGAAGTTTCTTCAGCCTGCATCGGGTCTGATGAGCTCTCCATGAAGCCTGGATCACGCAGGCTGCTTGAACCCTCTCCTCAGATGAGTGTTGAGCCTGATAATAACAACAACAACAACAACAACAACAACAACATTAATTATGACAACAACAACAACAATAATGCACCACACTTTAAAAAAAATTAGGTCCCAATTACATCTGTTTTATTTATTATTTCCATTTTAATTTTCTTTTTAAACTTCACACAACATTTATTCAAAGGCTTTGGCACTAACACTGTTGTTGAAAGTTTTTTGTTGAAGGTGTCACTTAGCTCCCCCACGCCACCAGGGGGCACCATAAGAATGCACTGGGGCAAATAGTGCATTAGAATGCTTAGAATAGTGGGGCACATTTTTAGGACTGCCAAAGTTACAGAATCAGCATTTTGATCAAAATTACCGCTATTATTCAGGGAAATGTTGCAGCTACATTACAAACCACATATTAAAACCAGCTACATCTATCTATATATCTATTAAACTCTATAATTATTGGCAACCTATCCATCTACCCAATTCTAGAAGTACTTGCTCCCTAGTTAATATCTATCTAATAGTGATGGGAGCCTTAAAAACACTGCTCCATGAAGCTTGGAAATCTGCGAGTCTTTTGTTTCGAATCAGTGGTTCGTTTTGTGTATCATATTGGGCAATTCACGTGATTTCAGCAAAAGAGGCTGTGTTACGTCATTACTGTTTCGAAATTTCTATGGTTCGCCGCTAGGAGGTGTTGATCTCCAGGTGAACCAATGAACAAGTGTTTAATAAATAATTTGAACTGTTCTCCGGTCAGTTTTATTATGTAGGTTTATAAAACTGAAATGATTCGGTAGTGTTTGTACTGATCCATGGTCAGTGCTCGCCTCAGGATGGCTTGGTATTTAATGACGTGAAATCCCACCAAATGTCCTGATAAAAACAAAGAAGACATTAGACACCAACAAAAGTAGGTGAGAGAGAATTTGGACAGTTTTGCATTTATTAATCTTCATTTTTCATGCCTAATATAACCTACAGTTATTCACAATGAGGAGCCTACAGGTTACAAAACAAAGCTAATAAAGTTGTCAGACTGATGTTAAAAATTCAACACGTTAAAAAAAAACACAACAATAAAAAAACCCACAAATTTTTAAATGGCTCTTACAACAATGTGGACAGGGACACTTCACCCAGGATTTGAACCCAAGGCAGCAATGTACCAGCCGAGAACTATCTGCTCCCCCACACACTTCTTTGCTTAACACAAACATGTAGGTTACAATTCATCAGTGTTTGTCTGAATCGTTGTCAAGGTTGTTCAGATCAACACCTGCAAGTGACCACTAAGTGTCATAGTCATGAATCTGCTTCAACTGCTTCAGTGTTCCACTAAGCCTTGCTCTACCCACCACTACTGTCTAACTCTACAAGTATTGGCACCCTATCTATCTATCTATCTATCTATCTATCCATCTCTACAAGTATTGGCACCCTATCTATCTAATCATCTCTACAAGTATAGGCACCCTATCTATCTGTCTCTCTTTCTTTCTTAAAACTGCACATTACCTGCAGATTTCAAACTGAAAAATATTATAAACTTTCAGACTGGTTTTGTCAAGCTAAAATCAGTGACGAACATTTCCTATCTAGTTTTAGCTGTAATACAAATCACAACTTTATATTAATGAGCTTGTTCTAACATGTTATTGAGAATGAGCTGTTATTATTTTGTAACAGTCAGTACTTATTTGCCTTATTAACTTCATGAGAGAGAAATGAAGAGAGACATGGTTTATAGCTGCTTTAATGCAAGTTTTAACAGGAACTGACTTCCTTCATGGAACACTAGACGTAATATAAACTGATAATGTATGTCTGGTCCTATTTTCAATAAATAAAAAATTGCAATTGATAGCATTAATGTAGTTAAAGAGGAATAAAACAGTTTTGTTATTAGAAAATAATCAATTAATTTTACGTTGGGCTGCATCACACCACCCTGTTGTTGATTTTTTCCCCCTAATGGTTCACACTGTCATGTTTCATTGCTTATATAACAAACAAACATACTGTTACTTGTGATAACGAAGGAAAGTCTATAAAACCAAACTTGTATCAAATGTCTTATTGGATTTATTAGTATAAAGTGAGGGTGTGCAGACTTTTGTACTCAAGTGTACAGTTGAGGTCTTAAGTTTACATACATCTCACAGAATCTGCAAAATGTTAATAATTAAAAAAAATTACAGGGATCATAAAAATTGCATGTTGTTGTTTATTTAGTGCTTCCCTGAATAAACTATTTCACATAACAGAGGTTTACATATAGTCCACAAGACACAATAATAACTGAATTTACACAAATTACCCAGTTCAAAAGTTTACACACGCTTGATTCCTAACACTGTGTGTTGTTAAGTGGATGATCAATGACTGTTTTTATGTTTTGTGATAGTTGTTTATGAGTCCCTTGTTTGTCCTGAGCAGTTAAACTGCCCACTGTTCTTCAGAAAAATCCTCCAGGTCCTGCACATTCTTTACTTTTCCAGCATCTTCTGCATATTTGACCCCTTTCCAACAATGACTATACAATGTTGAGATCCATCGTTTCACACTGAGGACAACAGAGGGACTCGTACACGACTATTACATAAGGTGCAAACATTCACTGATGCTCAAGAAGAACATAGTAGATTAAGAGCCAGGGGAGTGTAAACTTTTTAACAGGACGATGAGTGTTAATTGTTATTATTTTTTTCTTCTGGGAAACATGTAAATATATGATGATGCTTCTGAAGGGCAGTACTAAATGTAAAAAAAAAAAAAAATACTTTAAACAAAATAACAATTGTGATTCTGTAAGGCGTATGTAAACTTACGACCTCAACTGTACATCCATTATATATGCCACCTCTAACTGGAAATAATAATCAAAATAAAAAAAGAAGCTGCCTGATAAAATATTATTTAATGTTTTTATTATCAATCACAGTTTTGTCACACTACAGGAATCAACTCCATTTTGTTGATCAGTCCTTAAAAGAGAATAGTAGTGAAACAACTGGCTCATTTAGTTTTTTTTTATAAAGTCCATGCCCTTTTCTCAGCTCCAGATCTACACAGGAGTCCTGAAAGACTAAATAAAGTGCCTACATAGTGAATCTGAGCATCTCCCACAAACCTGAGTGTGTTTTTTGGGATCTTCAGATTGAAGTTGATGGACGAGTTGTCTCAGTGCTGCATCGAAGCCTTTACCTCGCCAGTCCTTCTGCACCATATCATCCAGCCCTGTAGGACATTATCTGATAGCTTTACTCTTATTTATGCTGTTTCTGAATAACATTACAAACACCTGTACACATTTATAACTCGCTTGTGATGTGAAGTGACGACTGGTTACCTTTGTAGCGTTCGTGAGGCTGCAGAAAGATGGAGGGACTCTTCTGCTCGATGATCAACAGCAAAATCTTTACAGCGGTGCTGCCGATCACAGGGTTCGCGCTGCTCGACATTTTATACACGACGTCATCCATGATACTGTACAGCACTTTACTTTGCATCTCAGATACAAGTGCACTGCAGGAGAAAGACAGTAGTAAAGAATGAAACACTATAGGCTTGTTCCTCTAATACCACAGCAATGGGATAATTAAAATAAAGCACGACCTGGTGTACTTTTATATGTTTTATCCACTTTACTAATGTAATAACAGCTATAAAAGGCTGTTCCCTCTCCAGCCTCTATTTTTCTCTCTTAAAAAAAAACATAGCATGTCATGTGACAGAGAAAAAGGAAAGCACAATGTTCTCTGTCCTGAAGACTTTCCCATAGCTGAAAACCTAAAGTTACAACTTTACACTTGACAGCCGTTCCAAAAAGTCTACATAAACATCTCATTACAGAAAACTACATCATGTCATCAACTACACGTGAGGTGTCCACCATACAAGTCCATGTATTAGTTGTTACTATAGAAACAATTAGAATGAGTGCATTAATATGAATTACAGGCATTACTGTCAGAGCTGCTGTTACAGAAATGAAACAAATCCTTCTGACCAATCAGGTTTGAGAATTCAATAGCGCTGTGGTATAACAGGAAATAAAAAGAGCTCTTGTAGAGCATTCAGACTTCTGCTTATGTCGATCAGTTCTAACGTCTAGGCAATGCTTTACCTGTTAGTCCTGAACAGATTGTACCACATGGTGAGTATAACTGCCGATACCTCATCGTCGTCGCTCATCTGTACACTCTCATAATATTTGGAGTCGAGAACTGAGAAGAGAAGAGAGCAGGTGCAACAGTACTCTAATAAAATATGCCTCATCATAAAGTAAACTCGTGTACTGTATTCAAAGAAATTCTAAGAGCACTTTGCCATACCACAAGGAATTAGACGAGTGTGAGCTCTAAGAAGCCAGCTGAGTGAATTAAAGACGTTCCGAAAGAGACGGACCATCTCGGTTTGTCCTTTATCCTGTTGGAGAGGAAAGAAAGACTTCACTGGTCTCACAGTTCATAGGTCGCTGAGATCTCCCAATGTCTGTGTGGGTTTTGTGTGGGTTCTCTGGTTTCCTCCCACCTCCCAAAAAACATGCCAGTATGTGCATTGGCTAGACTAAATAGCCCCTAGGTGTGAATGAGTAAGTGGATGTACGTGTGTGTGTGTGTGTGTATGTGTGTGTGCATGGTGCCCTGTATTAGAAAGGCATCCCATTCAAAGTGTATTAGACGAGTGTGTTCTCTAAGAAGCCGGCTAAGAGGGAAAAAAAGATGTTCCTAAACAGACAGATTACATCAGATAAAGACATAATGATATAAGATGAATGAATGCATGATAGTGTATAAATGATCTCAATCATATCATGCAGAAACTAGGCTACTGACCCTTATTGCTCTGTTCATGATGCGGTGCGCAAGGAACAGGATGTTGTCAGTTACAGATGGAAGAAACTGACGATGAAACACTTCTCCCTCTCTCACAGAACCGATGCCTACACAGCACGTGCTGATGAAAGAAGTGATTAAAACAGATGCCTTGGTGCGAAAATATTGCAGAAAGCACACGAGGAAGTCTCTTCCTACCTGAGGATATCTGCCATTTGTGTCATGGAGGTATAACTTCCTTTCGTTTTGGCAGGATTGAATTTGAGTGCAGCAGAGCAGTATTCCAGTACTCCGTGGTAGTAAAGGTCTTGTTTGCATTTCTCGAAATCCTTCTGGTCTCCTACTGACTTTCTGCCTAAAAGGTCTTTCCAAATGGGTGGACAGTTGCACAGCAATAAACCAACAAACAAACAAATATAAAGTAGAGATTATTCTCATGTCCTGGATGTAAAAAGAAGAAGCTCAGTTTATATGCAATGACAGAAAGTTCACTTACCTATCAGCTTTGACAAGACTTCCAGAAAAGTCTCTTCTGATTTTTTACCGACGAGGCTTTTCAGCTCGTCTTCTTCTGACAGCCCCATGTTTGTTAGCTCGCGTTGCTAATAAAAATGTTTGCGCGTTTAAAAAACGATTAATTTAACACAAATGCGAGCTAGCCATGACTTCCACTTCGTGTAGTCATTATTTTATTTAATAATTAAAACCCAGTCTCATTAAACATGAGTTTCAATGTCAAGTTCTCATCATACACAAGCAGCATATTTGGTTGCTGAAGCAACGCTTGCGTCATCAATCTGCGACGGCGCACACTATAATCTCGTTTCAATTTAAAATCATTACGTCTGTATGTCAGATAGACTGATGCTTTTCTTGTTTTAGATTAAAGTGCGATTATAACACTGTTGTAAAGCACTATATATCTCTTCTACAACGTCGTTTATTCAAGTCCATGTCAGACATATAAACAAATAGAAGACGACGTGAACGAGTGTGATTCTCACACTTTTTTGTATTACATTTATGTAAAGGTAAAAAACACATTTTAAACATAGGTAAAGTGTCTTAACAACCTATGTGCATGGTTCACATAAATAGCTTTAAAACGTTTATAAAAGCTATCAAATCTACAGCACCTTTTTTTTCTTAATCAGTGCACTCTAACTAGTCTGTTTAAAATACTTAAAAATCGGATTATTTTTGCATTAATGTTTGAATGCAGTTAACATTACATGCCTGAAACATTGTTATAAACATTTATTCACCCACCCCTATGAAATATTTTTCAATATTACACAAATCACATGCTCAACAGGAATTTTCTGAAGATTGTGAGAAAATAACTTAAATTAAATAAATAAATTCTCTCTTTCCCCCCTTTTACTGTCAATGATATTATGATATTGATTGACAAGGTCAAGGTCACTTTAAAAGTTCAATCCTGTTATCCAAATTATTGATGTGAAACAAATAACTCATTAAAAAAATTAAGTAAAATTGTCCTTATTAGACTGTCCTTAATGTCCTCATGCCATTCACATGAATGCTAGTTAATTATATTTTGTGTATTTGATAATTCTATGCTAAAAACCCTTAACCCTGTTATAAGATTTTTCCAAGTATTGTAATGAATATATTTCAATTAAAAAGTAATAATAATGTAATAATATTGGGGCAAACTGCTGTTTTCTAAGCATTATTAATGTTTAAATTTTTTTTTTTTTTTTTACCCACATCTGTAAATGTAATATCAGTAGAAAACAAATGGTACCCCAATCGTGGAATCACCTGGATGACCAATTTCAGAACCCTCTATGTGACCGAATATGGAGTTATACTTGACATTTTGCTATTTTAGATACAGTGTATTGGTCATCCTTTTTAAACATCTGCTGCTAAAGCTCCTTAAAAAACACTTTGCAACAAACTACACGCACGTTTAACTTTAATGACAAATAATTTAATAACATGATTAAAACACATAAAACCGATATAAAACAGGCATAAAACTACATTAGTACAATCATCTCTTAAGGTCAGCTTTCAGGGTCCTCTGCAGGCTGGCAATACTGGCATCTAAAGCTGCTAAGCCATTGCGGAACTCTTGCTCGTCGCGTGTGTTAAACGTAGAAAAGGAGTTCACGCACCAGTCTGAATCTAAAGATTTTATATCACAGGATGAAAAGGTGTTCTCATATGCTGATGGCCTTCCTGTGTATACTGATGCTTCTCCCATATGCAGACGTCGCCGTGCATGCTGGGATTGGGATTGCGACTGGTCTGCAAGATTAACAGCACCCTCACTGGGCTGTTTCAGCTGTAAGCTCACACCATCAGGACATGGGAGGTAATCTGTACAATGATCCTCATGCAGAGCTGGGAGGCCATTTGAGATGCCAAGTTTATTAAACGCAAGTCCGAGGAACTTCAGTCCGACGTGACCGTTTCCATGAACTGGAGAGTGTTTCTGGGGAACTGGTGCAAGCTGCACCGTTGCCGTTTCTCGTAGCGGAACAAAAGCTGCTTCGCTCTTCTCTACTTCCTGACTCACACTCCCAACTGCCATGTTCTTTAGTGATGTGTGTACATCTGAGCTTTTAGGGGAACGCTCTTGTCTGCATTTCCACTGGCCAGGGGAAGAGCGAGACAGTTTATGGGATTGAGGGTGAGCTGGGTGAGGTGGCGAGCTGTGTCCAGAGTCCTCTAGAGTCTCAAGGTAGGCCTTAACGGAGTCTGTGACTCGGTTGGCCACAGTAGGCTCTCGCTGCTGATTCTCATACAGATCTAGAACACTCTTAGTGAGCTGAGCCGCAGGAGGTCTGGAAACATCTGTCTGAGCAGGATGGCAGGGGATGGGGCTTTTCTGAAGATTTCTATGTGTAGACAAATGTGTAAAAAAAAAAAATGTACATTTAAAAAAATGAAGGCTTCAATACGTGCAGTAAAACACACGCCCTTATTCTATAAAATATTTATAATTACATAGGTGTCAAATTTGCCTGTACCGCACTTCACCATACCTGATTATCTCCTGTAGTTTTGTGATCTCTGCCTCCTTCTGCTGGAGGCTCTGTGTCAGTGCAGTGTTCTCCCTCTCAGAGTCTTCCAGCTTAGCCTGGCAGTTTCGCATTTGAGCTAATGCCTCACTCACATCTAAATATGAATGATACAAAAAAAGTGATTTTAATACTCTAAAGGCATGTGCACACCAAAATGGACACAATTTATTTATATAACATTGGAAATAAATATACATACAATTTGTGAGCAAGGAAGATCACCATATACGTACATCAGTACAGCACTTTAAATAACTGCTAAAAAACAAAGTCTAGCGACATACATTATTATTTCATTTCTTTAAAAAAATGGAGGCATGTCACATATACCAACCACAGCACTGTGGAATTCTCTATTCAAGAACAAAGAAAATCCTGTTGTTTTTTTTACCCATGCGTATACGACTTGTCTCTAACTCGCACTGCTCTTTGGTCTGTTGCAGGTCGTTCTCTCGGTCCTCTACAGCCTGCTGTAGTTTCTGGTTCTCCTGCTGAAGGTTCTCCAGCTCTCTATAGCGGTCATTTAACTGAGTCTGAAGTGTGAGGTTTAGCGACTGAAGCGAGACCACTGAAACACACAAATACACAAGCTCTGACTGTGTGGCTTACAAACAGTAAGACCGAGTAACATCATAAACAAGACAAAAGCTAGATTGTTTCATTTTCTTTGCATATTTGACATTTTTAACTGATTGACTGTTAATTTCATTGTAGTTATTCAATTAACATAACCTTCTCATCCATCTATCCATTTTCTGTACCTCTTATCCTACACAGGGTCACAGGAGAGCCTGGAGACTATTTCAGGGAACTCAGGGCGTGAGGCGGGGGGACACCCTGGACACGGTGCCAACCTATCGCACTCACACACTATGGACAATTTGGAAATGCCAATCAGCCTACAGCGCATGTCTTTGGACTGGGGGAGGAAACATGAATACCCAGAGGAATCCCCCGATGCACACGGAGAACATGCAAACTCCGAGAGGTGATTCGAACCCCCAACCCTGGAGATGCGAGGCAAATGTGCTAACCACTACTGAAAATGATTTCATGCTGCTGCAGCATCTCAATCTTGATGAAATCCGATGTGAAGCTTTAGAAGGTGTTCTTACATTCTAGATTGCAGTCCACCGGTCTTGCCTGTCTTTCTGCTCTCTCCCGTTCCTGTAACTGCTGATTCAGTATTCTCAGACGCCTACAGAACAAGACACACACATCAGCATTTAAGGTATTTCAAGTAAAAATTCAATCAAAAGTGCAGTATGTAAAGTTTAAAAGTGTTTCTAAGACTGAGAAAATTTATAATATTGCCATTCAGGCTGTTTAATTTTTTCCAGCTCAGCTCTGCCTCTTTTCCTTAAAAGGCAATACATGAAGTGAGGTTGGCTGTGCAAAATGTAAAGGTTTGCCAGTCTTTTTTATTGTAATTCACCTCGCTAAAGTCCACTATGCTCCTAAAGCATGTATGATCAGTAAATATTAGAACTTTATTACTGTGCTACATGGTGCAGAGTGAGTGCTACTAACCTGCGGAGCTGCACGTTCTCACTTCTGAGTGGCTGCAGTGCGAGGGCAAGCTCAGCCTGAATGTTGGTGCTGCCCACCATGGCGGGGAGCAGGGAGATGCTCTGCTCTACCTCTGAGATAAGACGAACCGCCTCACTGTCTACGGGGAAGAGGAACAACCACTCAGACATCATTAAAACTGTAGCATTAAAAAACAAATCAGTGAGTCTGTGAGAGACCAAGCGGTTCAGTTAGTGAGTTAGTGAGTCAATGAATCAGTAATTCAATTAGTGAGTCAATGAGTCAGTAATTCAGTTAGTAAGACAGTGGTTCGGTTACTGAGTCAATGAGACAGAGATTCAAGCACTATTCTTTTTCAAGGACTATACAATAGATGTCATCCAAACATATTCTTTATTTCTTTATTCCTTATTGCTATCAACTAAAACAAATAGATTTTAAAAATTCAGTTTGTTTTATTTTATAATTTTTTTTTAAAGAAATGTTTTACATGAGTAACTCCTAAAATAAAAAAAATGTAGCAATAAAAACCACTTTTTTTTTTTTTTTTAACAGCATTTTGCTGTAGTTGCTAAGACTAACCCTGGGTTTTAAATACAGTTTGCAATTACTTTTGAATATTGTCCGCAGAATACTTCTATAGGCAGTACTGGCCACTCTCTTCTATGGAAAGTAGCTCAAGTTTGTCCAAAAAGTTGCTAGATATGCCGCTAGTGCTTTTTTGAAAAAAAGTGGCTAAAGGGGTCTGAAAAGTGGATCGAAGTGGTCTCTGTTAAAATGAGCAAGTGAATAGCGGGAGGAGGGGGAGGGGCTACAGCAGGGAGTCATATTTTGAGTGAAAGGATTGTATTCGTGTTCTATCGAAAATAAACACTCTATTTAGCGATTTCATATTTATTGACATTTTATAATTCAAACACTTTTAAGGTTTTCCAGTACTTAAATTTCAAAAAGCCAAATTCAAGCAACTTGTACTAACCATATTGAATTAGTGATTCAATGATCCAGTGCGGCAATGAATCAGTCAATGCAATCAGGCAGTAAGGGAGTCAGTCAGTCATTAGTCCCTCATACACTAAATCTGTTAGTGAGTTGCTCAATCAAAGAGTCAAAGAGTCAAGAGTCAAGAGTCAAATAGTCAGCTGCTCAGTGAGTCATTTGGTCAGTGAGTCAGTCAGTCAGTCAGTCAATTAATCATTCAGTGAACCATTTAGGACGTCAATGTAGTAGGGGTTTGGTCATTCAGTGAGGTACACGGTCAGTGAGGCAGGGAGTCCGTGAGGCAGGAAGGGTCAGTCTGTGGGGTAAACAGACAGTGGGTTGGTGAGGTAGCGTCAGTAAATCAGTCAGTGAGGTAGGGGTTCAGTAAATCACTTGGTGAGGTGCCTCACTCACTCACTATCTGCCTCACTGTCTGCTACTGACCCCAACCTCACCAAGTGATTTACTGAACTGATTGTCTGCCTCACTCATTCACTATCAGTGAGTCAGTCAGTGAGGTAGGGATTCAGTAGATCAGTGAATGAAGTAGGGAGTCAGGGAGTCAGTGAGTTAGACAGTGAGATACACAGCCAGTGAATTAAACATTCAGTGAGTTAGACAGTAAAGTAGACAGTCAGTGAGTCAGTTAGTGAGGTAGGGATTCAGTGAGTAGGTTGGTGAGGTAGGGGTCAGTGAGTTAGCTTGTGAAATAGGGGTCAGTGATATAGACAGTGTGACAGATGGTGAGTGAGTGAGGTAGATAGTCAGTGAGTAAGTCAGTGAGGAAGGGATTCAGTGAGTCAGCTTGTGAGGTAGGGGTCAGTGACAGACAGTGAGACAGACGGTGAGTGAGTGAGGTAGGGAATCAGTGAGTCAGTGAATGAAGTAGGGAGTCAGTGAGGTAGGGATTCAGTAAGTCAGTTAGAGATAGTGAGTCGGTTAGCGGGTCTGTTTGGCAGGCTGAGAAACGTACAACAGTACTGAAATAGCTGAAACAGCTGAAACAGCAATTTCACACCACTCACCTTGATTAGCTACCAGCGCCTTCAGCTCTCCTAACAGGTATTTGACAGTCATCACCTTCCTGGCTGTCTTTACAGGGCTCCCTGACTTGCTGTTGTATTTCAGCATCACAGTATGCTTGTCTATGCTGGTCTGACAGCTTGTGTCTCTGACTGGCATGGTATCCACTCTGTCCAGCTCATCGTCTTCACTCATGCAGTCCCCACTCTCCTCTGATGAAGACGACACACACTCTCCAGACGAAAGCTGTTGATCCTGTGAACTGTCGCACACCAGGATGTGGGTGGCGAGGGGTACCGGTGTGTGGCTTTGTGCTGACACTGGAGAAGAAGGGCAGCATTGAGGTCCACTATGTGACTGTAGGGTGCTGCTCTGTCCACCTGAACCTGCATGAGGTGCATTTATAACAGGACTGGAGGGTTTAAGCTGCCCCGGTTGTACAGCCGACACAGCTGTGGAGACTGCAGGCTGCAGCTGGACAGCTGGAGCTACAGAAAAAGACGCTGTGTACTGGGTGGGTGAAACTGTAGCACTTAAAGCTCCGTGTTGAGTTGATGGTGCCACAGAGGCTTCAGTCCACTGCTGAGGGAAGTGATGCATCTCTCCATCTGCTCCTCTGTGAGACTGTAGAGATGTAGGAGACACAACGGCAGAAACAGAATAGAACCTGACATTGACTGACGGATGAGGAGAGAGAAATTGACAGCACAGATCGAGCATTTGAGTCTCTTAGTAATTAATTAATGGTGTTTGACGTTTGGGATGTTGGTGTGCAGAATCATACCGTTGGACTGTGAGCTGATGTGGGTCTGTGAGGACTGAGTGCTGGGGTGGAGGTGGTCAGACGGCAATTAAACACAGTGGAGGGTTGCGGTCCTGCAAAACCAAAATACACACATCCGAATATTTAATACACCCTGTGCTATGTCGTCATGTATTTTATTGGATTATACCGCTATCTTCTAGTTGACCTTGAATGATAATGATTGGAATTCTTTTCATCCTAGTGTAATTATTTCAAACAACCCCGAAAATGTAACTCTGTGCACACATGCACACGCAGTGTAATTTTATAGCAGCTAAAAATACACACTCTGTAAAATAATCAATCAGGAAACAATGCTATAGATTCACTAATCCGAGACATTCATGGCTACCTCCTCGCATGTGTACGTGCTGTTTTCTAACCTGTGGGTGGAAGACTGCTGCCTAGAGGAAAGCTGTGCGGCTGAACACACTCCACTTGTGTCACAGAGGTCCCTCCCTGCCTCACTCCTGATCCGATGACAACATCGACAGCAGGGGGCTGCTGCACACCACGGACACATGGCTGCCTTCTTAAGCCTGCATAAGTCTGTGAGGGTAAGATGGTCTTCTGGACCAGAGCTACAGAAAGGATACATGGCAAATCTTTGGTTTACAGTTCCAATATTTGCAATAAAAAAAACAATTATTTCAACAGTGATGTGTGCGCAACATCACCTGGTCTCTTGTTTGCGTGTGCGGCTGCGCTTGCCTTCTTCCCGACCCTCTTTCTCTCTGTTTCATTCTTGCCAAGTGCTGTTTTCTTTTTGGCAGGAGCCGCCTTTGAGATTTGCGACTTCGTCTTGGGGTCTGTTGGGTAGATAACATACACTATACATGTTAAAGACGCAAAAAGACATGCAACAAACGCACGTACTGATCACTGGGTACCTGTTTTTTCAGCTTGAAGTATATCGCTGAGCAAAGCCGCACATCGATCCAGGCCTTCGTTTATGGTTGTGACCTGATTGGCACATTTCACGAAGAAATGAAATTAAGGTATGTCCATATGGATAATGATGTTAATGTACATAATTAAACAGCTCCTACTGATAAAATTACCTGGTCTTCTGAATCTGTGGAGTAAAGAGAATATGAAGGGCCAAGATGTAGAGGTCTTCCAGCAACCCTGCAATACAGGTTCAAAAATTCTGTTCGAGACATGTCATATATACATATAGGATGGTGTCAGTGAAAGCTAGGATTGTGTGTGTGTGTGTGTGTATATGTGTGTGTGGGGGGTTACTTTTTCCTGGTCACCTGTCCTCGGCCGGATCCCGTCAACCTACCGGATGACACCACCTACCAGTGACACACATGCATAAGGATGCAGTCACAACAGTGACCGGGTTTGTGACTGATATGAAACCGACTTATATTAACATTCACAATTTGTAATGTTCATACCATTATCTTCCAAGGTTTATTTTGTAATGAAATTCAGAGTGGACTTTTTTTGTTTAAACTTTTCACTTGGTTTAACAGTTTCCTACATAACCCCCAATATTTGTGTTTACTTCGAGTATGACTTTAGCCAGATTAAGGTAATCAATAATCGCTGTTTACATTGTAGTTTCTTAATCAAAGTATTGTCTTAATCGGGTTAATATCGGATTATTGTTGTCCATGTAAACGTCCTGAATGCTGTTTACCTGCTGATAGCGTTGACTTTGATTTAGCCCTCGTTTAATCTGTGCCTACAGAAAGCGATGCAGCAGTGCTTTAGTCCTTTAGTTAGAATTCTCAATAATATAACGTAAATGGAAAATGGTGAGTGAGAAAATATGCTTTTGTTGGGGTTTTTTGTGTTTGTTTGATTGATTTTTAGAAGCTAACGGCGAAACATAAAGGTTATCCATTTTTATTCTCCGTTACAAGGCCATTACAACCGCGCAGACGATAACAAAGTCGCCCTATGACGTCACCGCGGGACACAATCACTATCGTCTCACATGAATAACGTTCAACAAGCATCATCCAACAAATTAGCAACACCCCATTACAAATATTTTACAATAAATATATTTCATGTATGTCAGTTGTGGCGCTGAGTATTACCTTGTGTCTGGGTGTCACGTGCCTTGCCATATATGCGGCTAATCTATAGCCAGCTAGCAAGAAGTGCACTCCTGTCAATCACGATATTGACTTCGTCTAAAGACTCACGGATATTTTTCTCAGAATATAAGATGTTTACTATATCTAGTGACACCAACGATTGTTAAAAAGAGTGTCACTTTAAAGTGGTTCAACAACCTCCACAGCCGTCAGCTGCTAGGAGAAGTTTGTTGTTTTAAACGGAATACAACGACGCGCTCGACCAATAGAAATGCGACAACCTTTACTCCCCGAAATCATTAGTGCATTCTATGTGACGTCATCCGAATCCTTTCGACTATTCGGTAAAATGCTCGTCAATCATAAAAACAGTACCCAATAGCGATATGGGCGTAGTGATTTCCGCTTGAGGTGTTGAAAGCGTAACTATAGAAACGCGACTCCCTTATTTTTCTTTCGCGGCTTCTCAACCTGTTATTCCCGCGAGTCAGTTTATTTTCCACACATCACTTTTATTATTATTATTATGATTATTATTATGATGATGATGATTATTATTATTGGTGCACAATGAAGCAAGATAACAGGCCAAAACAAAACACTAGACATACAGATTTATGCTATATTATTATTATTATTATTATTATTATTATTATTATTATTATAGAATATGTATAATCGCATTCACAACATTTGAAGTGATTTTAATTTGAGGCATTTTGATTTGTTTGCTATTAATATCTTCTAGATTTCACGCTGAGGGTAGGCAAACTTAGACCCTTGTCTATAATAATTGCAAATATAAACATTTTATGAAATGGGAATATATGGCATATACCAATATCAGAAATGCGTAGTGTGAAAGCAATTACTGAACATTCATATTGTTCTGTGGTTTGGTTTGGTTTTTTGCCTAATTGAGACTTTGTATAGCCTACAGCCAGTGTCCAGCCTTCATTTATCTCAGGTGCACGTTAGAGCTGTGACACCTTCAAGTCAAGTTAAGTCACTGTCATTTCAACTATATACAGCTGGTACAGTACACAGTGAAATGAAACAACATTCCTCCAGGACCATGGTGCTACATAAAACACCACACTAACTACATGAGACGACACAGAACTAAATAAACCTACACATTTTTACATAAAGTGCACGTGCAAAATTGTGCAAACAACACAAGACAGTACAGAAACTACTAAAACAGGACAACAGGCACAGTGAGATACAGTGTAACCCGGATCATTACACAGTTCTAGTATGGAAGTGTCAGATATAACAGGTAGTTCAAAAGAATAATAATATAATAAAAATGCTGTGAATGTAAATATAACATGCTATGACATAGTATTCAGCAGATAAGCTTATATGGACATAGCAGTTATTGCAGTAACAGGCAGATAGAGTGTATAATAGTGACAAGAAATTAAATATGATAATAAAAAAGTATCAATATAGTTAGCAGCAAAAATGCAATTGCTCAGGATGCTCTCAGCAGTTCCTCTGTAGAACGTGGTGAGGATGAGCGAGGGGAGATGGGTTTTTTTCAGCCTTCTCAGAAAGTTGAGGCACTGACACCTTCACCACTCCGTTGCTCTCTTCACTAAGGAGAAATCACACAGAAGATCTGACCTGAAATCGTCTCATCGAAGGACTGACTCATTGATGATTCATCTATGAACAAATCATTTTTGTTCCTTCGTCTTTTGTTGCCTTTTTGTTCTCCGGATCATTTGTTCCTTTGTGCTCAAGCAGTCGTCACACAAACAAGACAAAAAAGCAAAATACTGTTTCCAAATGTGTGAACGGTCACAATTGATAAAAAGCATAGTGCAACTTCTTTCAAAACCTAAAAGTACACTTTCTAAGATTATTTGCTGCATCATGAACTTTCCAGGTAAGTCAGCACTTTGATGATGTCCATGTGAGACACATCTCCATCCATCGCTGCTATAGGTATGTGTACAGGTCTGCGTGTAGGACTTGATTGGCAGACATGTGATTTACAGCTGGTGTCAGAGTTCATAATGTAGCAAGCATGGATCATAGCATTTTTAATGGTTTGTGAAAAAAGGGCATATATTTAAAAGATTAGGCCTAGTTATTCTACAGTGTATTTTAATGAATATGACAAAAAAAAGATAAATCCTCTTAGAAATCATGTTAAGGTAGCTTATGTCAGCTAGTTGGCTATCAAAATATGTGAAATACAGTATGCAACAGTATATATGATTACCAGAGACTTCTTTACTTTCTTCCAGCTTTCATATTTGGAATCCTACATATTCCTACATATGTGCTTAAAGACACGCCCACTCAACATGCTCTCATTTCTATATATGGACTTAATGACACGCCCACTGATCAATCTCCTAAAAGATCTTACAGAACATGGAGACGCTGGAGAAGATGATTCTGCTAGAATCTTTTTCTCCACTGGAGGGGGACATTTCACTGTCATCTTTATTTATTACAATTGAACTCATTTTGTAAAATGTCATTGTAAAATTACAAACGTTCTACCTCATGGATATATTCGAACGTAAATTCAAAGACTTTCTCATATGTGTACATTTTTGTCCTCTGTCATGTAGCCTATAGTTTATTCAGTCTAGATTTGTTTGCAGTAAAAATCTGATCTTGTTTCCAGTGAAGAAAAAAAGAAGCTGACTATGAATGACAGGAAGCTGGGATTTCCTGGTGAGCTTCGCTTTGCAGTATTTAACTTCTAGGAACAACAAAACCGTTTAAAAGTTCACAAGCATGCCAGAGAAAGTATCAAGGGGGCGGGGCGACCGGGAGGAGGGGAGTTAATAGACAAGGACACGCCCACAAAACGTCCTTAATATACAATACTGTATACTATAATATACTAAACTGTTCTTTTTCATTTCGCTGTGGTGGTACCATCAAGGGTACATATTTTATACCTTTATTTTACCTGGAAATGTTCATGCCATGTACATTTAAAGCTTTACCCTAAAATCAAGTCCAATTATGTAACCTATGTAACCATTTAATCATTCATAGCCACAGCTGGAGGTGAAAGATACATATTAAAGTTACAAAATATGTACTTATGAGTGTACCACCCCAGTGACATGTAAAGTTGCAGCTTAGTAGCTTCATTTTTTTTCTGAGAGCATACATGCTTGACTCTTACCAGAGACCAAAGAGTTTTCATTTCTGCCTATTTTTGTGGTACCCATGTTCAGTATTGAATTTATTTGTGATGTCACACTCCACAGTAGTGTAGTTAATGGCTCATATGAAAGCAGACAGTTTAATAATTTAATAATTTGCAGTTTTTCATAAGTATAAATTTTTTACCTAGCCTACTAGGTTTAAATGTTATAATGTTATTGTGGCAGTTGTGTACAGTGTTTTACTATCAAAAAACAGCTTTATTTGTGCTGTCTGTTTCTATCTCTTTACCAATGTTATTGTGGAGAGGTGTGAATTGTTTACCCAGCAGGGGGCTCAACCCCCATACACCCCCCCCCCACCCCCCCGCCCTGCTGAGCAGAGTCATGATACTCTAGACACAGAAACCCAACAGTGTCCTGACTCATCTTATAATAGACTTTCAGTGATAAAAGAATTGTTTTGTTTATACTGATTTTGAATGCCAGTGTACTGCTAGAAAGGGTTACATTCAGTCACAGAAAATTATTATTATTATTATTATTATTATTATTATTATTATTATTTGGACTCTGGAACTCCGATGTTTCCAGGTGACAGCTTTGTATATTTAAGATTCTTCTTCTTCTTCTTTAAATTTTTAAAAAATTTATTAATTAAATCAGACAGCAAATGCTTCATTAGTAAAAAAAAAAGTTAAGAAATCTTTTTGGAAGAACTACTAAAAAAAATTCCAACCTATATCTATTTGTTTAAGAAAACATGCTAAAACTTAAACATGCCAATTTGGAAATGTTATTGGCTTTGGAAATGTTCTATAGCCTAATATTAATTCTTTTTTTTTCTTTTTTCTTTTTTTTTTAAATATTAAAGAGAACTTTGCGTTTAAAAAAATTGTTTTTCTTTTATGAATAATATTTAACAGACAATTTAAACCCATAATGTTCATGGTGCACTGATGGTTCAGTGACCCTAAGTTGAAACAATAACCACATGGGAACGTTGTGATAACTTTTTTTTTTGTGCTTGCTGGCAACTGGCCCATTATCCTGGTCCAAAAAGCCTCCGATGCTCTATGAAGCATTGAGGAAGTCAAGAGGGAGCGTATTGATGCTGAGTGGGGGAGTCGGCCTCTCTCCACACACACACACACACACACACACACTTATGCACACCCCATTATTAGGAGCCGCTTGAGCGTGCATCTCTGGACGTTTTCACGGCATTCAAGCGACAGTATTTTGACTTCTATATTTTTAAGTCTAATTATTAATTTATTATTATTATTATTATTATTATTATTATTATTATTATTAATATTATCATTATTATTAGGTTATTATTATTTGGACTGTGGAACTCGGGGAGCGATCATCCGCGCGCTCTTCCCGTCTACCCCGAAACGAACAGAGGAGCGCGCGCTGCCATTGTAGCCCATCGGTAACGGGAGAAGCACCGTTAGCGCGCGCGTTAGTGCACAAAAAGATAAGGATGTGTGCATGAGGAATTGAGCGATTGAGGTTTGGTCTGCGTCGTTCAAATCGTTGTTAACGGTTGGGATTTGTGTGAGTGGAACAGCAGCAGCAGCCTGTCACACAACAATAGCGCCCGGTGAGGCGCTGCTTTCTGTAGTAAAGGAAAAAAAAAGGAGAGAAAAAAAAGAGAAAGACAGGAGGGACGGAGGAAACCGCGGCCACCGAGAGCTCCCAAATGGGCTGCACAACATAAGCGTGTGTGTAGAAATCCGCTCTGCTGTTTATACTTGTACAGAAGGAGAAAAAACACCATGAATTCTGCCGAGGTTGCTGAGGAAGGACCGAATGAGCCGGATACGGACCCGTTTTTCAAGACAGGTGGGCTGGGTGTATCTATCTATCTTTCTATCTATCTATCTATCTATCTATCTATATCTATATATATATATATATATATATATATATATATATATATATATATATATATGTGTGTGTGTGTGTGTGTGTGTGTGTGTGTGTGTGGTGTCTTTTGTCCAGTTGAACCCAAAGAGTGACCATTACACAACATTACACATAATGCTTTTGTTGAAATTACATTAAGAGATGAGGTGTGATGATTGTGGACTTCTCACTACCAGTGTGTGTGTGTGTGTGTGTGTGTGTGTGTGTGCGTTAATGATAATGATCTATATTTGATATGTAGAAGATTTCATGGCACTCCCTGTGCTGTAAATCTCACCACGCTACCCTCCTACATGGCTACAGAAGAGGTAACAGCCATGTTCCTCCCACATGCTCTCTTCCTGATGATGCTGGATGGAGTCTGTAGACTTACAATGCTCTGGAATGCCGTCCGTCCGTCTGTCCATCCGTTTATCTTTACTGCACATGAAACGCGCTCTACAGGCCACTACACGTTCTGTCCCTGTCGTTGGTCGTTGGTTTCTGTGCACTCTCTGCACCTGCTACTTCACTATTGAGGTTGTGCTCCCGCACGCCGGGAGTGGCTGCCTTTTGTCGGCCATGACATTGATGCATGTTTCCCAAGCCTGTTGATTCACGCTGAACAGCGATGACCTCCTCGATCATCACTTCGTCTAGAATTGTAGCTCAGAATTTAGTGTAAGGGATTTTGGTTTGTCGTTGATGGTGTCCAATGGATACCAATATCAAACCTCTGGTAATCCTGAGCCATGGTAAATCATGTGACTCCTCAGTCAATATCACAAACATTCATGGCTTACCATACATCAGTGGATTGCTTCATTCAAACTCTAGTTTTTTAGTGACCTCATGATGAAACTGTAAGCCTTAACACTGACCTAGTTCTCTACATTGCACCCAACAGATGCTTGGGCTTGGGTCATTGGGTATCCCTTTTAATCAAACACCCTAAGCTCTCTGGATAATACACATTCTCCTTGTCTGTTTACAAATGTGTATGTTTGAGTGTGTATTCGAATATGGTTGTCAGTGTAGTTAAGGTATAGCTTGGACCAATGTGTGTTATGCGTATACAAATGTGTATGCTATATCATCAGTCCTTACCGGATGGTACATACAGCAGTAGGGATACATCAATACTGATACTGATATCAGGAATTGGTCTGATTTCATGCTCATTTACTTGTTCTGGTACTCGTAAGAAAATTCTCTGATACCGCAATACTATGTAATTTAAGCCTAGTGTACATTGTGTTAATGAACAGACGATACAATTCAAGTCACCTGATAAAACTTGCCATTTAAACTGTGAGTTTTATGTTAAAGACGTTATGGTGTTTAAATAGAGAGTGTGACGGTTGTATGCAGATCTGTCAAGCTGGATACAAGCTGGATTTATTCGAAAACTAGGAGCGTTTACACATGAAATGTGGTATGCGTGAAAATCCAGCTAGTTCAGAAAAACATTCATATCTTATAAGAGCGTGTGGGTTTTTGTCAATTTACATTTTGCAAAATGACAAATTTAAGAGGACTCATGAATGTGGTCGGCCTCAGATTGTCTAGCTACTGCGATTTTGTATATGGATTACACTGTCAGGTTTAAATCACTTGTTTATTTTAATTACACAAATTGTGTGAAAGATTTTTCTGCAAAACTCATATCAATGACATGAAAGAAACTCCATAAATTACTGCAAATAAGAGTAGCCGTTCAGTCAGTTAGAGCAAAAGTACTTCTTTTTTATCGGCTGCAGTGGCTCAGCTGCATTACTGGAAGATTTAGCACACAACGCACTTGTGTGTTGAGTGCACAAGAGGTGCATTTTCATCATTTAGTTGTCATTTTGTTGTTTTCAGCTCACAGTGAGTGTTGCCTTTTCTGGAGTTTATGGGTGGGGCTAAATGTAAATCAGCTGTGCTATGAACACGCTTGTTAATTTAAGGCCGAGTGGCGTTTATCAACATACTGTATGTACATGAGCATGAGGAAAATCATCAACTTTTGACATTTTTTGGACATTTAGGAGGAACTAAAAGTTTGGTTTGGCTACGAAAACATTTACATGCATCTCAAGGAAAAGATTGACAAATGAGGCCCGGTGGGTGTAGTAGATGTAGTCTCTGTAGCTGTGCATGTACTGTATTTGTGTGTGTGTGTGTGTGTGTGTGTGTGTGTGTCTGTACACACCTAGTAGCTTTACTTGAGCATGCATTTTCATATCTGCTCATGCTGCTGTCCTGGAAAAGCTCCTACACCCACCTGTGAGGCTGAACGTTGCAGAAATCAGGGGGCCTATAATACACAGTGTGTGTTCATCAGATGAGCTTGTTCACAGCACGAAACATAAGCAGGCGCTTCAGGGCTGGGCTTGCATTCACCACACGTCTAGAATCAGTCGTTTGTTCATGTTTAGTGATCTCGGTTAATCCTGATCCAGAAGTAGTAACCATAGAGAGAGAGATAGATAGATAGATGGAGAGAGAAAGATTCAGAACTTGTAAACGTGTAAATGTTGGCAGTTTCAGTGATTCACATTATTGGAGTGGACGTGTCAGTGCAGAATCAGGTCAAACGTGTAAACAACATATAATTGTTTTTTTTCCTCCTCCTGAAAAGCAGCTTTGAGGCTGCTGAGTGTGTTTTTCTGGATCAGTAGATCACTGTCAGTGTTTGAGGATTGACGGACACTCAATCACTTTAGTCAGTACAGACAAATACAGACAGACAGGGGTTTAAACTCAGTGTGTGTGCATGTGTGCACTGTGCGTTATGCTTTTTTTGCACAGAAAATCCAAAATAAAAGATTTTTTTCTGTGTTCTTGATTGTGGCGAGCCTCCATTAACACAGATACATACTTCTGTTTAACATGAGGATGCACTGACACAGTACTGATCATGCGTTTCCTTTGTATTCATAACGTCTTGAAAAAAAAAATCCAATGGAGCGCTCATCTAAGTCGGAATTCCCACACAATTCCCAAAATTCTCTGACATAAACACACCTGACATCTAAATGGTGGTGCACATGGTGAACACTGAACATAACTTCCTTTGGATCTATTTTAAATGTTTAAAGTATGATGTACAGTATATTTATACCATTGTGAATTTAATTGTTGATTCATTTACAAAAACAGGTCGCAGGTTTATATCAATAAATATTCATATTTAATACAACTCTAATATGTTAGTGTTTCTATAGTAACAACGTACACAGGGACTTTGTAATTGTTTTCTTTTTTGTCAGGAGACAAAAAAAGCATTTTTGGAAGGAGTCTCCAGTGTCAGTGCTTTGTAACAGTCAGGTAAACGTGTAACTTTTAGTGTTGGTAAACGTGTAACTTTTAGTGTAGGTAAATGTGTAACTTTCAGTGTAGGTAAATGTGGAAATTTTAGTGTAAGTATACATGTAACTTTTAGTGTAGGTAAACGTGGAACTTTTAGTGTAGGTAAATGTGGAAATTTTAGTGTAGGTAAACGTGTAACTTTTAATGTAGGTAAATGTGGAACTTTTAGTGTAGGTAAACATGTAACTTTTAATGTAGGTAAACGTGTAACTTTTAGTGTAGGTAAACGTGGAAATTTTAGTGTAGGTGGGTGTAGGTAAACGTGGAACTTTTTAGTGTAGGTAAACATGGAACTTTTAGTGTAGGTAAACGTGTAACTTTTAATGTAGGTAAATGTGGAACTTTTAGTGTAGGTAAACATGTAACTTTTAATGTAGGTAAACGTGTAACTTTTAGTGTAGGTAAACGTGGAACTTTTTGTGTAGGTAAACGTGGAAATTTTAGTTTAGGTAAACGTGAAAATTTTAGTGTAGGTAAACTTGGAAATTTTAGTGTAAGTATACATGTAACTTTTAGTGAAGGTAAACGTGGAACTTTTTAGTGTAGGTAAACATGTAATTTTTAGTGTATGTAAAAGTGGAACTTTTAGTGCAGGTAAACGTGGAACTTTTAGTGTAGGTAAAAGTGAAACTTTTAGTGTAGGTAAACATGTAATTTTTAGTGTATGTAAAAGTGGAACTTTTAGTGCAGGTAAACGTGGAACTTTTAGTGTAGGTAAAAGTGAAACTTTTAGTGTAGGTAAATGTGGAACTTTTAATGTAGGTAAACGTGGAACTTTTAGTGTAGGTAAAAGTGGAACTTTTCGTGTAGGTAAACGTGGAACTTTTAGTGTAGGTGAACGTGGAACTTTTTGTGTAGGTAAACGTGTAAATTTTAGTGTAGGTAAACGTGTAAATTTTAGTGTAGGTAAACATGGAACTTGTATAGTGTAGGTAAACGTGTAACTTTTAGTGTAGTTAAACGTGTAACTTTTAGTGTAGGTAAACGTGGAACTTTTAGTGTAGGTAAACGTGGAACTTTTAGTGTAGGTAAAAGTGGAACTTATAGTGTAGGTAAACGTGGAAATTTTAGTGTAGGTAAACGTGGAAATTTTAGTGTAGGTAAACGTGGAACTTTAGGTTTTCCAAAACAGGAAAGCTGGTGAGAAGCTTGTGCTATAACCTAAGTGATAATTATTACTTGTTTCATGAATATTCCACAAAATTAAACATAATCATAAACGAATATAAAGTATGTGCCATTGTTAAATTAATAAATAATGTTATATTTAGGAAATGACTGTCGTATAAGAAGAATAAAATTAAGAGGAATATAATTAAGGTGATTTGTGCGATCAGTCTATACAGTCTAATGTTACTATATTCTATGTTTGTTATACTATATACAATACTATGTAATTTCATTTTGTCAGGCAGTTGATGGTGTAGGAAGACAAATAAATGTTTAAACATGAAAACATTGTCAAATATTGCTCATAATATATGCTCAAGTATGGTATATTTGCTCAGGATAAATGATACTTTTTGCTTTATACAAATAATTTCCACCGATTTTGCAGTAATCAACCACTGAAAGTCATTTAGATTGGAATTCAAATGTGATTTAATCTGGAGTATTGAATATTAAATATTTGATTTACAAGGACAATGGAGTGCAGCACGAGTATTTTTATTGGATCAATATTGACCTAAAACTTTGGGTCAGTGGGTTTCCCAGTACAATCCACTGCTGTTTATTTTTACATTTTCATTTATTCATTTAGCAGATGATTTTATCCAACGCGACTTGCAAATATTTAATCCATGACGGGTTTTTTTTAATGTAAAGAAGTTTAGCGATCTGATTATTAGCTGAGAGATAATATCAGGACGTCCTTATAGCAGTAATCAAAAAAAAGAAAAATTAAATTTCTACGAGGTATTCGATTATATTCAGAGCTCTGATATCATATTGTATGTACTGTATGTGTATACAGTATAATATGGAAACTGAAAAACAAACAAACAAATCCCTAGTTTTGCAATGTATGACTCTATAGTTAGTAGTTTGTCATTATGTGAGTGTTTTTCTGCTGTTAGTTTAATATTCATGTCACTGATATGCAAATTGTGATCGATTCCCTTGTCGCTCTCTTGAGATGTTGCTCTCGGGAGTTCAGAGATTACACCATTAATGCTGTCATGCATTTTGAGTTCATATTTATTCACCACTTTAGGCTCAATTTGCTGTATTTGCCAATTACGTAACAGGGGAAATAAGTTTATTTTACTCGAAGTAATTGAATTTGGCCATCACTCAGAGTTGCTGGAGTTGCCAGATATGTGGCCTGGAAACCCAAAAGGTTAAGCTGCTATATTTATATGGGCTTTTCCCATGGATTACCTACTACATGGGGTAAATGTGTCACAGACAGTAATCTGTTTTCTGAGGCTGTAAAGGCTGCAAATGCAAAACTGCACTGCCAAAGTGCTTCTGACGAACGAGTCAGCCAGATAATATCATCTATGGACCATTTTTTTGTGCTTTTGTATGCCTGAGGCACGGTGGTCCAGTGTGGAAAATCTCATTATCTCTCACTTACATGTTTACGCATTATGAGAAACGTGTCGAGAATGACTGTGTGTCTGTGTGTGGTTTTCCCCCGAGGGTGTCTGTTACAGAAGAGTCTCGAATTCCGAGACACAAGAAAATAAGAGTCCAAGAGTCAATGCACTAGGAAACATGCATCCCATGCCCTCTAAGGAAGCCACAGTTTCCTTAAACTGGATCATGTAAACACACAAGAGCATTAGTCAAAACCTGAATATGACTGAGGTTAGAGTTTGGTCCATTCTGTAATACACTGCAACAGATCCAGACTTGACTGCAGACATTGTAATGACTTGAATGAAGACTATTTGCGGAATGAACTCTCAGACAGTTTTTTTTTTTTTTTTAAAGATAAGGCACTGATAAATATTGTGGTCTGATTTTGAAATACACAAAAATCCTGATATTCGGATGGAGACCATTCTGGAAAACTGTATTGATATTGTTACAGAATTTCTGGAAAACATTCTTGTATTTTTCATGGGAAAATGTGTTCCAAGTTTGACAAATATCACTGAAATGCTCTAAAACCACCAAAATAGCTATGACATAATATATCTAATAACTATAACAATATTAATAACAATAAAAAAAACCCTCCATAATACTTTATAAAATAGTGCTCTGACAGTAGTTCCAGCTACAAGGTTTATATCAATGCACTCTAATATGTTATAGTTTCTATAGCAACTATTAATTCACATGGACATGCATGGTGTTAAGCCTAGTTTCCACTCGTAATTAGGCCTATGACTTTGTGGTGGTGTTCATGTACGTTGAACTCGTAAATACGATCTTTCCAACATGACTTGAACACACCATTATTCGTTATCGTTTCTGTAGTAACAGCTACTTCACATGGACTTTTATGGTGGACGCTCCACATAATCTAAGACTAATGTATTATTTAACAAAAAAAAACATAGAATTGTTCATATGGTAAAGCTTTCTGTAATCAGATTGAACATTTATGAAAGGAGTCTCCAGTGTCAGCGGTTTGTACCAGTCAGTCAGGAAAGTACGTTTTCTGGTTTCTTGGTAAGCTGCATTTCTTTGTCTTAATAACTGGTGATGATAGCTGCTATGACGTATGTGAGTATGTGATAACAGGAACTAACTTGTCTCGTGGATGTTCCATGGCATTAAATGTAGCTATTAATGAATAAAAAGTATGACATGACATGGTAAAACATGTAATTGTTGGCAAATTACTGTGGTATAAGAGGAATAAAACATTTAGGAAAAACAGTTCAGACCGCACCACCCCATCGTTCATTATTTTCCTATAATGGCACTTTCCCAAGCGTTTTATTCCATACATAATAATCTCTGTGTTCTCCTCTAGAGCTTTTCTAGGCCTGCAGTGATGCTGTTACGATCACCAGTAAACTGATAGGACTTTCTATTGTAGTTCCATGGCAGAACAATCGGAAACAATATTGATAACGTCCAAATTTATGTGCCAAATTTACCGTTTTAGAAGGAATCCAGGTGGTGGTAATGGTTGACACCCTGCTCTTGCTCCAAATGGATTATCCCAGAGGACGTGTACAGTATCTGCTGTACGGTCTCCTGTTTCATTTCATACATCTTTTGAAAAAATCACGTTCTCAGCATCCAGACTACAAAGCAGAGCAATTTGCCGAAACAGCGTTTTACCACATCCGTAGTGGACATATGGCTTAACGGGGAGTGCAAGAAAATCCACCAACATGCATTACTACACATAAGAGTTAATGATTTCTCTTGAAATCACAGTCACGAGGGAGGAGAACCTCCAACACACATGCACTCTACCGCAGCCGCACAGCAAAGGAGCTCTCTCAAACCCATGGCCAAGGGTCAGAAGTGTTGCTGTAGCAACTGTTGCCAAGATCTTTGGTCTGGGAAATGACAAAATCAATTTCATAAGTGTTTATGTACTTCAAAAATGATTGATGTCATTGTATCAGGGCTTTCCTGAAGCTCTGCAGTCATGGTCAGTGGGTGGATGATCAAGCACTGATCACCAAACCTATCTGGGGTTGCCACTGGTTAATAAGTGTATTTTTTAAACTTGGTTAAGTAAGGAATAAAACACTCAGGGATGTTCTGCTGTGGGAAAATAATCAACAACGGTGGTCCGGCCAGATGGGAAGTTGATTTTTTTTCCTATAACACCAAGTCTTTTATGACTCTTATACTGTAGCAATTTGCCAACAATTACAATTTGGTATTTACTAAAGAATGACACATAATACTTTTTATCCATTTATTTTTAAATATAATATTGTAAAACATCTGCAAAAAAAGTTCTTTTTAACTTTTTAAGACCCTTAACCCTATTTGCTCCAGGGGCGCTGTATTATGGCTGACCCTGTGCTCTAACACCAACTTCCTGACATGCTGGAGTATGAGAAGAAAAGAATTTCACTGTGCTGTAATGTATATGTGATCAATAAAGACTCATTAAAGCAAAATAATCTCCATATGCTATATCATGTGCACATGCACATATAAATGAGTTCGTCCACATTTGCCAGTTCTACATGATATCATTTCATTCACCTCATTACTGGCTTTTAATCAAATTCTGATCTCATGTTCCATACGCCATACTCACACACACAAATTCACCATGCAGAACACTAACACCAGGCCAGTGCCAGCTATTGTTCTCAGAGTTTGAATGCAGGAGGGTGTAGTGCACCCGTGGGTCAGAGTGTTTTATTCCAGCTGCCCTTGACTGGAGTCGGATTTGCACCGCCATTTGGCAGCGCCTCGCCATGATTGGTTTCATTTGGTGATTACGGAGAACAGCCCATTTCCCAGTCCTCCTTGGAGGTTTTGTTGTGTTCTTTGGTGAACTATGATCCTGTAACATAGGAAGCCTTTCCTCTTTAGAGGTTTCCTGTCCAGTGATAATGTTTTCACCATGAATGGCTCCATGTATGTGTATGTGTTTATTTCAGCTCACGCTGTAGTGGTCGCTGTACATTGATCATTTCCTCCCATATAACATGATGACGTATTCATAAACCATGCGAAAGTGATGCATTCCATCATTATGAATTATTGATACAGCACTTTGTATTCAGTGGTCAATGTATCAGTGAGTTGCTAACTATCTGCACCCACAGGGTTGCCAGGTACTCATTATTTCTGTTGAATTTGATTTCTTTTGACTTCCTGCTATAGGGTTTTTCTTTTGTCTGGATATTTTTGCATACATTTCATTAATTAGATCAAAGTTTTATAAGGTATGCTGGATTATTTTTTTAACACAAAGAGTAAATATATGGTTTACTGTACACTCTTTGGGGCTGTGGTTATGATCAACATGGAGTGTAAAAACAGGTTAAATGGTGTATCTGTTGGTGTTGGTGGTCAGTTGTAAGAAGTCGTATTTTTACTAGATGCATAAGAAAAGCTATTTATTTATTTATGTGTTTGTTTATTTATTTATTTAATTATAATAATGTACATAAGAAATAAAACACTATATTTTGAGGTGTGATGAAAAAAAAAAAAAATCAATAATACGGTGATATGATGTTAGCCAATATGTTTTGCTCCTGTTATACCACAGCAATTTCCTTATCATTAAAGTTTTTTATTTATTAAAGAATACTTTTTATCCATTTGTAGTTGCATTTAATATTGTGGAATGTCTGTAAAACAAGTAAGCTACTGCAGTTAGTTAAGGTATAACAGCTATAAATAGTCGTATCCTCACCAGCCTCTCTCACTTTCTCTCTCTTGAAGTTATTAAGACAAAAAATGCAGGAAACCAGGAAGTTCTCTGTCCTGAAGATTTTTCCCCCTGTGGCAGGAAATTTACTCACTGTTACATAATGTTCACAAAGAAGACTCCTACCCATAAATGCTAAACAAACATCTCCTTACAGAAAACCTCAAAAATATCAATGATTATACGCTTTTCTTTGTTAAATAACATGTTTTTTTGATTATGTGGAGCGTCCGTCATACATGTCCCTGAGTAACTTGGCGCTATAGAAATTATAACATTAGAATTAGTGCATTAATATAAACCTGTGATTTAAATAACAGCCTGAACTACTCGCAGAGCTGCTATTATAGAAAATTAATCAAGAAAATTAATACAGTATCATTTTGGGACTCTGATGTTCAGGATAATTGTATCTTTTTAACACTGATGATATAAAAATATAATGCTAATGTGTGGATATTACAATATATTTTGGAGTCATGGTCAGATAATTAATTTTGCAATTTTTTTTAAAATTAATCACTGGGCTGATTTTGTCACACAGATCCTTCAACCATGTACACAACTTTACTGCATATACAGTACACGTATGTCTGGTAAATGTGCTTTATAAATGCATTATATGCTGATACATAGACACCATAATGCGTAATTACTGCTTCTATGACTTCTAGACCTGCTTTATGTGTGTTATGTGCTAACCGGAGTGGGGGATGGGAATGGGAGCGTCTGGTATGTGTAATTGAATAATTTTTCTCACCTTCTTCTCGCTGTTAGACCCATTAGCACATATGCTAGCCCTCCTGGCTTTGCACAGACGTAGGTGTGAATTTCCTGACATAACTCCTGTCTAACACAATTTAAACGCTGAGCGGCAAACATATTCCTTTTTAAGTCATAGAAATATGTGCTGTTGGTAAATAGGAAATGAAAATTAGTGCAAGGTTAATTGAATGTTGGTTGAAATTTCTCAGGCACTGCTCCTTGAGTCAGACTAGCTCAGATATCCCTATTGCAATGTTTTTTTTTTTGTCAATTCTAATTTGTGTAATATTATGAGATTCTTAAGCCCAAAATTGAAATCTCTACTATGTAAAAACAGCAATAAATGCATGAACAGAGTTAGAGGGATTTCTGCAGTCTGTCAGCATGTCATGTGAGCTCCTTTGGCAGCCACTGCTACTTGGCGTCTCTGACACAGAGCCAGTGACCCGATGAAAATGCAGTTGTTGGATGTGCTCCCGATGCTGCAAAAGGTTCTGATGAAGTTGCTGGCTGTTAACACTCAGAGGGTCGTACCGTCTCCAGATGTTGTGACACAAAGCATCCAGTGAGTGTTCCATGGGATTAAACTCACGGGTCGTATTCACAAAGGCTAAAAGTAGATGGCTTAGGGACCAATTTTGGAGATATGCTTTAAAAAAAAAAAAACAGGTGGTAAAAGCGAGTCCTACACCTGTGAAAACCTAAGGATTGTCCAGAGCAGTGGTTCTCAAAGTGGGGTCCATAACTCAAAAACAAATTGAGGTGTCAATTTAAAATATATAATGTCAATTTAACATGATCTGATGTTCTATTGATGTAAAATTTGGGATTAAAAAGCTCTATGGCTTCAATAAATGACCAAAATGCTATTGTACACATTTAAATAATGAGTCCAATTATATGTTTAAAAATAGATGTTGAGGGTGTCTGTGAAATTTATTTGACAGTTAAAATGGCTGTAAAAAAAAGTTTGAGAACTCCTGGTCCAGACTCCCAAGTGACTAAGACTCAAATCACGAACAATCTGAAATGGCTGCTGCCAGCAATTTAACAGTGCAGTCAAGGTAATGTGTTAAATCTACTTAATGTGTAAGACATACTTTGCACCGCCTGTACTGCATCACCCAATCATTTATTCATGACTCACTGGTCATCTGTAGCAATCATTGAACATGACGTATCTGAGCGATCGTTCAAGATCTTAAAATGGCCCCGTATTATTACCTACATTCCCTAGCCAGTTTAATAGGAGCACCTGTACCCCTGCCCTTTGATGTAATTATCTGGCATTGAAACGGGACAAACATCACCTGGTCTTTTTCCAATCATCAACTGTACAGTTTGGGTTAGTCAGTGCCCACTGTTGCCTCAGATTCATTTTCTTCGCTGACAGGAGTGGAACCTGATGTGGTCTTCTGCAACTCTAGCTCAGCCGCCTCAAGGTTAGATTTGCTGTGTGTTCTCAGATGCTTTTCTGCTCACCACGGTCGTGAAGAGTGCTTATTTCTCCAGCTCCAAACAGTCTTATTAAAAAGTTGTTGCTGCCTGTAGAACTGCCACTCACTGGATGTTTTTTTTTTCAGGTTTTATTTTTGTGTCATTCTGTGTAAACTCCAGAAACCATTGTGTGTGAAAATTCCAGGAGATCAGCAGTTTCTAAAATAGTCAAGCTAGCCTCTCTGGCACCAAAAACCATGCCATGTTCAAAGTCACTGAGATCACATTCTTCCCCATTCTGATGTTTGATGAGAACATGAACTGAAGCTCTTGACCCCCATCTACTTGATGTTATGCATTGCACTGCTGCTACATGATTGACTGACTGGATGATTGCATTAACGTGCAGGTGTACTAGTGTTTCTATTAAAGTGGCCGGTTTATGAATAGGTTTTAAAAATGAAACTCATAGCTGGGAACATTTAGCCCAGTGGAAATATTCTTTCTGAATACAGCCTCAGATTTTTGAAACCTCAAGCTACAAATCCCTGCTTACACTACTGTACAGTCTGCCACATAAGCGTGGTGTAAATTGATAAGTCTGGACCTTGTGGAGCAATGCTGGCACATGATATGCCTGCTCTTTATTTCTTTCAAGTAATTTAAGTCATTCCACAAAGAGGTCACCTCATCAGATAAAATTGCACCTTGTGAGCTTTTGTACAGTATGATCAGCTGATCAGCAATAGCATTTGAAAAGTACACAACTGTAGAAAATTCTGATTTGTTTTGTTCAAAATTCAGTGGTTGGATTTGTGTTTAGGTGTTTAGTCTAGTCTTACTAGACTGTGCTAATCTTTTTGCTTTCTCTCTTGAAGGACCTTCCTTTGGCATTTTACATTTAGGCCTGGTCTCTAAATTGAACTCAAAATCAGAAATTCCGATTGTAGGAATACAGTGTGAATACTTTTTTACTTTAGGGATGATATTGTTTTTTGGTGTTAAACAAGAGAATTAGCTATCTAAACAAAATAAATGTCTACTGCGAGCTACCATAATGATTAGAGATAGGGAGTACTTTATTGATCCCCAAGCGGAAATTGAAAGTACTCTCTATCTCTAATAATACATACATTACATATAGTGAATTCATGGTAGTACATATGCTGTATGTATACAGTGTGTGGTGACTCAGTGATAAAACACAAAGGGCCATATTCAGAGTTGAGTGCACATTAGTATTTAGACATCAGATTTTTAGAAATTATAGACTTAAACGCTGTTCAGTAGTTGTGCGGTGTGATATCAGTGCGAGTGTGGAGCCATATTAAGTCCAGAAGCACTGTTTGACTGTTTGTAATCACAATATGTCATGCTGAAATTTATCTTTTGAGCACTGTAAATACAGTAATTTATTAATTTAGTATCTTGTAGCTTCATTAAGCAGTCCGTACAGGATTTCGCTGAGTTTTTTTTTGTGATTGTTCGGCCAAAAATGTTTGATTTTGTTGAGGTCTTTTTCACAATTTGGAGGTTTTTTGTATTTTTGTGGAAAACTACTTGAATCAGCGAAATTACAATTGTATCAAATTGTTTTACACTGTCTTTCACAGTGATGTTTGTTGGTAAATGAGACCTTTTAGCTGTACTCATCTTCCATGCACATGAATCGATGAGGACTTTGGCTTACTGCGCGTTGTGATGATGTCACATGGCGTTTCTTGGCACAAACCTGCGGAAATTTTGAAAAATTGCAAGCTCCTCCGAATATTGCGGCGTGTGCTTGATTTTGCGTTCATTTCTGTGATCGCAAAATTGTGAAATCCTGGAGGGACTGATTAAGTTGTACGCACAAGTAACTGCAGGCCACATTAATTTTCAAAACAAAAGGATGTGCTAGATCGAGTGCTATTTTATAATGGTGGAAGCCATATTGTTACATTAAATCACATTTGTGGGGATTAATGTGATAATTACAAGCATCCTAGACTCTGTTTAGATTTTTATTTCAGCACTTGTCATCTCATTCGTATATATCATCGAATTAGTCTTTTATTGAGGTCATTTTTAACTTCAGTGGTGGTTATTGAAAAACCCCATCTCGGATATATTTCTACTCTGGGAAAAATCTAGGAATCTCGGAAGCATGAAGCACACGCAGGTGATTTGCATAATCTGCATAATCCCAAAGAACACATTTTTCAGATATTTTATAGTAAATCCCTATTCATGAATGGGATGAACCTACATGAAAGTGATTTTCCTGTATGTGAACAAAGTTTATTTGTAAGGTGTAATTATGTGCCAATGGATTAGCAGTTACATGTCTTTCATATAGCTCATATAGTTTCTGGATTTTGTGAAATAATTTTAAGGGCATTGTTCTCACTATTAACACTAACATTACTATTAACAATAGCTTAACAAGTTGCCACTGCTTCTTTACAAAGTCTCTACTTCTTGATTGCTATTTCTTGATTGCCGCTTCTTGATTGCTATTTCTTGATTGTGATTTGTTCAACAATTATGAATGCTTGTCTTCTTTTCATGAGCAGTTTTTAAAACATATGTTGGTGAAACAGTGGTGAAAATGCCCTGAAGATTTAGAGAGACAGTGAGAAATGGACAGCGAGGACGTGTTTGCATGTAGAGATATTGTAGGTGACACGGTGGTAAATCACAAAGCCGGGGTGTGTAAAATACTCTCTGATGTCCCGCAGGATCCGCGGAAAGCATCTGTTTCTCAGTACATTTAACATGTCATGTTCAGGAACAGCCTTTCTCATTCAGGTTAAATAGTTTATGCAATCCGCAGTGGAGAAACAAAGGGAAGCCCAGAGTAGACAAAGAGAGAGAGAGAAAGAGATTGAAAGAGAGCGATTGGTGTGTTTTATGCATGTATGTGTGTGTGTGTGTGTGTGTGTGTGTGTGGCCAGATGTAATTGGTCAGGATTATACCCACTAAGGACCTGGCGTAGGATTATGTCTACCAGCAAAAAAAACATTAAGGAAATGTCCCGACGTCCAAACACTGTCAACATTTTCTAAACCAAAAAAAACAAAAATTTATTCTTTGATGCACTGCAATTCTTCAAAATGATTCAGCATCACTGAAGTAGGCTTTATGTAGGCTTTAGTTAGGCTTTGTAAACTGAAAATGTCAACAGTAATTATAGGCCAGTGCTGTCAAAGATTCAGAAGATTCAGAATTCTGAAATCAAGCTGTATAAAGAATGAGTTGAAAATGTACTACTTTCTCTTAACAGGAAATAATCAAATCAAAGCAACATTTGTGCTTCATACTAGGGCAATATGCTACTGATATATAGCAATTAAATTACTTCTGTAATAAATAAAGAAATACATAAATAATGTCAAACAGTTCTTATCCCAGACAGCAAAACCAAAGGAGAGGCCCGATAGGAGAAATCTCTCAGTCTGACAACACTGATATCAGTAATATACTCTGGCATGGCCATTTGGTTTAAAATACATTGCTTTAAATGTTTCTTTTAATCTTTTAGGTGTAAATTAATAACGCTGTGTGAATTAATGCGGTATTGAATTACACTGTCTGAGTGTAAGTCTTATCTGGTTTTCTTTTCTCTCACATCTCAGTTCCGTCTCTCTCGGCCGGGTCTCTGAGGAACGACGGCGTAAAGGCTGCTGATGTTCTGACGGTTCTGAGGGAAAAGGTCGCCTTTGTCTCAGGTCAGCACCAGAGCACATTTATTCAGGATTTATTCATTTTATGCAGCATGAAACTATTAAGACTGTTAATTAATGAATTGTGACAAGAAAAAGGAATTGTTCTCTGAGGTGTGATATGTTTCTGAGAATGTGGCTTGCTGACATGGGGAATCCTTCTTTGCCTAAATCTCTGGTGTCTCTTTCAGGAGGCAGAGATAAGAGAGGTGGACCCATCCTGACCTTCCCTGCCCGTAGCAACCACGACCGAATAAAGCAAGAGGACCTGCGCAGACTCGTCACCTACCTCTCCACCGTGCCCAGGTGCTCCGAACCTTGTCCAGATTTATCACTGCCGTGCATGTGACCTGCCCATGTGACCTGCTCATGTGAGCTGCTCTGTGGAGACAGTGTGAACCACCAGGTGCTCTAGTGGGATGGTGCGAAGCAGTTACGAAAATGAATAAATGCATGTTTGAGGACGTGGAGATCAGCCACTGATCTGAGCAGATGGTGTGACTACAGCTGCCATGGATGATATTTATGTCTTGTGTCGGGAGGGCAAGCAAAAAAAAAAATCAGGTATCATGCCTAACCTGATCTTCGATGACATCCAAGCTTTATTTTGTAATGTAATAAATTCCAAATTTTTAGTGGTGCTGTTGGAATTAGCCCTTGCTTCATCTCTACCTAAAGAGAGTGATACAGCAGCACTTCAGTCCTTTAGCCTGTCCAGCTCCCTCACCTCCTCATCTGTACACTCGGCACAAACAAAACAGCTTCCAAAGCATCACCTTTAACGTTTATACCACCACCAATGCCATCGGACTTGTCAGCTCGTAGATTGCTAACTAGCTCTGCTAATTAGCACCAGAATTGCTAAAAACATTATAAATATTTCAATACAAATTCATTTAATGTGTTTCAGAGTGTTTTTCTTTAAGCACTAAGGTGGATCAGCTTGCTAACTAGCTGTCATGTACTTTATGTTTTATTTTCTTCAGGTAGTAAAATTCTAGCTAGGTAACACTGGGCAGCTAGCTCATAGTAAATATGAAAAAGAGCCTGTGGGAATACTCCTAACTGCTCTAGATGTGGAAAAACAGGCACAAAAGCAGCACATAAGTACTTTAGACACAAATTGACCATGCTAGATGTTTACAGTTCCTAACATTACTTCTAGTAACTAATAGCTGACTAGCAGAAAAATAAGTCAGCTTGCCAATGTTAGAATGTAGCTAGCATCAAATGTTCAATCAACACTGCACAACTGACCTAAACTACATGTTTTGACTGATGTGAATCCCATTCATGAATAGGGTGATATTTAACAAAATAAACTATCAAATCATGTGTAAAATTTGGCAAGTATTTCACTACCAAATAGGCTCATACACAAAATATACCATAATTTAGAGCTCAATAGCATTTGAAGAGAATGACTTACAGTCACAAAACCAACTGTAAAGTGTTCATGTAGGTGTCAGCTATAATGCACACCTTTTAGATTTTTGATATTTAATAAAATAAACTATCAAATCATATGTAAACATTTTTATACTGTATGGACTCATGCACAAAATATACCATACATTAAAGCTCAATAGCATTTGAAGAAAATGACTTCTTGGAAGGTTGGAAATTCTCCTGAGCACTGTCACTGCCTTCTGCCATGTTCTCTAACTGAACTAAATGATTTTATTACTGTAAAAAAGCAAAATGACATTGGGGCGGTGCAAGTGATGTAATCGGTGTGTAGCTGAACACCGTGTAACACCGGGAACACCGACTATCGGTGCAAGCCTAGTTACAACCATCCATCACTTTATAGTCATATATAAAACATGTTTAAATGATTTCAGTGTGTATCAGTACATTTTGTACATTTTCAGCACATTTTAACAATACCATGATAATACTGATAACCGTGATAGTTTTGGTCAAGATAATCGTGATATGAAATTTTCATACCGCTACATCTTCACTCACACACAGTGTTCCCAATATGGGTGCACAAAATAATTCTTAGGTGAAAACACCCCCAAAAACATGAATAGGCGAGGCTTAAACGTGTTGTTGTTTTCCACGGTTTACCAGAAAAAGACTACAAAAATCACTTTACCTCCTGTGTGGTAACTTCTCAGAATTTATTTTGCTACCTCATATAAACGTGATATTCAGTGTGTATCGTCTTTATTTGTCACCGCACTGGCACAAAGCAGCTTTATTGAGATCATCTACAAAAAAAATCACAGTGAATCTACATTTACAGCTTGCATTATGAGGAAGCTCACATGATTGAAATGTGAGTCACAGCAATTAAACCTTCAACACTGCGTCAGTGCACATTTACACTCTGTGTGTTGGCTACATTGGTTTTTATTTGTACAAGCTTCATGAAAGTTTTCTGGTATTTTAGCTACTCTCTGTCTCTGACTTTGACTCTCTTCCTCTTTCTCTCTCTCTCTGTCTGTGCAGTGAGGATGTTAGTAAGCGTGGCTTTACCGTGATCATTGATATGCGTGGCTGTAAGTGGGACCTGATTAAGCCGCTGCTAAAGACATTGCAGGAAGCATTCCCGGCTGAGATCTGCGTGGCCCTGATCATCAAACCAGACAACTTCTGGCAGAAGCAGAAGACCAACTTCGGCAGCGCTAAATTCACATTTGAGGTTTCTAACTACATGTTCTAACTTAGTGCTCATCTCTAAATACAGTCTGGTGTATCGTATTTCATGGATATAAGCATTTACATTGATCGAGACTGTCTAAACTTTGTGCAAAATATCATTATAGAATTTGATAAACTTCTCAGGAATTAATAAGATTTGATTTGGCAGATAGCGGACCATATCTGACAGCATAACTGCTCAGCGTTGGAAGATATACTGTCAGGTCCATAAGTATTTGGACAGCGACACAATTTTTGTCATTTTGCCTCGGTACACCACCTCAGTGGATTTGAAATGAAGCAATTAAGATGCGATTGAAGTGTAGACTTTAAGCGGTTTATGAAAAATATTGCATTAACCGTTTAGAAATTACAGTCATATACTTTCCAAATACTTGACCTGACTGTAAATAGTAGTAGTAGTGTAGTGGTGCAGCATGTTACAAGATGGTTTTGAGTTCAAATCCCAGGACTTTCTGAAAGTCACTGTAGATGAGCTTCCACTGCAGGAACCTTTTCAGGAGCTCAAGTATTTCAAATGCCATTTTTAAAACCTGCATTAATTTAGCATGTGATTACTAATTACTACACTAGCTAAGCTTATCTTAGAGGTTCTGTGGTTAAACATTTCCTGCTATCTCGTCATCCTCTAATTTCAGACATGGTTGGTCCAAAGCTTCATAACTTCTGTTATTTTTATAAAGGCCACACTTCCTTGTTTCCGCAAAGTCGTTACCTCTCAGCAGTTTAGCTATATGTTTGGATTGTATTCTACCTTACTTAAAAGTCATTTTGAATAAAAATATCCACAAATAATTTTTTACAAAACAAAAAAAAATGTTCATACAAATACCCTGTCATCAATATGCTTAGTAAAGTTGAATAAAGGTTTTGGAAGTGGGTTTTAATTAACTCCTGACCTCTCTTGTTCATCGCAGACGAGCATGGTGTCCGTGGAAGGCCTGACTAAACTGGTGGACCCGTCCCAGCTGACGGCCGACCTGGACGGTACGCTGGAGTATGACCACGTTGAGTGGACAGAGCTGCGTGTTTCCCTAGAGGAGTTCACATGTGGAGCACTGCACCTCCTCTCACGCCTGGAGGAACTTCAGGAGACACTTTCATGCCAGGAGATGGCCCCGGATGCCGAGGAGGCGCGCAGGCTGCTAGAGGAGCACGCACGCCTGAGAAAGAGCGCTACCAAGGCACCCGTGGATGAGCTGGAGCACGAGGGACAACGTCTACTGCAGAAAATCAGGGACGGCGGGGACGGACGCCTGTCTGGAGGACCTGACTTTCAGAGCCTCGTTCCTAGAGTCGCCGCCCTGCTGGACAAACTGCAGGCTGCGCGCCAGCACCTTTTACAGGCCTGGCACAAGCGTAAACAGCAGTTGGACCAGTGCTTCCAGCTCCGACTCTATGAGCAGGATGCTGAAAAGGTGAGGGAAAGAAACATGAAAAAGAAACATTTTAAATTGTGATCTTTCTTGAATAGTTGACTGAGATTATATGATACTTGGATCACATTTGTTAATATGGCCTGATAACAGAGATCACATTTTTTCTACCTGTGACAAATGCAAGCTAAGTTAGCAGTGCTTAATTAACTGCATTCGATATGCATATCATGTATATTTACAGATCCTTGCTTTTTTCATGAGAGAGAAAGCATATATACCTATATTCTTGGGCCATTTAAATAGTTTATGTTATCATTTATTATTATTATTTCAGCCCTGCTGAAAAAAACAACAGAAACCTTCATAGATTTTGTAATGATTTTAATGGTTATAATGGGAATTGTGTTGTTTTTAATGGAAACTGTAATGGTCCCTGTGGGTCTCTACTGGTAATCTGCTGCCTTGTATTAGTGGCATGTCATGTCTAGTGGATACCATTAAAGACCGACATTCTTAATACCTCCTACTACGTAATGGAAACCATTTGCTAATGGTTTTAATGGTTAACAGATGATGGTCTGTAATGGTATTTGTAGTGGAAACCATTAGAATTTCTGTGATGGTTTCCATTGTTGTTGTTTTTTCAGCAGGGAGATTAATGTTACTTTTAAGTTGAGTATATATATTGAACAAAACTTTGATATAATGTTGAGGTTATAGCAGCCTATTTTATATTTATAATAAAAGAAGAACAATTTGACAAAGATGTGTCTTTGTAAAATCACATTCAAAAGATATATATAAAAATCTTTTGGTTAGGGCTGCACAATCAAGGGTGTGCAATATTACAGAATTTTGTCAGTCATGCTAAATTTCATGCTACTCTTTTGTGGATTTCTTCAGTAGACTGACTGAGATTGTTTAGTGACAAAAAGTCTGATTATCTTCCTTTTTCTTTTTTGTTTACAAAAAATGTTTGTATTGTAAAGTTTTCCAGGCACATGTTTATGGACGTAAACATGGAAGTTTAGTTTGCGGTCGATGTTAAGTGTAATTACAGTGTAATTTTGGTCACAAGGAGTCTCTTCTTATCAATTTACCAACACATCTGAGGGAAATGTTAGCATTCTCAATGTTTTTGTCTGTTTTTTATTGCCATACTGCCTTTACAAGGCAATGTCTGCATGGAAGATTTAACTTCTGGGTGCGAGCTAGCTAAATTTTCAGCCTTAATCATATTTGCTAATTGCCTAGCAACAGTTTTCCCACAGATATAAACTCTGAAACGAGCTGTGGGTGTATTGTGTGCTTGTCTCGCTATTTAACTAGCTGAAGATTAGCTTCATTCATAAGCCTATGGTAGTACCACAATTATAACCATTTGAACGGCTAGCGTGTTGTGTGTTTACAGACTCATAGGTCAAGGTGTATCATGAAATCTATTTGATGTAATTGTTCTCTAAGTATCTAACAACCCTGTCTCTGTTTATTAGGGTAATAAAGGCTTAATGTAATGATGCGTATTATAACACAACCCGTGGCACAGTAATTGTGTGAATATGAAATTTAATCAGAATGATGATTCTTTGCTTGGGAACGCTGTAATGTTTAGTTAAGGATTTAAAGCTGGAGTCATTTCCAAATGCTAAAACAGGAAGGTAATGAAGTGAGGAATGTTGAGGTCTGTTTGGATTTTCATATCAGTGATGTCTCTCCACTTCGCTCTCCCAAGACGCTGTTTTTTGTGCGGGAGCTTGTGTTCCGTTTAAACCCAAACTGAGCAGGAGTTTCACACAAGCCTGGTCCTGCCGGCATGGTCCATCTGTGCTCCGATATTGCCAGAACACCATTGACATCCAGCCTGAGAGAATAAATGAGAACGACACAGTGTGATAGAGAATTGATGCTATGACAAGTGCTACAAAGAGAGAATGGAGTGAGAAAACCTGTGGTGAAAGAATGACATGGAAAGCGTAAATGAGGATCAGGGCATAGACAGAGAACAGGACAATATGGATATACAGTTGACTCCAAAAATTGTCATATGAAATAAACATTTGATTTGAATTCTCCACATATAAGAATGATCCAATACATACAATATTTCCTCCAAGACATTTGGCAAATGATTGACACTTATAAAGAATATTCATAAGAAATGCATGTTTGCCTCACACCTCTGGGGTGGGGGTTTGAATCCCCCCTCCGCCCTGTGTGTGCGGACTTTGCATGTTGTCCCCGTGATTTGGGGGTTTCCTCCGGTCCCCTCCACCTCCCCTTCAGTCCAAAGACATGCGTTGTAGACTGATTACCATTGTCCATAGTGTGTGAATGTGTGTGCGCGATTGTGCCCTGCCCTATGTTTTGGCACCCCATCCAGGGTGTCCCCCGCCTTGTACCCCGAAATCCCTAAGATAGACTCCAGGCTCCCAAGCGACCCTGTGTAGGATAAGCATCAGATGACACCAAAATTGATTTCTTTGGACATGCACGTGATCTGCATGTTTGACAAACAAGAGGACTGGATACAAGTAAAACCCTCCAAACCTACTGTAAATTACCAAGATTTTAGCCCAAAACCTCGTTGTTTCTGCCATGAGGTTATAACAAAAGAAGAGCAATTTGACGAAGATGTGTCTTTGTAAAATCACATTCAAAATATATTTATAAAAATCTTTTGGTTAGGGCTGCACAATCAAGGGTGTGCAATATTACAGAATTTTGTCAGTGTCACGCTAAATTTCATGCTACTCTTTTGTGGATTTCATCAGTCCAAAGACATGCATTCTAGGCTGATTACTATTTCCAAATTGTCCATAGTGTGTGAATATGTGTGTGAGCGAATGTGTGTGTGATTGTGCCCTGCAATGTTTTGGCACCCCGTCCAGGGTTGTCCCCCGCCTTGTGCCCCGAATTTAATAACTTGGCTGAGCGTACATCATAATCAGCAGAGAAAGTCTTTACAACATTTTTTTTGCAAAACCCTTCTTAGTTTCTGGATTTGAGCCCAAACGTGAACAGTGAAATCTTGAAATCTTTTGCATGTTGGAGTTTCCTTGATCTTCCACAAGAGTCTTTAACCTAGAGGAAGCGGCTTGGTGATGTTATTTTCTCCAAGTCAGCCTTCAGCATATATTAATTGTAGGGGTGCCAATACTTCACAAGAAACGTTTACGTTTAGAAACAAATTAAACCGGTCATGCTCAAAATATGGCATATACTTGTTCATTTTGTAAAGAGTTGAACAGAAAGTAGGAGTGAATTTAACGGTTTATACTCGGCCTACGGGCAACTAAATTTTTCTGGGACTTGCATCCGCTGTTGAATAAATATGCCTGTTCTGTAGTAAATATTTATGTAGGAGCACTTGTCCTGATTGGTTCAACTTGATAATCTATGCTCTGTGAGGCTCGTTTATCACCATATGGCCTCATAACAGGAAGCACTTCAGACTCCGCTAAGCCAGTGTGCTGTCCTTTTTCTCACCTTCTCTCTCTCTCTCTCTCTCTCTCTCTCTCTCTCTCGCTCTCACTCTCACTGTAGATGTTTGAGTGGATTGGGCACAACAAGGAGCTGTTCTTACAGACGCACACAGAGATCGGGGTGAGCTACCAGCACGCCACTGACCTTCAGACGCAGCATGACCACTTCGCCATGAACTCCATGGTAGGATTCTTACAGCATGCGATATCATTGTGTACAAAAGGTCATCCTCATTATATTCATGTATCTCAAAAAACCTTGTTGTTGACTTGCTTGTTTAAGGAAAGTTATTTGCTTTATCACTCACATTGGAGCACCTGCAGCTGTTTAAAGTTGCTGTTTTTTTCTTTTAGGAATTATGATGAGTTTGATGAGTTTAAGTTGAGCTTTTGACTGGTAGCTGTCTAATTTGGTGAGTTTGAACTCATGGATAATTTAAGCTGCCTTTATTATGGATACGTGTTATTAATCTTGATTATTTGAGATGTTCCAGTTAACTGTATTATTTGATGAGTTTGAGCTGGATCTTTTAAGTTAGCTTCATTTTTTTGTTAAGTTTCAGGTAGCTGGATTATTTGATGAGCTGGAATTTGCTGGATAATGTATGTTATATTGATTGTTGGATAAATTCCATTTGGATTATTTGACGAGTTAGAATTTCCTGGATAATTTGATTAGTTTGACTTGTCTTTATTCCAGATCCAGTTAGCTGAATCATTTGAGAAGTTATTGAGAAGAATTAGCAAGATCTTTGAGGAGTTCTAATTAGCTGGATCATGTGATGAGTTTAAGTAAGATAGATTATTTCATGGATTTGTGTTGGCTGGATCAGTTTTTGAGTTTGAATTTGATCATTTGATGAGTTAGAAATGGCTGAATGATTTGATGGATTTGTTCCAATCTGATCATTTGATGTGTTCCAACTAGCTTGAGTATTTGAAGAGTCATTGAATTCATCTGAATTTGTTAGCTTGATGATTTGTTGATTCTTTTTTTTTTTTTTTATTCATTTCAGACCAATCTGATCTCCACTCTGTAGCCTGTACATTGCTGAGATTTTCTACCAGTGTCATAGCACATAAATCACTGCACGTGGCACATGAGCCTTTTGAGAACCCTTTAAGAAGTTAGAACAAGCTCATGATGACTTGTGTTTCCTTTTTATATTTGGTCAGAACGCCTATGTTAACATCACACGGATCGCTTCGGTGGCCACGCGGCTGTGTGAGGCAGGCCACTACGCCACCGATCAGATCCAGCAGGTCTCGGCACAGCTGGATCAGGACTGGAAGAGCTTTGCCTCGTCTCTGGAGGAGCGCAGCGCCATTCTGGCCATGTCCTCTGTTTTCCACCAGAAGGCTGAGCAGGTCAGCTGCAGTTTTAATATGTTTAAATCAAATTTTGGCACAGGAATGAAATTAAACCTTGAAATTGTTTATCCAACATTTAAAGGTTTCTTTCATTGCTTTAGAAATGTGATCCAATCATGGAACCAAAATCAAATTTCATAAATTAAAAAATGTTGCTTCCTTGCACGGATGACCTTTCCTAACTTTGTTGCAAACAATCACTTATTATTTGCAAGCATCTGCGAATTGGTCTTGTTTAATTTGCTGTGGCTGTGAAAATAACTCTCACTTTGTCTCACCGAACAAATTTCGCCCTGATCTCCAGCAGCTAAATGTGCTAACTCGGCATATTTGGATCATTTGTTTAGTGGTCGTCTGACCTGGTTATCTCCTCCTTTGGTGTCTGTTTAACAAAAACATTGCAATCCTCTCAGAAATTTTCACATATTACTTATAAATATAAATACTTGCTCTGCCAATATACTGCCCTTTACATATCCATTACCTCCTGCGTAGTACGTTTTTAATTTAATTCCTGGAGAGCACCACATCACTCTAACGTCACTTACTTTAATCCTGAATTTATGATCAGACAAAAGTTTGTATTTTCACCAACAGCTTAAGGGTAACAGACAGATTATTTGGCAGAAATTCTGTTTCTTCTCTATTTATTTCTGCTGTGGTTTGGCAGTTTCTCACTGGAGTCGAGGGTTGGGCGAAGGCGTGCAGCGAAGGAGGATTGCCCACGGCGATGCAGGAACTGGAGTTGGCCATCCACAGCCATCAGAATCTGTACGAGCAGGTGACCACAGCATACACAGAGGTACGTGCTCACACTGCTCAGAACATTTTCATATGAAGGTCGTTCCTCAACAGCAGTTTATTATAATACTGTTTTCAAATGAACAAGAAACTTTGTGGGTGATTCCACGACTGGGGTGTATGGGGTAGTGAAATCAGAGTCTGGAGAACCTGCTGACCCTGAAATTAGTAATACTTGGGGAAAAAAACCATCTTAAGATATTTGAATATATTTTTCTGAATTCTGTTACTATTTAAAATTCAGGTCTCAGGTTAAGAAATTCAAGCTGATGAAAAGTCGGGTTCAAATATTGCAAGTATTCAAATTTTCAGGTTAAAACGTCAGTTTTCAGGCAGTGAACTATTAGGGTTAGGGATAGAATGTAATGTTTCACACATCACATGTTCAACAGGAATTTTCTGAAGATCAGGGGAAGAAGAAATAGTAATGTACATCTCCTTCTCATTATCATTTCTATAGTTTTAGAAATATTGTGAAATTTACCTGATGAGATCCGGATACCCAAATTATAGACTGGAAGTAAACTATTCATTTAAAAAATAATATCAATCTATTTAAATGAGTAGAAAGTCCTTACTGTTCTTATTGTGGTAGTTAACCATATTTTGTGTATTTGCTAATTCTATGATAAAAAAAAATCAACCTTGTTACTTCTTTAAGAGCAAAATTCAGCCTGTCAGCCTGTCACTATTCCCTGAGATGGGTTAACTAATCATTTGAAAGGTTAAATGTACATTTTTAGAGTCAATGTTGAAAAATGTTTTTTTTCTAAATTTTTACTAATTTTATTGTAATAGAATAATCCTTATATAGTATATTCTATATCATTATATATTATATAATTTATTTATTTATCTCTTTCTTTCTTTCTTTTTAACCCGTTCATGCATAGTGTTTACACTTATGGACATTCAATATAAGTCTCTTTTTTTTTTTTTTTTTTTTTTTAACTTTTTAGGAAAATATAAAATGTAAATCAGCTCCAAATCACTTGAGAGCATTATTGTAATTATTGTAATTTAACATAAACGTCTGTTGCTCTCTAGACTATTTGTCATTCTTTACTCACTATCTACATAAAAAAAATTACTAATTCATATAATTACTATACACACTGTTATACCTATATCTTTATTTATTTATATAATTATTATAATTAGTTTATATATATATAATTATATATACTTTGTTTGGTCTGTTTTTGGAAAGTTTTGGAATTCTAAACTGTGTAAATTTTGTATATGTAAATGATATTTTGTATCATTTTGGTGGTCAACATTAGAACTGAATGTTAACAGTTTTTGGACATTTGACAATCTATACATATTTTATTATTATTCTTTTACATATAATATTTTACAATTTTTTAACTCATGGTATTCCTACACATGGACAATCCATTTACTTTTTAATATGTGTTATTTAGACAAAGTAAAACTGTCTAAATATATATACTTATATATAAATAATTTATGCATAAAAGGGTTCAATTAACACTATGAGTTAATCCAACTCATATAACACATATAATAATGTTCACAAACTGTTTACTTTATATATAAAGCTAGGTACTATGTCTTTGTCCTCCGATATTCTTCTCGGTCTCCGCCTGTCCATGTAGACGGTAATAAAACCACCCGGCCACAATTCAATGCTTTTTGAAAATGTGTATTTTTTACTCGTGTACATTTTGTATCTCTCATGTTATTACAGAAGGAATTGTGTCTCTTTCCTCTTGCAGGTGAGTCAGAAAGGGAAGACGTTTCTGGACGTCCTGCAGAGGCCACAACCTCAGGCCGACTCTGGCTCGGTGACATTGGGCGCAGACTACAGCCAGGCGGTGCGCGCTGTTCTGGATGTGATGCATGAGGTGGTGCACGAGCACCGCAGGCTGGACGGTCTGCTGCAGCACCGCAAACTGCGCCTGCACCAGAGACTGCAGCTGTGTGTGTTCCAGCAAGACGTGCAGCAGGTGCGCTATTGAATATGACATGCACACACTCACATTCATGCATAAAGAGTGAGAAATCAGAAGACATGACAAATTTTTGAAGTCTACTGTACAGATGGGTGACAAATTAAAAGAATAAAACGACAAAGTGTGTTAGTAAGGTGTTGGACCATGACAAGCCTGCGTCACTGAGCTTTGGCATCAGTTCTCTGGAGCGATGAACACAACGATACGATGCAATGCAACGAGAGTGAATGTCGATGTCTAACGCTCCAAAATCTCACATACAGTACGTGTTCTGTTGGGTTCAAAACAGTGAGTGTGAGAATGAAAGATTTTCATCCTTATAAAACCATCCCATGAGCCATTGTGCACAGTGGATGGGGGAGGAGTCATCTTGGAAGAGACCATGCCCATGAAAGGATGATCGGTCATAAGCACTTTGCATTGATTTGCATTGACACTTTCCTTTAATTGGATGACTGGACCTAAACCTTGCCAGAAAAATAAATAATTGCCCAGCATAACAGAGACACCTCAAAAAAAGTTTTGTATTCTCACTCATCTGTAGCTACTTTTGCAAATGTGGCATATTCAGTACACAGTCTATACAGTATGTGTGTATACATGCATGTACATGTTTGAGAGTGTGTGCGTGGGACAGTGAGTGTGTGGGAGAGAGAGAGAGGCAGAGAGAGAGAGAGAGAGAGAGAGAGAGGCTGGCTGAGTCACAGTGCTGGGTGAAATTTGCTCTGCGTCCTCTGGAGGTTTGGTATATTATGTTTGGACTGTGGTCAATACACTTCTGACAATACAGAGAGCTTCCTGCTAACCGAGGCCTATTATTGCGCTGTGAAAGCTTCCCTTTCAAATGGATCTTCATGGTCTCAGGAAGGTAGACGGCCACTGGCTGAGCGGTCTAAGGTCAGGTTTACCAGATTGGGTTTGCTGTTTCCAACCTCAATTGAACAACCCCCAATAAACTATTAAAAAATGCGTGTCTGGGATCTGGCAGCGCTGTCTTTGTGAAACCCAAATCAAAGATAACACAATTTTGTATATACAAGCTACATTTGAACCTGTTATAGCTCAGTTATTTTCCATAGTTATGAAGAAACATTTTGCTCTCTTAATAGCACAAACTATATGCCTTTCCTAAATTTTTCTGGAAAAGGTTTGGAACAGTTTACAGTAACAGTACGTGAATAATCATGCACTAATACCTGAATTAATATTTACTTAAATATGAACTAATGATGAGTTAATGCACTTACTAATCACAAACTAATGAAGAGCTAACCTTAACTATGACGTGAGTCTTATGAATTCCTAAACAACCACCTTAAGTACAGGTTAGTACATGTTTGTTAGTTAATGTATAAATTAACATGTAGGAGTAAACTAAATCAAACATGTGCTATAAGACCAATCAAATATGTTTGTAATAATAAAATATATTTATTTTTTAAATATTACCTGTAACAATATTATAATATATTTTATATGATATTTATTTTAACATTTAATTGTATGTATATTAATTCTGAAGTAAAATACATGAATAAAAACATCAAAATATATATAAATAAAATTGGTAACACTTTACAATGACCTGAATTAATACTTGCTTAAATATGAACTAATGATGAGTTAAGGCATGTACTAATCACGTGAGTCTTATGAATATTCGTGCGTGAATAACAACCAGCTTAAATACATGGTAGTGCATGTTTGTTAGTTAATGTATAAATTAACACCTAGGAGTAAACTATATCAAACGTGTGCTATAAGAAAGAATATGAATTAAAATGTTTCAAAAATTTAAAAACCTATTTTAATATTGTAATGGACATTAATTTGTTGTTTAAGAAAGCAAGTGTCAGTTCAAATCTTTATATCATGATGACGATGATTAGGATGTAAAAGTGTCAATAATACAGATTCTATGTGTGAAATATATGAGCTGTATCTCTATTACAAATATGCGTGTTTTTTAGGAGGTACTTTAAGAAGTAAATGATCTGGTCACGTGACTAGTTAAAGAAAAACCACCCACCTTGAAATGTTCATCTAGAGTCCAGGAAAAGTGTTGAATTTATGTAACTCTTAGGCGATACAAAAAAAGAAGAAGAAGAAGAAGATCCCATTTGTGGCTGGAGAGATGATAGAAATAAAAGTGCTAGAAGTGCTAAAAGTGCTAAAAGTGATAGAAATAAAAGATTGCACATCCTTTAGGTCATGTTTATAAGTTGTTTGTTTTCTACATTGTCATTATACTGTCTTTTATTTGCTTGGAAGCAGAAAAATGGAGGAATCTGATGAGTGTGAATCCTTTTAAGGATTGAAAAGGGACAATTGAATTGGAGCATTGCAGTTTTCTGTAAGCTTAGTCTATACTGATTCTGGATTTGAATTCTGAAAGGGTGCCAGGTTTTTGTTTTTTTTGTTGTTGCTAATTTTGAAGGAAAAGAATGTACTAAAATGGGGAATGAGCATTTTCAATTAAAACTGTGCAGCGTCCTGATTTATAGTCAAAATATTGATCGTATCATTCATTTCTATGGAGGGTGCCAATAATTTTGGAGTTAAGTTAATTATTTATGGACTGCACTGAAGGACAATGAACAAGTTTCTTCTCTCTCTCTCTCTCTCTCTCTCTCTCTCTCTTTCTCTCTCTCTCTTTCTGTGTGTTTGTGTGTGTGTGTGTGTGTGTGTGTCCAGGTCCTGGACTGGATCCAGAACCATGGAGAGGCGTTTCTCAGTAAACACACTGGCGTGGGGAAGTCTGTACATCGTGCACGAGCTCTACAGAAACGACACGACGACTTCCAGGAAGTGGCACAGGTACAGTATGAACAATGTGTGTGTGTGTGTGAGAAACACAAGCATACCTAAGCCCTACTTAACTGCCACTTAAACCCTACTTAAATCCTGTAACGAACCTGAAGTTGATTATTTTCCCGTAACTGCACATACCACGGTTTTATTCCTCTTATACTGTACCATAGCAAATAATCAGTGATTCATATTATTAATAAGTTAAAAAATGACACGTCATACTTCTTTTTTAATCTGTTCATAGTTACATTTAATGTTGTGAAATATCCATGAAACAGTTTAACTTATCATTGTTTTTCTGTCTCTTGAAGTTAATGAGATTTTCCTGCTGTTCTATAAAATGAATCACCACCTTCTGACCAATCAGAATCGATAATGCAACAGTAATATGATGTAGTGTAATGTCTAAATTATGTACACCTCTCTCTCTCTCTCTCTCTCTCTCTCTCTCTCTTTGAAGAACACCTACACCAACGCTGATAAGCTGTTAGAAGCAGCCGAGCAGTTGGCTCAGACGGGTGAGTGCGACCCGGAAGAGATCTACACCGCTGCCCATCACCTAGAGGTCAGAGTTCAGGAGTTTGTGCGCCGAGTGGAGCAGAGGAAACTGCTCCTGGATCTCTCTGTGTCCTTTCACACACACACCAAAGAGGTAAACATCACCCACACACACTTTTGGGAGACCTTGAATATCCAAAACTCCCTACACAAAGGTTATTATGCTTTAAAGTATTATAAGAAATAGCACTTTTTTAAGCATATGTTTTTTTAGGCACACCATAGTATCTACAGAACAGCACTAAAGAAGAAATCGGACATTGTATTCTGTTGTATGGTTGTGTACAAAGATTTCCCCCAGAGGAATAAATTGATAAACCTTACGTGTATGTAAGTGTGAGTCTGTACAGTATGTATACTGTATGCCTATAACGCCCCTGTGTGTGTGTTTGTGCAGCTATGGTCGTGGATGGAGGAGCTGCAGAAGGGCCTGGTGGAACCCGTGTGCTCGGAGTCAGTGGACACGGTGCAGGAGCTCATCCGGCAGTTTCAACAGCAGCAGAGCAGCACGCTGGACGCTACGCTCAACGTCATCAAGGAGGGAGAGGAGCTCATCCAGCACTTACGGTGAGATCCGTTATGGTGAGATTACTGTTCGTGTTTCATTGTGCACTGGAGCTACAAAACAATAGAAGCAACACCAGTGAGAAGATGACACCCTGGAAAATGACACATCTGGCACTGAGTCAGATCAGTGCCAGATGTGTTCATCACCAAGTATTCAGACCTTTAATATTGCATTAAGGCTGCCAGATTAGAACAGCTGGCAGTTGCGCAATGTTGCGTCTGTCCTCCGGAGCTCCCGTCACCTTTTCACTGCTGTGTGTGTATGTATGTGTGTGTGTGTGTGTGTGTGTGTGTACAGGGACTCAGCGCTGGCGAGTAACAGGCTGCCCCACGCCAGCTCCGTGGCTCATATCGAGAGCGTGCTGCAGCAGCTGGATGAAGCGCAGGCTCACATGGAGGAACTGTTCCACGAGCGCAGGATCAAACTTGACATCTTCCTGCAGCTGCGCATCTTCGAGCAGTACGCCCTGGAGGTGTGTGTCATGTGCGTCACGCGCAGAAAATGATTTACAGTTCTGTGTTTGCAAGCTCGTCCAATTTGACGATTCTGAGCCCAACGTGCTTATCAAGCGCTGCTGTATTTGAACAGATGGATTATCAGCACGATTCGGTACGAGCCTGTGCTTGTTGATTTTGTGTCTGCGTACATGTTTTGTGATACACCAGGTCAATAGTTACATAGTTAGCTACTCAGTGTGGGTGTTTGTTGCTAGGGAATATGTCTCTTTATTTCTAGCAAGTGAGCATACCTTCGGTTGGCTGTGAGTCAGAGATTTTAAAGGTGTTTTTTAAAGAGTACTTAAAGGAGCAGTAGGTGATTTCTTACTAGTACAAATAACCTGGCCAATATGTATCATTTGTCTTCTGGGAACATGTAACTATCTTATTTAGCATTTGAAGGGCAGTACTAAATGAAAAAAAAAAAGATCTTTAAACAAATAATAATAATTTATACCGATCGTTCTGTTCAAAAGTTTACACCCCCCTGTTTCTTAATGTATGGTGTTGCCTTCATGAGCATCAGTGAACGTTTGCACCTTATGTAATAGTTGTGTACAAGTCCCTCAGTCGTCCTCAGTGTGAAATGATGGATCTCAGCATCATATAGCCACTGTTGGAAAGGGGTCAAATATGCAGAAGATGCTGGAAAAGTAAAGAATGTGCAGGACCTGGAGGATTTTTCTGAAGAACAGTGGGCAGTTTAACTGCTCAGGACAAACAAGGGACTCATGAACAACTCTCACATAATAAATAAACAGTCATTGATCATCCAGGTAATGACACACAGTACTAGGAATCAAGCGAATGTAAATTTTTGAACTGGTTCATTTGTGTAAATTCAGTTATTATTGTGTCTTGTGGACTATATGTAAACATGTGTTATGTGAAATAGTTTATTCAGGGCAGCACTAAATAAACAACTAATTGCAATTTTTATGATCCCCCTTCTTCTTCTTCTTCTTCTTATTTTTTCATTATGTTGAAGATTTTGCAATGGCATATGTAAACTTATGACCTCAACTGTAGAACTTGATAAAAAAGTCATTGTATAAGCCCTGACCTCGGCACAAGTGTTTTATGTGCCTGAGAAAATCCATTTTGCGTTATTGTATTCTGCACATTCTGTGTTGTTATGTTTACTTGGGCCTCTTTTTATAGAAACTCTCCAACGCCCCTTCACTCCACCCCCATCTCAGTTTGTTCAGAAAGAAATTTATGGCTGGAATCGGTAAGCGCTCAGCGCAGCCTGATAGTTTTACAACGAGCAAAAGATCCATGCTGTGCTTTGAAAAAATTATCAACAAGATAAACCAGAATAAACTGGCAGCATTTTTCCAATATGGAGTAATTTATTACTGGTGATGGTGATGAAGTGTAAACTTAATATTCTAAATCTTTAAAAATACAATAACAAATATTCTTATCTTGTTAATTTGTACTCGTAGGTTACAGGCGAGCTGGACGCATGGAAGCAGGATCTGCTCCGCCAGGCATCTGAATTTAACACAGAAGAGCTCACGCTTGCCGAGCAGAGGCTCCACCGTCACACTGAACGCAAACTCGCCATGAACAACATGACCTATGAGGTCATCCAGCAGGGACAGGACCTGCACCAATACATCATGGAGGTGCAGGCGTCAGGTAAGACACACAGATACTAATCCTGCTTTTCCATTTTATCCAAAAAGCACATTAAAATGTGTGTGTGTCCACATCAGGGCTTACAGTGACACACCTGATTTCACTGATTAAGCACTAACTGTTATCAGCCAGGACTTTAATTAATTAAATCAAGCCCTGTTAATCAATAATTGATTTGAACAGAAGCTTAAAGTAATACTGCTGCACTGAAAACCAACACAGAATGAAGCCTCTTCCAGTGATGGAGAGGAAGATTCTTTTGACAGGATCCCTGAATTTTTTTGTTGTTTTGTTTGTGGCGTAAAGGCTAGTGTTTGTGTTTAACATCAGTGGTCTAGACGCTAGACACCATGATTTTAATCAACTGAATGGTGAGCTCAGAAAATCTACAGTACTTAAGCATGTATGTAACCTGACTCTGAATACACATAACTTTCCCTGTCTAAATATAGACGCAACTCTTGGACATTGACTCTAGACACAGCGCGTAGTCGGTATACTGTATCTAGAATGCTGATCAAGGGCAAGTTTTATAAAGAAGAGAGGTTTGGACCAATCAGAGAGAATCTGGTAAGAACAGATAATAAAAAAAGCAGCTAATTAATAGTTTGTCGTCTACCTTGTGCATGAGTTCTTGGTTTGTGTGCGAGATGTGTTTTAATAGATACACAGAATTTTCAAGCAACCCCCGAACCATAAACAATACAATTAAAAACCTTGAACATACCTGTGAGATAGCTTTAGGGTCTGATTGCTAATTTATAGTAAAGCCTGGTGCCTAGTCATGAATGTTTCTGACAGCAGTCAGAGCAGAGACAAAAAGATGGAGAATGGTGCATGGATGAGTGCGAGGCTTTAGAGAGGATGAACGAAATGCTGTACGAGTATATGGTATGGTTTCAGTGGCTCCTGTGGGTTTCTCCTACACGGACAGCGACACACCACCTCCAAGGCTCTTGGAGTTCATGGGCTGTTTGAGAAGCTCATCAGAAGGAGACGAGTAAGAGATAGACAAAAGAGAGCGAGAGAGAGAGAGAGAGAGAGAGAGAAAAGAAAAGAACAAAAAGTCCTAGCAGGTAGGCGTGAGGACAAAGAGTTCCATGTATTGGTGAGAGGAAGACAGAGACAGAAATGGAGCGAGGGATCTTTTCCATATAATTCCACATACACAGTGTGTGCAGGGGTGGGGTTGCTATGGAAACCCCCCCCCCCCACATTCCCTATACCAAGGTTGCCATGACGACAGACCCCCTCTCTAGTCACCGCCGGGTTGCCGACGGACATGGTCCATCGTTCACGTCCACGGTTTGCGGTTTGTGCAACGCAGGCTCCTGTACACGCCACCTTGTCACGCACCTATTACGTTCCCATGGGAACCGCCTCCTCCTGCTGCCTGGTGTGGAGTTGCCATGGAGACTGCATCAAGCTGCCCGCAGGGAGTAACTGTGGGGGTGAAATGAGAGTAAAGGAGGGGTAAAATATCCTTTACTGCTCCAGCAGACTGAAACACACAGACAGTAGTGCCATAATGCATATGGTGCGTGCGTGTGTGTGTGTATGTGTGTGTGCATGCATACAAATATTTGTGCAGACGTGAGAGAAATTTTAAGAGAGAACAAAATGGTGTTTCCCGCACCACTGGGTAGCTGGGTCACTCGGTGGTTCCGCACAAGCACTCACCTGGACGCTGTGTCCTCTCTCTCTCGCTCCTCACACACTTTTTTTAACAATTACACACGGAACCGAGATGTCACGCTATGCTCATCTTATCTCACTAGTGCCTCCTGCTGGATGCCTCTACACTTGCATCCCTGCTCTGTTTAATCTGCTCCCCATTCCGACACATGAAAGGCTGCTAATTATCATGGGAACTAATATGACATGACAATGCACTAGGTAATTATATATATTTTTAAAAATCCACTGACTGTGAGGCAAAATTTGGGAATTTCTGGTTTATTATTTATCTCCAAATTGAGTCAGAAATACACAGCTAACTACAGAATTACTGGCACACTTCATGAAAATGAATAAAACTAAACAGAATGTCATCATGAACTCCCTCCTTCCTTCTAGGATATAAATAAACAAACAAATCTTGAGTGAGACATAGAACAGGTGAACACAATCAGGTAACACTGCAATGATAGGGCCAGGGGCGGACAATAGAATAGGAATAATACAGAAGCAAAAGCGCATGATATGAATCCAGATTGACCTGAAAAGCGCAAACGCTGTTTACATTGTCATGTGCTTTTGTTGCTTTTCTAGTCCTGTCTCAACCCCTGTCCTGTCATTTGAGTGTTACCTGATTGTGTTCACCTGTTCTGTGTCTCACCTTAATAATAATAATAAACTTTATTTTATAGAACGCCATTAAAAGTAGCTTAATAAGTAGCACAATAAAAAAAGTAAACATCAACAAGCAAATGCTAGTTTAAAAAAGTATGTCTTGAGTTTAAAAATGTCATAAGTTTGAGCTTCCCTAAGTTCAAGAGAAAGAGAGTTCCAAAGGGAAGGCGCATAGACAGAAAAAGCCCTGTCACCCATAGATCATAAGCGGGTTTGTGGAACAGTCAACAAATTAGACTGTGAGGAGCGCAGTCTGCGATTTGGAGTGTAAGGGATTAACAATGCAGATAAATAATGAGGAGCCAAGCCATGTAATGCTTTGTATGTCAGCATCATAATTTTAAAATCGACACGAACCTGACCGGGAGCCAGTGCACTATAAGGACTATATATTACAGGAGAAATATGATTGCATGTCTTGGTCCCAGTCAGGATCCTGTGTTTTGTACATATTGGAGCTTATTATGTGTGGCTTTAGAAACTCCGGCTAAAAGGGCGTTACAGTAATCTATCCAAGAGACAACGAATGAGTTTATCAGCTTTTCAGCTACAGAGAAATTTAGCATAGGGTGCAATTTTGCTATAAAACTATATTTAAACTGTTAAAGCATCCCTTTTTCACCTCAGAAATATAGCAAGATTGTACAAAAGAATCAAATAGAAGACTGGCATCAAAAATGACTCCAAGGTTCCTCATTTTACTCTGAATCTCCAAAACAGAGCCATCAACAGAGACAGTGAACCAGCTTTGAGAATTTGATGACGGGAACCTGTAAGCATAACTTCAGTTTTTATTTCAGAAAGAAAGTCAGAAAGAAAACAAACATCAAGATTTCCCCCAGATTTTGAGTGTATATAGATTTGGGTATAGTCAGCATAAAAGTGTTAACAGAGGCCGAGTGATCGCAGGAGATGCCCAAGTGGAGATAAATAAATATTGAAAAGTAAAGGGCCTAAAACTGAGCCCTGAGGAACACCAGTGAGTACACAGCTAATGTCAAACCTGGAACCACCCATAGAAATAAACAGGGAACAGTCAGTAAAATAGGATTTACACCAGTTTAAATCTGTCCCTGACACACCAAAAACTCTTTCAAGGCAGGTAAGTAAAAGACCATGATCAAGATGGATGAGAATTGAAGTTGGTCCAGAATCAGAAGCCATCAACAAGTTATTGGTAACTTTGACCAAAGCCTGTGAAATTTACGAAAACCTGACTGAATGGGTTCAAAGAGGTTATTAATTGCAAGATGATTACACAATAGAGAGGCAACAAACCCCCTCAAGTACTTTTGCCAAAAACGGAAGATTTGAGAAAGGACGAAATTTGTTAAAATCATCCTGGGGCAGCATTTTCTTTTTTTGGTGTTATAGCAGCATTACTTTAATGCTGCTGGAACAACCCCAGTCTCCAATGAATCATTTATAATACTAAGGATAGCAGGGCACCAAACATCGAAGCAAGATTTAAATAAGCTTGTGGGAATAGGATCAAACAAACAAGTGGTAAGTTTCATGCTAGATACCTCTCTTGCGAGAGCCTCAGTATCAAGCTGTGAGAAACGAGAGAAACACCAGAGAACTCAGATGGACGGAAGAGTGAAACGGTGAAATCAGATGTGGCAGAAATTTGTTTACGAACATTATCGATTTTAGAATTTAAAAAACTGAAGAAAAGAATTACATACTGTAGCAGCATTAACTTGAAGCAATCTATTTATAGTTTGGAACAAGCGTCTGGGATTTCCTTGATTGCTTACAATAGTCTGAGAGAAATAAGATGATCTTTCGGGCTCAATTAATGCTCTGTAGTCACCCAGAAGATCCTTCCAAGCTTGATAATAGACATTCAAGCCACTAATGCGCCATTTACGCTCCACTTTCTGACAAGCAACCTTTCTAATGCGCTGATTTTCATTATACCAGGGAGCAGAGCGGGTGAAAGTAACCTTACGTGACCTTGGTTGAGCAAAAGAGTCTAGATTAGTAGCAAGAGAAGAATTTAACTATAACACTTTCCCCTCCAATGATGTAGGATGCAAATTACTTAAAGTGGAAATAACAGAATTGGGGGAAAAAACTGTCTGATGAATAGACTTCTACTTCCGGAAAGTTACTGTTCGGATGGTAGGCTCATTTGAATGATACAGATCCAGATTAAAGAAGACAGCTGAATGATCCAACAGTCTACAGATGTCAAGAGATGAAAACTGTGATACAAACGAGCCATTTACATTCACAAGATTCAGAGTCGGGTCAGTTACAAACTGTGACAAGTTAAATCAAGTAACGACAGAAATTCTTAAGCCGTCACTCCGGTCCACATGATTGTTAAAGTCCCCCACAATTAAAATTCTGTCAAACTTCTCTACTCAATGTTGACATAAAACCTGCATGTGTCTTAGTCTTTGGTGGTTTATAGACTGTAGCGATGATGGTAGATATAGGAGCAGAAATACTCAAGACCTGGCATTCAAATGATGAAAAGTGGGGAACGGACACAGAGCTTATGTTGAACTTCAGATTGTAAACCACAATAATGCCTCTGCCTCCGCCAGATAACCTCAGGAGATCTAATACTCCAACGCCCGCTCGAGTGATCTGGTTAAACAGGAGCCCATCATTTTCTTTATGCCAGGTTTCAGTTAAAAACAATAAGTCCAGCTTTTTATCTGTAAGAAGATCCATTAAAAGCAGCTCCTTGTTATTCACAGAGCAGGCATTAAATAATGCGGCATAAGCCAGGCTCTGAAGCGGAAACGACAGTGGTTTAATCTCCACGCCGGGAACCAATATTAAATTACTGTGATAAAACACCAGTATAAAACAGTTTGTTGGTCTTACGTCGACAGGTAGGGACAAAGATGTTAGGAGAGGATGAGACAGCAAAACTGCACCTCAAACCCTGATGGATATATCGTTTAGGACATAGCAAGCAGAGTTCTTAGAGTCTTTAGCTAGACAGTAAGAGCTCTGCTTTAAATTCAGAAGTTGGCGTGCAGTGTACCTTAGGGCCATGGTCATTAAGTGCACATACACAGCCAGACTTTGCAAGCATTGATTCCCTGTTGCACGTGTGGAACACCGAAGTCAGAACAACAGTCCAAATTATATAAAATGGCACCACATCGCAACCGTAGAGGCACTGAAAACAATATATCTTAAGTAGAACAAACAAAATGGTGAGAGGAGCGGCAGCCAAACGCACCAGCATACCCTGTCAAACTATGTCTTGTATGTATATATATATATATATATATATATATATATATATATATATATATATATATATATATATCTCCTGCTCTTTCTGTGTTTCTTTGCTGCGAAGTCTCCTTAAATTCCATATGTTCCCCATCTAATAGTTCATGGTCCTTCTTTGTCTTGTTTGTTTACCTTGACCCCTGCTATGTTTTATGACTACGATTCCTGAACTCCATATATTAAAGAGCACACTTTTTAACAAGTTTTTTTGGAACAAAATTCTTTTTAAAGGCTTTCCCAAGTAGTAAATATTTTAAACGCTCGTTTCAAAAATGATAGGCATCCCACAATGAATATTTACAGAAGCCTCCCCTGGAGACAAAAGCAACACTGAGCCTCTTCCTGTAATGTCTAACAAGGTGGGAGAAAATTTTGTAACTCAAGAATTGCTTCCTGAGAGCAAGATTAATGGCATCGTGAATTCCGCTAAGTACCGGGATATTTTATCTCAAAAGCCACTTGCTATTGCTGTGAAGATAAGACTTGGCAGTAGTCTACGGGAAACCTGTGGTGTGAATTGAAGAGGGAAGACTGCATGCACAAACCCAAGAATGTAAAAAATGTCAAATGTTCCGCACTGAGAGGGGTCCAGGATTCTCTACAAGTGTCTCAAACCTTGTCAGACATTCCAGCAGTACTGTTATTATCACTAGAGGAGGCCTATGATTAAGATGCTAATTGGAAGGGTGCCAGTTTTTTTGTTGTTGTTGCTAATTTTGCAGGATGTACTAAAATGGGGAATGAGCATTTTCAATTAAAACTGTACAGCGTCCTGATTCACGGTCAAAATGTTGATCGTAGCATTCATTTCTATGGAGGGTGCCAATAATTTTGGAATTATTTCTCTCTCTCTCTCTCTCTCTCTCTCTCTTTCTCTGTGTGTGTGTGTGTGTGTGTGGTGTAGGTATGGAGCTGAGTGGAGAGAAGGATGTGGATCTGGCAGCTCAGGTCCAGGAGCTGCTGGAGTTTCTGCACGAGAAACAACACGAGTTGGAGCTGAGCGCCGAACACACACACAAGCGCCTCGAACAGTGTTTACAGCTTCGCCACCTACAGGCTGAAGTCAAACAGGTCTGTGTGTGTGTGTGTGTGTGTGTGTGTGTGTGTGTGTGTTCATGCACCACATTGCCCAATCCTCATTACGCACGCACACACCTGGCATTTTTTTGCTGATAGTTTAGTTTCCATTGTCATGTCAGCAAAACTGAAAAAACCCAGTGCTTTGATGCTCGATGCTGTCTGAGTCTCTAAGTGATGCCATTACCTCTAAGTGTGAATGCCAGCTGATGGTGCAGCACTCTCTCTCTCTCTCTCTCTCTCTCTTTCCGACCGGCATGTACTGTGTGGGTTGCACTTCCTGTCCAGCAGAGAAGTGAATCAGTTGAAAAGCATGATTGTTTCTATGGCCTTGAGCAGCAGACAGGAAGACTAGCTCAGATGCATGCCATAATTCAACCCTCATGACACCACAGCACTGTCAAATTCTCTATTCTGATTGTTCAAAATCTGTTGATTCATGTTCTATAACAGCAGCTCTGACAGTAGCTCCAGCTGCAAATCACAGGTTTACATTAATGCCCTCGTGCTAATACATTACACAGGGACTCGTCCGGCTGCCGCTCCACATAAACGCACGAAACATTTGTATTATTGTTGATTTGGTGAAGATTTTGGTGTAGTCTCCATTGTAACAGTCAATAAGTATTCTGACATGGAAAGTCTTCAGGACAGAGGACTTTGCGCTTTATGGGTTCTCTGTAACATGACAAAAAGTCAATATTTTGTCTTATTAACTTTAAAAGAGCGGAAAAGAGAGACTGCTGAGGGAGCTACCATTTATAGCTGCTATAATTTAAGTAATAACAAGAAATAATACTATATGTATTAATATAATAATACTAATTCTATTAGACTAATATAATACTATAATACTAACAGTCAACAGGAAAAAGTATGATGCGTCCCTAGGTGTGGCAAATTTCTGTGGAATAATAAAACATACTGTTATAAAATAAATAATCGACTTTAGGGTTTAACATGAACTCTGCTTCATCAGATTACTCTCTCATTGATTATTTTCCTATAATAGCATGTTAGGGGTTTTATGCCTATGGGGCTCTTGGGAATAGATGAACTACTAAATGTGTATATGTGTATAAACACTATGCGTGTGTGTGTGTGTGTGTGTGTGTGTGCAGGTTCTCGGCTGGATCCGTAATGGCGAGTCCATGCTCACGGCGAATACTGTGAACGCCGGGTCTCTGTCTGAAGCAGAGCAGCTGCAGAGAGAGCACGAGCAGTTCCAGCTCGCCATTGAGGTAATGACATCATCAGCTTATACTTCAATGTAGTGTCTTCAATTAGTTTCACTATTTAACCGGTTCTGTGTATTGTTCCTGCCAACTTCTGTCTCATGAAAGAGTTAAGCAGTACTCTTCCTGTTGGAGTGGAGCTCAGTTTAGGGCCATAACATATTAAACGAAAGCCTGAGACACCAAAAAAAGTTGTCAGGTGCACTGCATTGATCGCTTTACAATACTGATAGTTCAGACTCATCAGATATATTCTCCCAATATATCGGCAGCGGTTTGTCATTTTTAGAGCCCTCTGCTTCCTGTAATGTTAATTGCAATTGCAGTGAAAACAAACTACTCCACCCTTTTTGCTGAAATTATGGCGAATGAACCGAAGAACGAACTAGCAGAAGTATTTAAATTTACTACTACTACTACTACTACTACTAATAATAATAATAATAGTAATAATAAGCTTATTCGTTTATTACAAGTTTTAGTTTGATAAGTATTTAGTTTATTCGTTTATTATAAACGCCTGGAAACGTGTTTGTTCCCTAAAGTGCCATCTGCATCAGCAATGCACCTGCGAGAAACTTTAAAGTGCCCCCGAAACTTTTGACTACGTCAACACTCAGTAAATATGTGAGATGATTTTAATTCAGCAAATTGCCTCCTATAATTCACAACTAATGAGAGCTGGTTTAAACCGGAGCTTGCGAGCGAGCTCAAAAGCAACTCTGATTGTATGCCAAAGCGTTGCCTCTGCCAGACACTCCAGAGGCAATCAAGGTTAAAACACTGCAGTGCACCAGGTTCATTTTTTAAATGTAATTACATTTCTTCTTCCGTTTGTTCGTAAACAAACACTGGGTTAGAAAGCAGCTATTCATTTCTGTACTAATAAAAGGGGACAGATGGATTAAATGATGCTGGTGCCAAGGAAGGACTAAGAAAGTACAAACAACTGAAGCAGTTAGAGTTAACTCAGCCACAAACTGAGATGGTGTTAAACAAGGAAGTTCAATAGAGAATTAAATTAATAACCAAAGCTGAAATTGACCCCCAAATGCACAAGGCACAATGTTGACTGTGAAAGTTAAAGTATATGCAACGCTTACTTGTTAACTATATTAGCCCTGTACTTATAGCACAAAAGAGAGACTAAAATCTTATTATTTTTACGGGTTTCGTCTTTCCGATAGAACTTTTAAGTGTGCACTATACTTTTTTTTTTTACTAAGAGTGTATTTATTTTTCAAAAAGGATTCATTTTTAACTGCTTCAATTCACCTTCTTACTTAATCTCTGTAATAAAAAATCTGATGTCATGGCGTCCCATCCAGAATAGGCTCCAAATCCACCTCAGCTTTAATCAGGATAAAGCACTTACTGAAGATGAATTATCAGAGAAACTGAACTGAGCCCATAAAGTTTCCTGTTCGAATTTCAAGCACTGATTCTGATGACACTTTTACTAAAACAAAAAGTTTTATTGGAGAACGTGGGGCATTTCTTTTAGAGGAATAATTAGAAGTCATAATTCACAAATAAATCACAGAAATAAATTAAGGCTTAGTGTGGCTTTTGGAAATGCAGGCATCAGAGAACGAGCTAGATTCTGGCAGAAATATTATTAATTATTATATATTTTTAGTGATTAGCATTACAATTTTTTTTATGTAGCACTTTTTAAGCAGTTTTATAAAGGACTTTTTTTGCAGAGTGCATAAAAACAGTGACAAAAATGTTTTAAAAAGAAAAAAAGAAGACAATAAAGAGATTTTTAAAAAAGACTTTAAGACCTGACTAAGTATGCCCGTCAATTACACAATGGTTTTCACTGTACCCTGTGTGGCCTCTTACTCAAGTTTAAGGCAACAAAAGTAAATTGAATAATAAAAAAAGACAGTAAACTTAATTTAATTCAAATCTCTCTGAAGTGCCTAGAAATGTGCAGCATTAGTTGATGTTTTGATTTAATTTCTACTGAAACAGAAAGTCAGGGACGGACATATCGATTGCTTCCTCCCCCTTTTAAAATAGCCAATAGCATTTAGCTTACCTCACAGCTTGAGCTAAGCCGTACTTGGCACAAGCCCGAGCAATAACTTTGTGTTTCGGCAAGGTGATTTTTATAATGTTGGGGGGCGGGACACTTCAGATTCTCGAGAGAAAATCTGATGAGAATATTGCTTGATAAAAAGTGACCGAGCAGGTGCATGTCTAACAGAAGTATAAGTTCATGTGTAAGTGATAATTAAAGCTAAGTTTAACTCTTTGTGCCTCCAGTCTCTTCTCCATGCAGATTCACTCCAGAGGACACATCAGAGCGCTCTCCAGCTACAGCAGAGAGCTGAGATGATGCTGCAGGCCGGCCATTACGACCCGGACGCCGTTCGAGCCTGCGCTGAGACCGTGGCGCTGCACTGGCAGACGCTCATGCTGAAAATGGAGGACCGACTCAAGCTGGTCAACGCCTCAGTTGCCTTCTATAAGACCTCCGAGCAGGTGCTGTGTGTAGTGTGGAGGAGTGTGTGTCTCTTATCCGCAGAAACTAAACCTTAATTATTTACATTCTGCAAATGTAAAACAGTTACATGAACCGTATTAAGCTTTCGTTTAAGTATCATTATTAAATGTTGTCCTATGTTGTGTTTTTGGCATGTGTGTGACCCACTCAGGTGTGTAACGTGCTGGAGAGTCTGGAGCAGGAGTACAGGAGGGAGGAGGACTGGTGTGGAGCGCACGACAAACTCGGCTCTACGTCAGACACGGACCACGTGTCTCCTCTCATCAGCAAGCACCTGGAACAAAAAGAGGCCTTTCTCAAGGTTAAACACACACCCACACACTTTACTCACGTATTTACTTACGTGTTTACCCACATGCATATACACAAACACACTGCATCTGTCCCGACACACCTGTCTCTGTTTGGCTATGAGCCTGGAAACACCTCTACATTTTACAATCCCTACAACTTGTAAATGCTTCCATAGCATATTCAAATGAGTTGATTAAAACCATTGCAAGTTTGCATCCAAAACAGTTGAACACATTTTAATATATGAATACAGCTCTGTCTAGACTCTCTAGGCTTTGCGTCAAACATCCAAGTTATTCATTTTGATTTGATTTTTTGTTTTAAAGCATGGAAACATTACAGGTTTTTGTTGCTTAGTACTCATTTCAAAAGGCTTTGTAACAGTATTTGTGGCGGGGTTATACACGCTGTACGACTACGCAGTAGTTATGCGAGCACATTGTGCATATACTCGCACATGGAGTGTTAAAAGTGATATCTACTGCAGGGCAAGTCAGATCCCAAACATCCCTGTCTGTCTAATGCAGGGGTGTCCAATCTTATCGGGAAAGGGCCGGTGTGGGTGCAGGTTTTCATTCCAACCAAGCAGGAGCCACACCTGATTCCACCTGTTTAATCAGTTGATCTTGGCTTTCAATAGACACAGGTGTGGCTTCTGCTTGGTTGGAATGAAAACCTGCACCCACACCGGCCCTTTCCCGATAAGATTGGACACCCCTGCTCTAAATGTACGTTCACACACACACACAGCGATTTTATCGCTGCAAATCGCCAGTCACTTTACTAGGAAGTCGCCAGTAGGCGTAACCTACTACTGGTTGCCATGGTAACATTTATCAGTGGGTGGCGCAACTAGCATTCCACAAACCAGTTTTCTTGCCGTTAAAATGAAATATTCTGTAGGGAGAGCGTTTGTATATAAAATTCGCCACTGTATATATGCATCCTATGAGATGAAGGAGAAGCAGCGTGTGATCTTTGCCATCACAGCCATTTAAATGGTAAATGGTCTGCTTTTTCCAAAGCCCTTTACACTGTGTCTCATTCACCCATTCACACTCACACACACACTCACAAACCAATGGTAGCAGAACTGCCATGCAAGGCGCTATCTTGCCATCGGGGGCAACTTGGGGTTCAGTGTCTTGCCCAAGGACACTTTGGCATGTGGAGTCATGTGGGAATCGAACCGCCAACCCTACGATTAGTGGACAACCGGCTCTACCACCTGAGCCACAGCCGCCAAAACTACAGTACGTGTATCCATCTACAGTATGTGCGGTGACAGCACAAGCACTGGACTGTCTGGGTCAAATGAAACCACTCGGACTTGCAGGCAGCATGGCGGATCACAGATTATGTGCCCTCTACTGTCTTCTCTCCCACTAGGAGTCACTGCACCAAGTCGCTCAAAATTTGTATAACGTTGAAATTTTCTCAGCTTTGTCGCGTTGCTGGACACGCCCACATCTAGTCATCAACGGTCGCTGTCGCAGTAAGTCGCCAGCTCTCATTGAAAATGAACCGTCTCTGGACGCTTTGTAGCTGCGAGTCGCTGTATGTGTGAACGTACCTCCATGTTTCCATATCGACCTGTAAGATGTCAGGTCAGCTATTCTAGAATATGTTAACTCTTAGATGAATTATAGCTTTATGCCAGCTGCATTTGTGTGTTGGTAGAAAAGAAAACATGATTTCTGATCAAAAATATCGTCAGGGTTGTCTGGGATTTTACCCAAGTCTGGGGAAAAACCTACCGGTTCTTTTCTTACAAAACAAAACAAAACAAAACCCTGCAGGACAATCATATAAAATAAATTCTGCACTTTAAAACACAAAGGAAAATTGTTGCTTGACTTTTTTAAACTGGTTGTTCTGCTATTTACTGCTCAATAGTTCTTTTTCTGATTCCTTTTGTTTGAAAATTTTCATTTCATTGAATTATTTGTGAAGGTACTCCTTTTTCCGCTCCCAAGAGACTCACCAGTAAAGCATTCGCCCATCCGTGGGCAGGAGTCAAGAGAGAAAAATTGTCCATGCTCTCTGCAAGGGAGGGGTGGTGTACTCTTGTCAATCAGAGCAACACTAGCCAATCACAGGCATATGTGAGCTCATGTATGCAGAAGAGGACAGATAGCGCTTTCCTCCGAGTGTGTTACGCTGCCCTGTGATGCATGTCTCAAAGGAAACACGTGTTTACGCCACCCTCCCCAGTTGGTATAGCTGTTAGCTAGTTAGCTAGGTGAGAGAGCGGTAGTTGGCAAGACCAAAGTGGGGTGAAAATGAGGGAAAAATCTATGTAAAAAATAAAAAGAACACTTGTTTCAAATACTAGCACTCAGGGTACACGCTGCATGTGAATAAAGCCATGTGGGTTGTGTGCAGAAAAATAGCACTCCATTAAAGTAGACCTACAGCAGACCCGTGAAGTTCACTCTATATCTGTCAGACAGTCGTGTGTCGGTTTGCGTGCAGGCCTGCACTCTAGCCCGCCGGAATGCCGAGGTCTTTCTGAAGTACATCCACCGCAATAACGTGAGCATGTCAGGGGTCACCAGCCACAACCGAGCACCTGAGACACAGGTTAAAGGTCGGTCACCAAAGCTTGCCTGAAATATCCCACAGCCTGCCTGCACGTTTCCTTTAAATAAGCCTGATTTCATACAGTATGTGCATGTCTTTCCGTGTATTATAATGTGTGTGTGTGTGTGTTGTGATAGCCATCCTGAGTGAACTGCTCCAGAGAGAGAATCGTGTCCTGCATTTCTGGACGCAGAAGAAAAAGCGCTTGGACCAGTGTCAGCAGTATGTGCTGTTTGAACGCCATGTCAAGCAGGTGAAGAGGAGATTTTTGCTGACCTAAAGGACGCTTGTAGTGTTAACTGTGGCTTCGATTTGTATTAAAGAAGCCAATGGTCTCAGTGACAGACAGCTACACACTAGCTACTGTTCACAGTAGTTTACAGTTTTTTGAAAACTTTTTGCTATAATGTGTCTTTGACAAAACATAATCGGATAATAATCATTAAATATCATTTTTAAGACGGACAAAAAGTGACAAAATACATAAAAATTTAACTCAGACCTTCCAGCTTTAAATAACTGTAGTCATTATGACAAATAATAACTTTGTGTCGGGCTACGTCATTTTCCTATAACAACACAGTATATAGTCCATAACAAGCCATCGTCTTACTTCTTCTTCTTCTCTCCCTGTTTTCATACTCAGGCATTGGACTGGTTGCAGGACACTGGTGAGCAGTATTTGTCCACACACACATCTCCAGGTGAAACCACAGAGAAAACTCAGGGACTGCTCAAGGACTATGAGGAATTTCGTGTCTCTGCAAAGGTACATTGAGATTTGATAAAATAACTGTCAGTGTTCTACTCTTAGGTGAAGCTGATAGAAAACCTTGTGCTTTCTACCTGGTTATTTCTCAGATTTAGGAGAAATATGTTTTAAATTAACAGAAAACAGCCTTTTTGCTTATTTAGTGCTTTATAAGCCTATACTCTTTCAAACACACACACACACATATATATATATATATATATATATATATATATATATATATATATATATATATATATATATAAATATTAATTGAGTGGCTTTTCTTCCATCCAATCAGATTTTCATAGTGTAAATGTGTTTCTACTGTTTCAATCAACTCTCTAAGTACAGTCTAATGTCACCTCCAGCAAACCCAGGAGAGGGTCAAGCTGTTGATCCAGCTTGCTGGCAGTCTGGTGGAGAAGGGCCATGTCCATGTGGCTGAGCTGAAGCGGTGGGTGTCCACCGTGGACAGGCGCTACCGGGACTTCTCTCAGCGCATGGGCCAGTACCGCTCTAGTCTGGACCGAGCGCTGGGACTGTGCTCGGAGGTGAGGAGCTCGTCTTCACCTACGGCCTTTCTGGATAAAGGAATAGTGCGTACAAAAAAGCAATTGTGGCTTAATAATGAAGGAAAACCAGGAACAATCTGAAGCTGGCCCAGTGTCCATTTTGGGTGGCCCTCCCTAAACAACATTGGGCTAATGTTGGCAAAAGAGCACTTTTCACAACAGCCCTACCCAACATTGGCCCAATGTTGACAAAGGCACACTTTTCATAACAACCCTGCAAACACTGGCCCAATATCAGCCAATCCATTGGATAAATGTAGGGTGCCAATTACAAGGTGGACTTAAAAGTGACTGAAAGTCTGTTGGACTTGAGGGCCAACGTTGAACCAATAGACAGAATTACATTCCCAGTGGAATATCTATTGATTGGCTAATGTCAGTCTGCTACCTTAGTAGTTAGTATTATGGTTCCTGCAAGATTGAGTCACTTTAACATAAACCACATTATCATATCATTATCCTCCTCTTCTTAGTGACTTTCTGTTTCCAGTATTCAGGGTTTCTCCTTTTCTTTTGATTTGACCGCTTTATGTTGGTTTTATTACATTTCTAAGATCATTTAATACAAGTTTTTTTAACAGCAGTGTATCGCAGCACACTGTGTTGTCTCTGACAGGACTATAAAGATCTGGAGTTGGACATTATCCCCGCCAGCCTGACCCACTCCGACCCAGAGGTCAACCTCAACGACCCCAACCACGAAGTCAACGAGGAGAAGAAAAAATCGGCCAGGAAGAAAGAGTGAGGCAGCCAAAATAGTGAACGCATCAAATGCAGTCGTTCAGTTTTATACTTCCTTTTCCGAATCAGTTCCAGACAGTGTGTGCTCTCAGTCCAGCTTGTTATCACACATTTCTTGGCAACTAGTTCCTGGAGGAAAAGCTTTCTCTGATCAATATTTCAAAGTACAGAGTGTTTTTTGTGGAACTCAATGAAACTTTCTCTCTGCTGCAGGTACATCATGGCAGAGCTGCTGCAGACTGAGAGAGCGTACGTCAGAGATCTGCAGGAGTGTCTCGAGGTGTGCTTTTGTACAGACCGTCCAAAAATATTGAATTCTAATTATGGTGTGTTTAATTGTATGGATTTCATGTCATATCGGGCTGACTTTACACGTTACGGCAGAGCACTGTTCTCGAATTCTGATTGGTCAGATGGTGTTGATTCATTTTCTATGACAGCAGCTCAGTAGTTCTGACTCCAAGGCAAATCATAAGCTTATAATAATGCATGTTAAATGACAGACTGACATTTACCATTTTTGGAACTAGGCTCCAGTGGTAGCACTTTTTTCAAGAAAGAGACTGGTGATGGAACAGCTGTTTATACCTGCTGGAACATAAGTGATAATAGGAACTAAATTATAGCGAGAACTTTCTACATCAGTGAATGTAACTATAAATGGATAAAAAGTATGACCTGTTGTTTGTTAATAAATAAATAAATAAATAAACTGTTAGTATTGCTGTGGTATAAGAAGGGGTGAATCTCCACTTTATGTTGAGCCACATCACACAACCCAGATGCTGATTATTTTCCTCTAACTGCATGCCCCTGAAGTGTTTTATTTCCGTACTTATAACATAATTTAAACAGAAGATCTTAGTGCCTGGATTTGGGTTAATCATCTGTTTGTTCGAACTGACTTCTCATGTCTTCGTTCCTTTGACAGACATTCTTGTGGGAGATGACCAGTGGCATGGATGAGATCCCACAGGGAATCGCCAATAAGGAGCATGTCATCTTTGGGAACATTCAGGAGATCTACGATTTCCATAACAAGTATATCGCATACCCTATATTTAATATTATGGGTTTATAGCTTGGAAAGTATTTAGCTGTTCTTATTTTTATTTGATTTCACCCTAAGTAGTTATGAAAATAAACAAAACATTTACTACCATTGTTTGTAGCATTTTTCTGAAAGAGCTGGAGAATTATGAGCAGCTTCCTGAGGATGTTGGCCATTGTTTCGTTACTTGGGTAAGAAATTATATTACTTATGTTGTCCTATCTAATATACTTTTACACCCTAGAAATGTTAATTCTGTCAATGTGAATTCTGATTGTCAAGAGGTGTTGATTAGTTTTAATAACATTGTCAATAACAGCAGCGTTGACAGTAATTCCAGTTTCAAGATTGTTTTAATGCGCTATTGTTTCTCTAGTAATTGCTAAATCACAAAGTGTTCTAAAATGAATAATAAATTAATATTATTGAAATAAGAGAAAAATCTAATCAATATGGTGAATTTTCTGTGAGGACATATTTATGTAATATATATGGAAGGAGTCTCCGGTGTCAGTACTTTGTAGCCGTCATTAAATTTTAGACCTGGTGAAAGTGTTCAGGTCATAAAACTTTCCGGTTTCTTGGTAACATGACACACTGCATTTTTTTGTCTCAATAACTTTAAGTTAAAAATAAAGAGTAAGGTTGGTAAGGGAACAACAGATTAATGTAACTATAAATGGATAAAAGTATGATTTGTCATTGTTTATTTAATAAAAAATTGTTGTATTGGCAAATCGCTGTGTTATTAGTGAAATAAAACAATTAGGGCATTCTGTAATTGGAAAATAATAATAATAATAATGCCTCCAAGTGGATTATTCCTTACATAATGTCCTATCAGTCTTCCTTTTAGTCCTGCTTAGTACTGTAGCATAAACATCACTTCATTCGCAGTGCAATTTGAATTTTAGTATTAGTTTTATGACAAGAAAATTACAGTTACTATTTCTTTCCTGGGTTTTTTTTTTTTTTCAGGCTGATAAGTTCCACATGTATGTCACCTACTGCAAAAACAAGCCAGACTCCAGCCAGCTGATTCAGGGTCAAGCTGGACGCTTCTTCGACGTGAGTTTCTTTTTTCTTGTTTAGGGAAAGACTCGCCAACTGATCTGAGGATTAAGTTCACAGTTAGATGGCAGCAGAGCGCTTCCATAGTGATCCAATCTGTTCATCCCTTTTGCCTTGACTTTATCTTAGACCAAATTTTAGCACTTGTACAAAAAGTGTAATAAGAGGAATTACCCAAACAGGATGTAAGGGTCGTTATGAAATAATTTTTTGTCCAAATTTTTTTTAATTAATTGTGGCTTAAAACACATTGTCGCTAGAATGAAGAAATAGTGCTTAGGGATTTTTTGGTGCTTTTTTAAAAAAATACATATTGTGCTTTTTAAAACAGTAACACTCATTTTTTCAGTAGTGTTACCACTCATTTAAACAAAAGACTGTTGTTAGAAATGTGATAGTATGAAAGCAGAAAAAGTAGCCTGTTTTAATTTTTTTTTCTGTGTGTCATGAGATCCACGTAATGGAGGTTAGGATGGATGCAAATGCAGATAAGAGTTTATTTAGAGAGAGACAGGCAGACAAGTCCAAAACAGGAGACAATAGCGAGGTCAAGAAACAGGCAATGGGTCAGGAGATTGGCAAACAGGCATAAACAGGGCAAGGCAAGACTCGAGAACGAGAAACAAGAAGCAAGATCAACGAACATGAAACAAAACGAGGAACAGGGTACAAACGTTTGGTATGGTGATAACACTCAATACTTCGCAAAGTCATTGTGTTCAAACAGTCTCTTTATACTGTGGTTGTGAGTGCTGTGAATTCGATGCAGGTGTGCGTGATTAGAATTAATGTGAGTGTTCTGGGAATTGCGGTCCATAGCGGCCATGTTTGTAGGCCGCAGTGCAGGATGGGAAATGTAGTCACTGGTTTGCTGTGATATGACCCTGTGCCTCTGTGATTTCCTTTGATTCAATGTAATATTGATTAAATAGTAAGTAAAAAATATTTATTTGACGTTTTTAGCCATTCTTTTATGGTCGAAGAATTGTTTTCCCTGTTTTCTGTCTATTTCTTTTGTCAAAATTTTTTTGTTGTGTGTTGATTTATTGATTGATTAATTCATTTATTGTTTTTTTTATTTATTTTCTAGTTTTGGGTGAAACTGATGCTTGGTATCTCCAATTTCAGTGCTAATAGTTAAGGCTCTGGGTTACTGTTCAGAAAGTTGTGGGTTCAAGCTGCCACTGTTGGGCCCATGAGCAAGGCCTTACCCGTATCTGCTCCTTGGGCGCTGTATCGTGGCTGACCCTGCGATCTGACCCCAGCTTCCTAAAGCCGGGTTCACACTATACGATTTTGGCCACGATTTGGTCGTCTGAGACAAATTTTGAGTATCCTAAAAGATTCCTATAATCCTAGGCTAAAATCTGTAATCTTTTATTGTTGGTTTGATATGTTCCCCGAAAGCCGATTAACGATTGTTGTGTTCAGATTTTTCCTCTGATTAAATTCTGGCAGTGTCAGAAGATTTGAGACACAGTCCTGTAGTGTGGCTTCTCCTACTCCGTACAGTCTTCTTGCATGCTTCCGTTTTTCCCGTCTTGACTGTCGTACAGTCTGACATTAATGACTGAGATCTCCGTTCCTACAGTGTGGCACGGCTTAACAAGCTGGGATATGCGAAGATAAGAATTTCACTGTGATTTGATAAATATACTTCTAATGGTGCTGATGTGTGTGTGTGTGTGTGTGGTTGGGGGGGTTTTGTTTGTTTTTTTAGGAGATCCAGAAAAGGCATGGGCTGGCCAACTCCATCTCCTCGTACCTCATCAAACCTGTGCAGAGAATCACCAAGTACCAGCTGCTGCTTAAGGTAGAGCGTGAAACTTCAATATTACTGGCAATTAACAGGCTATGTTCAGAATGGTGTGTTTTAAATGTGTTATGTGTGTATATGTGTGTGTGTTAACAGGAGTTGTTGACTTGTTGTGAAGAGGGTAAGGGGGAGATTAAGGAAGGGTTAGAGGTGATGTTGAGTGTGCCTAAACGAGCCAACGATGCTATGCATGTGAGCATGCTGGAGGGTAAGAGCTTACAGTTTTCCACATTTAACTCCATAGCAATATAAACATAAAATATAGCATGAAAACGCACCATCAGTTTGGAATTAAGTAGATTTTAATGTTACTCCCATATCATTTTCTGATCTTTGTGTCTGATTGTCAGTCTGATCTCATTTACACCTTCGCTGATTCTAGTTCTAACCTCCACAACATCCTTATGGATTCCAGGTTTTGATGAGAACCTGGCTGTTCAGGGTGAGCTGATACTACAGGACACGTTCCAGGTTTGGGACCCCAAATCTTTGATACGCAAAGGCAGAGATCGTCACCTTTTCCTCTTCGAGATCTCGCTGGTGTTCAGCAAAGAGATGAAGGACTCGTCTGGACGCACAAAATACGTCTATAAGAGCAAATTGCTGGTAGGTTGTGCAGAGAATCAAATGTTTGACGTTATACCACAGCTGTTGAATTCTTGATTCTCATTGGTCAGAAGGTGTCGACAGGAGTTCTGGCTCAAATTCAAATCATCAGCATTGTTAAAATATGTTATCATGCATGTAGTAACATGATATTTTGAAGTTTTATGGAAGGAGACTGTAAGGAGTCTCCAGTATCCATGCTTTTTTTGTAACAGTCCACTGGAAAGTCTTCGAGAAACACTTCCTGTTCCTGAAGACTGTTCCCAGTTTGTTTTGTTTTTTTTGCCTCATTAACTTCTGGAGAGAGAAAAAAGAGAGGCTGGTGAATGAGCGCATTTTTATAGCTGCTATAATGTAAAGTATAATAGGAATGAACTTGTTTTGTGGATGTTCCACAACATTACATAGTTGGGGGTTCCACCCCCGCCTCCACCCTCTGTGCGCGGAGTTTGCATGTTCTCCCCGTACTTCAGGGGTTTCCTCCAGGTACTCCGGTTTCCTCCAGCAGTCCAAAGACTCCAATGCTTTGTAGACTGATTGGCATTTCCATTTTGTCCATACTGTGTGAATGTGTGTGCGATTGTGCCCTGCGATGGGTTGGCACCCCGTTCCAGTTTGTCCCCCGTCTTGTGCCCCGAGTTGCCCATAATAGGTTCCAGGCTCCCCTGGATAACCGGTACAGAAAATGGATGGATGGATGGAAGTATAAGTCATTCCTGAATGAATAAAAACTATAATATTTCTGCTGTATAAAAGGAACAAAATACTTTTGGACATAAAGTTTGTATGTTGTCTTTACATAAAGTTGACTGTAGACTGTAAAGATGTTTAAATCTGTTGCTGTATTTTTTAAAATCTTATTGTAGGTCAAAGCAACGGAGTTGTTATTTATATTTAATTTTTTTATGAATGCCTCAAGAACACCTGGCCACATTAATTGATAAAATTCTGATTTTTATTTTTCACTTAATTCTATTTTTGAAGTCACTTTCCTGTCACTGTTAATGCTCTTACAGACTTCTGAGTTGGGAGTGACGGAGCACATCGAGGGAGACCCGTGTAAATTCGCTCTGTGGGCCGGACGCACCCCGACATCAGACAGCAAAACCATCCTGAAGGTAAACGTTGTGTTAGAAGTTCAAAAGTGTATTTTGCTTGTGTTAAGCTCCGTTGCCTGTAGCTGTAGCCTGTGCACTCACTGTTGGACTTCCTTGTGCACTTTTCCTGTAGGCGTCCAGTATGGAGGTGAAGCAAGAGTGGATCCGGAATATCAGAGAAGTAATCCAGGAGCGGACGGTGCACCTTAAGGGGGCCCTGAAGGAGCCCATCCACCTCCCTAAAACTCCATCCAGACAGCGCAGTGTCAGCAAGAGGTCCCTAATATAATCCCTTTAACTCCTGCTTTATTCCCCTGAACTAACTTTTGTTTTGTTTTGTTTTTTTGTTTTTAAATCTGTCCCTTCTTGTCTCTCTCTACTCCATATTTCTCTTTTTTATCTAATTTTCGAAGTCATATAATAAATGAATAAAGCCTTACTGTGTTTATTTATTTTTTTCATTTATTGGTGTTGATCATGCTTGTATTTTACATGTCATTATTCAGGGAAACAACTGAAGACGCAGACAGTCAGGGTGACGCCAGCAGCCAGCCGGACACGATCTCCATCGCATCCCGCACCTCCCAAAACACAGTGGACAGTGACAAGGTAGGATTACAGCCGTCCTCGATGTGAGGCATTCTTTGTGACTGTAACTGTTTAGAGAGCGCAGTGATTATAAACGTTTGAGCAGAAAAAAGTTCTTCACAAGCAGTTGGAAAAAAAGAAGTTTTACATTTTTTTTAAAAAGGGGGATCAATTCTGTGGGAGCTCAGACGATCCAACACCTTTGGTTCATGTGAGCTCTGTTGATGTAAATGTAAATCATGTCTCATACAGTTTTTTAATATTTGATGTGGTGAGAGACAGCACGTTAACCAGGGGTGTCAGATTCATTTTAGATAACGGGCCACGTTATTGAGTTTAGTGAGATCTAACACATCAGCAACTCCTCTTAAATGTTTTCAATTAGGTGCAAAGAAAAAAACGAGCGAACGCATAAGTTATTCACCCTGGTTGCTGCGAAACCTTGACATTAGAAAGAGACATGGTAATAGTGTCAAATTTGTACCTTGCTAATGAAGAATTACACATCATTAAGACTTATTGTCAGTAGCTGAGTTCATGACCCTGAATTTATTGCTCTATTTTTTTCTCTAATGGAATAACAGAGACTATAACTTTTTTTTTAAAGAACTCAAAATTAATTTGGTCATTAGTACCGCAGGCCGTATGTTTGACACCCCTGCCTGCTCCTTCTAACACTTTATGATTATTAGAGTCCCCAGTTTACATGTTTACAGCTATGATTCCTCTTGTCATGATTTGCCCAACAATGTAAGTACATTTTGATTGATAGTACAGTATGTCACCTTACTGCGGAAATTAGCTGATAAAGCTTTAACCTGCTTTATATGCGTTGTTGTTTACTTGTACCTGGAGTCGCTGTAGAGAAAGGACGAAGTGCTTAGAAGCACACAAATATCTGAGCAGCTCTCAAATCTGTGTTAAATTCCGAGATCTGAATACAAATGCATGTAATTGTAGTATTCGTAATATTAACGTCTCAGCACAAGATCAAATTTGTGGTGGCTTAGTTGTTAGCACGCTTGCGTCGCACCTCCAGGGCTGGGGGTTCAAATCATGCCTCCGTCCTGTGTGCACGAAGCTTGAATGTTCTCCCTGTGCTTCGGGGTTTCCTCTGGGCACTCTGGTTTCCTTACCCTGTCCAAAGACATGCGTTGTAGGCTGATTGGCATTCCCAAATTGTCTGTAGTGTGTAAATGGGTGTATGAGTGTGTGTGCAATTGTGCCCTGCGATAGGTTGGCACCCCATCCAGGGTGTCCCGTGAGTTCCCTGGGATAGGCTCCCCCATGACCCTGTGTGGGCAGTGGTAGCTCGGTGGTTAAGACGTTAGGCTACTGATCGGAAGGTCGTGAGTTCAAACCCCAGCACTTCCACACCACCATTTTTTGGCCCTGAATTGCTCAGATTTATAAATGCAATAAACATCTGCCAAATGCCATAAAATGTAAATAAGCAGTATGGAAAATGGATGAATTTGGGACAAAAGGGCCTGTGTCTGAGTAAGCACCATTAAACTGGGTGGAGAAACAGGTCATCAGTGGTGTGTGTAGAGAGGAAGGAGATGGAAAAAATTACCCTCTCCCATTATGGTACAGTGTGTTAATGGACCTGTATGTGTGTGTATATATACTGTATGTGTGTGTGTGGTTTGGTTTCGATGTTAGGGTGTGTCTATAATCCACACAGTACAGTAATACAGTTTTCTCCTAGTGAATTCTTATGTTTTATGCAAAGTACAGTTCTTTCTTTTCTCTTATTGGCCATATGGTATTAAAATAGCACACAAACATATTTCTTTGTACTATAATATATATTTAGTGGTTTGTGTAATTGGGATTTTGGACAGCATCCTCGCAAACACTAGCATGTTTGTCCCCAATAGTGTACAGAAAAAACCTTATTATTGCATACAGCATGAATCACAGTTTGGCATTCAACTTTCTTCACTTCTGGTTTTTTTTTTTTGGTCTTTTGCTGCTTCGTCCCACTTGATCTCAGTGACTCAGCCCTGTTTCTGCTCAGTACGCTTCTGTGGAAAAGCTCTGTCTGATCTGAGATAAATGCAGTGGTGTGATTTCACTCTGGCAGAAGTATCACCAAGCAAGTGAAACAGACGTGCCAGTGAAGATATGAATCTTGCTAGTGAGTGAATATAAGGAGATTTATGTTAAATAAATGTTCCATTGCAAATATTCCGAGTTTGAAATTTAACTAAAAAATCATGTCTATTTTTGGGAAGGTCGCTGGTATGTGATTTGACATCTCACTTTAACTGTGGCTGTGTGCAGTCAAGTCACACAAGCAGCTAAAATTTTCTGTGTTTTATGCCTCCTTATTTAAACTTTATTACTGATGTATAAAATAAATCCAATAGAGACAGCAAGCTAGGCTAGTTAGCTAGCCAATACTATCCAGGACTGGTAATAGAAGCATGACAAGTGTGAAAGCAGCCAGTGTTGCCAACTTTTCAGAGCCATTTCATTTATAAAAAAGACCCTAGTGACAAATATAGCGATTTTTTGAGCAGATATTACCGACTCGATATGTGGCTGTCCTGTTTATGTTGTTCCCAACGACCAATCCCTGATCACCACTGCTCCTAACAACCAGTCATTAATCATCATTGTTTCCAACGACCAACCACTGTTCACTAATATTCCTATAACCAATCACCATTGTTACCAACAACCAATCCCTGATCACCATTGTTCCCAACAACCAATCCCTGAGCACCATTGTTCCTAATAATCAATCCCTGATCACCATTGTTCTTAACAACCAATCCCTGATCACCATTGTTCCTAACAACTAATCATTAATCGCCATTGTTTCCAACGACCAACCCCTGACCACCATTGTTTTTAACAACCAATCCTTGATGACATTCTTCCCATTGACCAGTCACTGATTACTAATGTTCCCAATGACCAAACCCTGATCACCATTGTTCCTAACAACCAATCCCTCCCTGATCACCATTGTTCCTGACGACCAATCCCTGATCACCATTGTTTGTCCCACCTACACACTTCTCTCTTCTTGGCTTTAAACTTATTGCTGATGATAATTACAGCAATTAAAGTGAGTCATTTCCTGAATCCTTGCTACTACTGCTACAATTTGTCCATGTTCTTGATTTAAACAATAGAATTTGGTATTTTTTGCGATTAAGTAAATAGTCTGTTCATGGTGTAATGTCTTCATTACCAGTAATGTCTTCTATCTATACATTTATTATAAGTTTAAATCTAAATCTGTAATTCTCTATTCTGTTCGATTCTGTTCTTTTCGAAGTGTCTTCAGAAAATGTTCCTTCTTCCTGTAACACGTTTTGATATGCTAGTGATCATGCAATAAATATGCAAATTAGTTGGCCCCGCTGCGATACACAACTTCTTCCCACTAGTCCTGTGAGTCTGTTTCGGTCTTTTGTCCTTTCTGTCTGTCCTGTTTTTCACCCACCTTACAGTAACGCTAAGTATCCTGAGCACAGATGACATTATGGCTTTGGGTTTTTGCTGCATGTGTGGGCGGCTGCATTGGACACCACACTGCAGCGCTAGGAATAAAAAAAAAAACACTGACATATTTTTCCAGACATTTGGCCATTTTGTTGGACAGTGGTGTCACTGTGAGTTTCTTTGCAGCACAGTTTGCACAGTGAAAAACAAGAAACAGCCCAAACAGGAAGCAACATAATTTCAGGTTGGTAGGCCGAGTTTATTTTATACCAACTCGAGACGCCGGAACATCCACAGTGACGACAGTAAGAGCAACCACATCGTCGGTTCAGTGCGCATTGATGCGACTGTAATAAATGAATTAACACTGTTATCATTGGTATCATTAGCCAGTTGATTTTGGCTGTAACAAAAGTACTGATGCAGAAAGGATTTCAACTCTTAAACTGGCAGCTTCATCCTAAAGCATATTTTCAGTAACTACTATGAATGAATACTACGAATTATTTAGTAATTCCTATAAAATTAAGCAGAAATAGTCTGTGGACCTGCCAACAAAACCTGAGAATTTAATGACAGGACAAAAAAAACATTATCGTAACAAAACAAAACAAAACAAAAAATAAAAACGTAGTTAGGAGATCATTGACGAATTAAAATACCTGAATAATTAATTTATTTGTATGTATGTTGTGAGACACAGGGTGCAAAACCAATCAGGTTTGTGCATACTATTGTTAGCCCTGCCCACGAGTACCACCAAATTACACTCTCCTCAAGGTTTTCGGAAGTATATATGTCTTAGTCAGTGTAACCGTTATGGTCATATGAACAGTATTAAAACTTGTGTGTGTGTGTGTGTGTGTGAGAGAGAGAGAGAGAGCGAGAGAGTGTGTGGCTGAATCCACATACTGTTATTACCCAATCAGACCATACACACCCACATATGCTGTTTGACCTCAGGCTCTTTGCATGTAATCAAGCAACATCTTTTTCTATCTCTCTCTCTCTCTCTCTCTCTCGCTCAGGCAGGACTACACTCAGCTTTAGACCTCAGTCTTAGTTGTGCAAAGTTAACCCAGCACATCAGCAGCTCATTACCATGCACAGAGAAGTTTGGGTAAGGGGGCGTGGCTACACTTTTTAGTCTAGACAGACAGCCAATCAGAGTCAGGGATATTTTTGCGGGTTTTTGGTTTTAGGCTGGGTATTTGGATGAGAGACTCTGGCAGTGTCATGCCAAAGTGGAGAAGCTTCACACAGCCCAAGGGTACAAGACCTGTGAGTAACGCTGACATTTGTTTTACTAATAATACAGCTTTATTATAAACAGTTTCTTTATATCATTTTTTTTTTAATTTCAAGCTATTTTTTTCTGATTTCTCAGATAGAAATGCCTTTATTTTACATCATTTGTTAATTCTTGGAGAAGAGGGTCTGTAGGATAGATTGCAGAAATACAGGATATTTTTTAACCTGTTGTGGAGTATGAAATGAATTGAGAAGTGTATAAGGAGGATTAGGCAAAACAACAGTATGGCTTCTGTGTGTTTTTAGGGAGGAGAACTTATTTCCATCTCTCTGTTTATGCGTGTGTATATGTGTGTGAAAAGTCATAACACTGTAATGACACATTGTAACCTCACACCCTCAACCGCTTGCTACTTTATCATTCATTAATACTGAATTTTACAGAAACAATTCCTACATTTAAATATTATATAGTGTCACTTTTACGTTGTGGTTGTCTCTTCAAGATGTTTAGTAATCACAGGTGAGAAATTGTTTGTCGTTGTACTATTGTTATTTAGAATTACAGTCCACATTATATTACATGAAGTCGAAATAAGGTGAGCCCAGCACAGAGGTGAAGCGGGTAGCGTTGCCGCCTCACAGCTTCACGTTCGATCCTCAGCTCTAATTACCGTCTGTGCCGAGTTTCACATTTTCTCCTCTCCACCTGGGTTTCCTCTGGCTTCCTTGGACCTCCCAAAACATTCTAGTAGGTAGATTGCCTATGCTAGGTGTGAACAGGTGGGCCAAAAAATTTGTCAGCCATCTTTGCTCAAAAAGATGATCAATCGGGCCAATGATGCTACAGACATCCGTGGCCAGGAGTTTAGAGAGCAAAAATGACCGTGCTCTGTGGGTGGGGGGCACACTCTCTCCTCTGTCAATCACATTGACACTAGCCAATCGTGGTCATCTGTGCGCTTGTGTATGCGGAGGAGGGCCAAAAGCACTCTCCTCTACAGCATTAGCAGCAGTTTGAAAAGATGCAGTTGGCTGGCTTTACACATCCCGGAGGAAGCACGTGTTGAGAATGTGCAAAGCTTAATTAGGAATATGGTTAAGAATTAAATATATACACTAGTTTTGGTTTACTGAACTTTTCTTGATCCCAGTATAATTGAATATGTCTTCATTATAATTATAGTAATAAATGAAGACCTTCTATGAGCAGGGGTGCGCAAACCTTTGACTGTTAGTGTGGCTCAGTGTGTGTTTTGAGTTGCACTAAGCATGAGCTCACTCTTGGAGTGTATTCTCTCTCTCTTGCTCAGGAGGGAGTGGCTGTCTTAGCTCTATTCAGAGTGTTTGTCCAGTTAGATTTATTCCTAAAGTCTGAAACTCTGATAACCTCACCTTATACAAGCATAACATTACGTAAGATGCAGCAGAGGAAGAAAAAACACTAACAGGTTTACCCTAAAAACCAGTGCTGAGGGTTGCGCTTATAGGAACCCATGGTAGAATATGAGCCTATGCTATACTAACAATATCAAACAATGCATTATGAGTATGTCTGGTTTATTAGATTTGTTCTTTTTACTTTCATTTTGATGCCTCTGAGAATTCGCTCCATGTGGAGGACACCGTGTTCCATATGGTGGGAATTCCTGGCCAGATGTGGAGACTCAGAATGGGAAGCAAGGCGTGCTCCCTTGAGGAGGGTGTTCCTCTCCTCCTCTTCCTCCTCCTCCTCCTCTTCCTCCCTGTCATCATTGTCATCATCTCACACTACTTTTTCTTTATTGTTACTCTGACATGTTCTTGAGGGATTCTCGTAGAATTCAGATTAGAGTTAGTTTTTTTTGTAGGCACACAAACACACCCACAAAACCTTTCAAGAGAATAAAAAGACACTACATATATAGAAAGCCCAGATTCGAATGGAAAAATACAGTAAATATGGATTTACAGTATTGTACACACGCTGTTATGTCGAGCAACTCACAAAAATGCTTTGTTGTCCAGAGAAGACAGTGCTCGTAGAATGTAACCGAATATGAATACTTTATTTAGAATAAACTGTTTATAATGTGTTCTAAACAGATGCAAATACAGATAAGAATAGGAGGCATATTATTCCTGTTTTTTGTAGAACACTTACCCACACAGGGTATCGTGCTGAAACTAGAGATGTCACATACTTTCACACGAGTTGAAGGTTGTGAGCAACCTGTCCCAGGACAAACACTCGTTAAAAGGTACATGAGTTTCTTTGACGAATGAGGTGTCCGTTCATTCATCCTTAGTAACTGCCTGTTCAGGGTTCCAGATTTGAGATTTATTTAGACTTTGAGAAATAGAACCACCTACATTTGTTAGAAAATATTGCAAGCAGGTAGAAACAAAAATAATAGCTAAGCAAGCATGAATTTTCCTAATTGAAAAGTTATGAAGCTGAGGTCGAGGAACTATCAGAGCCAGAATTCACACTCCATGCTGACACATTTCTACTTGTGAGGGTTTTTCCCCAGTGTTTCCAAGCACATGGTTGTTTAATTTTTTTAAAAATTGTACTTTAGGCCACACCCACTTCACAGATACACATAGTGACATTCCAATACACTACTAATACATAGTAAATGATTAATTTATTAATATTTTAGTCTAGAAACACTTTTTTCATTTTTCCTAAAAAAATTTTAAGCCTGTCTTGGAGTATTATTAACCTCTAGATTAAAATATATTTTCTTTTGTTAGCAATTTTATATATTGCGGTGCATGTCATATTTTGATATGCAATTTATTTTTTTTTTCGTAATGTAAGCCGTGTGTTTCCGGTCTGGGCCGGTGATGCCTGCTCAGCTCATACACATGCTGATGTGAAACAGAGGTTGGGGAGCCGATCACTGAGCTTCAGTCAGATCAGTTACAACTCCCAGAATTCTTTAATACAGAATGCTTTAATACAGCGCCAACATCCTGGGGCAGGGGTCAAAGGTCAGCTTTAGGGATGGGCAGGAAAAAGAGGTTGGGGTAGAGTTGGCTATAGTGGGTGAAGTACGCACAGCTGTAAAAACTGAGCACTTCCATGTTCACTTTACTCACTGAGTGATTCATGCACCCAGAAAGAGATAGAGAGGGCGACAGTGTGTGTGTGTACTCTACATGCATCTAAACCTGATCTCCAGTTGAGATAATGTGTGTATGTGTGTGTGAGTCAGGCTGTAAATACACAATCCCTGCTCTTCTTCTGCTGACAGCAGTAGTGTTAATGACTCGGGTGGGTCATGTGCTTCTGTCACAGCAGGGAACAGCTATATCACACACACACACATACACACACATACACACACAGATATGTTCTGTATCCTCCCATCCTCCTGCTTTCTCTCTAACTTGCTGAGTTAATTTATGTAAATATCTTAAAACAATGGTTCTCAAATCACGGTCCAGGAATCCGTGAAGCATAAACACATGGTTGATGTCGCTGATTTTGAAATCACAACCCACCATTATTAAAGTTAGGATATTTATTATTGAGTTCTTATAGGTATTTTGCTGTTTGACTGTCATTTAGGTTTACCTTCATAATGCCATTTCCCAGAATGCACCACTACAAACATGGCCCTACAACTACAACTCCCATTGGAACACACAGACACTTCTCCTTCTTCTGAGGACTAATCACTCACACCTGTTCTCTATCACACCACACTACTTAAGAGACTCTCACACACACAGCCATTGTGAAGTATTACATTCAGTTGCCCTAGTCACTGTATATTACCAAGCCGTTCCATTGATTTGTCTATTTTGGTTTTGATTCTGCTTTGCCTTTGATGTTGATTTATGCCTTACCTGTGCTAGCCTGTTTGCCTAATCGCCTGACCACTACCTGTCTTTGTTTATGTCTTTTGCCTTGCCCTCTGAATATTATTGTTACGCTCCCGCCGGCAGATAGCACTGCAGCGTCGACATGCACGAGACTCTTGTATATGAACATGCGCCTTTGTTTGTTTTGGTTCTCCCCCTGTTTAAGCATTAGTTGATGTTCGAGGGTGTGTCTTGATTTACTCCAGGTGTTTGTGTTTTAGTTTGATTGTGTTTGTTATTTAAACCCCTCGTGTGGCTGTGCACTTCGCGCAATATTATCCGTGAATGAGTATTAGAACCTGAATGTAACGGTGAATACGCTACGCATGCTAAGCAGTCCTGTTTGCATGTCCCATTCTCGTTCCATGCCTTGACTTCAGTTCTATGTTCAACCCGTTAATCTTGTCCAGTATAGATCGTGTTTCCTGTGTATTGTCTGCTGTGTAAAAATAAAGACGGTGATCTGCATCTGCTTCTGCTTCCCGACCTGTTTCGTAACAATTATAATCTTTATTAAAACTCTTAACTGCAATTGCATCTGTCCTAACCTTCCTTACGTGACAAAAACAAGTAGCTTAATATTGTCAAATAACGTCAACTTGAATCTAATAGCAATTTGAATAAAATGTCTGTTTATATATATATATATATATATATATATATATATATATATATATATTATTATTATCCCTTCAATATAGATATCAAAATATTATTGTACACATTTAAATTATGTACATTAAATAATTACTGAAAGAATATTATTTTACATTAAAGGTATCCCTGGCTGCGAAACGTTCAAGCACTCAATGCCTCTGTCTTCTTTCTCTGTTTATTAAAATCATTTTCAGCTTTTTGAAGAAATTCAATTTAGTTCCTTCTGTATTAGCTTCTGTTGGTCTACTTGTTTAGAAATATTTTCTATGTCCTTTTACTTTGACTAATGTTAGCTCTTGAGACAGAGACAGAAAGTCCTGGAGGCATATTTGCTTCTGATTTTTAGAGGCTGATACATGAATACGTGAGCACATTGTTAGAATGGGCAAAATGTAAAAATTTGAAATCGACTTTCGACATCTAAACTTCCAAATGTATTTCAGTTGTGGATTACTGGAATTTTCTCCTTTTTTCCTTAGGCTAAGGAGCAGTTTGTTTATTTCGTTGAAATTTATTATCCTAATATCATGTAACCATAGTTGGAAAATGTTCTTTAAAAACAGAATGGATAAAACATGTTAATGGGATAATTAATGGCTGTATCTTTGTATGTGTCCAGTATCTTTCTTGCCTACCTCCCTTTTTACCAGGGGCATGTGGATGGAGCTAGAAATAGTGCAATCAATTGTCACAGAATTGCCCTGATAATGTCTGAGCGGCTTTTCGAACACTAGGGAACATTGATATTTAGTAACAGTGTAGTAACGGTAACAGTGTAGTCTTTAACATTGGGTTAAACTGCTCCCTCAGTTTTTCTCCTGACTTTTTGTCTCTTAATCCCATTGGTAATTTAGCACACAAAATTTCATCATGGTGTTGTAGATTATGTGTCTGAATTATTTATATGACTTGCCCAAAACTGTAGATTTGTGCCCAAGAACTGCTGCTGTTATCAGAAATTCAATTCAGTTTTATTTCTACAGCACTTTTAACAATGGACATTGTCCCAAATCAGCTTTACAGAAATATATAAATTCAGGATATAGATTTTAAATGTGTGAATTTGTCCCTAATGAGTGAGCCGGTGGTGACGGAGGCAAGGAAAAACTCCCTGAGATAATATGAGGAAGAAACCTTGAGAGGAACCAGACTCAAAAGGGAACCCATCCTCAGCTGGGTGAAACCGGATAGTGCGATTATAAATAAGTCCCTGGAAGCTTCTTGACAATATACTCTTATACTCAGTTAGTATTGATTCTCTTTACTATTAAACACCTGTATACTTGAATGATTTATAATCCCACTGTAAGGATTATAGTCTGGTTCCTCAAACAGGTTTCTTCCTTAATGTCACGTAATGGAGGCTGAGAAGGAAGCAAGTGCAGGTTAGGTGGTTTAATAGAATAGTCCAAAGGATAAGGCAGAAATCAAGGTACATAGGCAGACAAGGGTCAATCGAACAGGCAAACAGTCCAAACTAGGCAAGGCAAAGAGACAAGGTCATAAATGAGAACAAGGTCAAAACCAGAATAAACAAACACGGTATCAAGGCTTGGTAACGACAGAGACTTAAGGCAACTGAGCATATACGTTGCAAAGAGTGAATGCATAGAAGGTCCTTTTAAACTGTGGTTGTGATTGTGCTGTAAATTGGATGCAGGTGTGCGTGATTAGAATGAAGGTGAGTTTTCTGGGAATTGCGGTCCATGGCGGCCATGTTTGTACGCCGCAGTGCAGGATGGAAATTGTAGTCACTGGTTTGCTGTGATGAGACAGAACCCCCTCCCGAAGCGCAAAAATACACTCCCTCCCCTGGCGGTCCTGGCCCTCTGGGCAAAATGTTCACACAGCCCCTCAGGTTCCAATGCAGGCATTGTCCAACAAGTGGCAGGTTCCTCAAGGAGCCAAGGAGCAGACATGAGGCTGGGGCTGGTTTGCCGGGGTCATTAGGCGATACCTAGGCTTGGGAAGTTGTGTCGTCAGCTTTAGACGGGGGCTTGACTTGGTGGGCCGTCTTGTCTGCCTTTCTTGAGTGTGGAGCGACGTCCTCAGTGGAGCAGGGAGGCGGAGCGACGTCCTCAGCTGTATAGGGATGCTGAGCGGTGCCCTCAGTCACGCAGAGAGTCTGAGTGTCATTCTTCACCGACTCTGCCGGCTAAACTCGGTTGTCCGCGTCAGCAGACTCGGGCGTGAACATGGTCTGAGATGCCGTCTCCTCGACCTCCGACTGGAACTTGGCGTGGGAGGTCGCCTCGTTGACCTCGGTCAGGAACGTGGTGTGGGAGGTCGCCTCGTTGACCTCAGTCAGGAACGTGGCGTGGGAGGTCGCCTCGTCGACCTCGGACAGGGACATTTCTTGGGAGGCCCGTCTCTTCGACCTCGGACAGGGACGTGTCTTGGGAGGTCGTCTCTTCGACCTCGGACAGGGACGAGTCTTGGGAGGCCGTCTCTTCGACCTCGGACAGGGACGACTCTTGGGAGGCCGTCTTTTCGACCTCGGACAGGAACGTGTCTTGGGAGGCCGTCTCTTTGACCTCAGACAGGAACTTGACTTTATGCTGGAGCTCTGGAGATGAGACAACCTCATGTGTCTCGTGCTGGAGTTCTGGGGAGGAGGTCACCATGTTGGCCTCCAACTGAGGCTTTGGACAGGAGGTCGCCACTTTGACCTCCAGCTGGAGCTCAGCAGGTGAGACCACCTCGTGGGTCTCAGGTTGGAGCTCTAGAGATGAGACAACCTCATGTGTCTCGTGCTGGAGTTCTGGGGAGGAGGTCACCATGTTGGCCTCCAACTGAGGCTTTGGACAGGAGGTCGCCACATTGGTCTCCAGCTGGAGCTCTGTGGGTGAAGTCGCCATGTTGACCTCATGCTTGAACTCCGGAGATGACACTCCCTCATGTGTCTCATGTTGGAGCGCTAGGGAGGAGGTCGCCACATTGACCTCCGGCTGGAGCTCTGCGGGTGAGACCAACTCGTGGGTCTCAGGCTGGAGCTCTGCACTTGCTCTCTTGTGGAGCCATTTGTGGGCATGCCAGCTGCCCTTGAAACATTCCTGAGAGCAGAAATATGATCCGGGTATCCCAAGTTTACTACAGGTGGGACACTGTAGCTGGGCTTCTTTACAGCAGCCTTTGGTCTTGCAGGTCTGTGTCACCCCACCACTGCCCTGTCGGCTGGGGGCTGAAGCTGAGCTGTGGAGGCCACCTTGTCGATCCATTCATAGTAAGTGTGGAACAACAGATCATTCTGGCCCACTACTCTGACTCCTCTCAAGAGTTCATCCAGCCTGCAGTTCTGCCCTGTATTCCCAAACTCCTTTGAAAATAGTTCCGCAAACTGAGTTATTTGGGCGAGGGCACTGGACCCTGTACTGGCCAGATGCTATGCCCATTGGTAGGCTGGGCCATAAAGCCAGGACACAATGAAGCCGAGCCACTGCCTTTTGTCTGGCTTGGGGTTCACCAGGCTTGAAAAGTACATTTGGCAGTGGAACATGAACTGCCTCGGATAATCACACAATCCATAATTCGGATCCGGGAGGTCTATGTCAGTCCGCTGGGGAAACTGGACTGACCTGAATGGTGGCCAGACATCCCCATGTGCTCTGGCGTGACACTCTCCTCGCTCTCCTGCAGCTTCCATGTTGCAGGCAAAGTATTCTGTCACGTAATGGAGGCTGAGACGGAAGCAAGAGCAGGTTAGGTAGTTTAATACAATAGTCCAAAGGATCAGGCAGAAATCAAGGTATATAAGCAGACAAGGGTCAATCGAACAGGCAAACAATCCAACCTAGGCAAGGCAAAGCGACAAGGTCATAAACAAGAACAAGGTCAAAACCAGAATAAACAAACACGGTATCAAGGCTTGGTAACAACAGAGACAGAAGGACCTTTTAAACTGTGGTTGTGATTGTGCTGTGAATTGGATGCAGCTGTGAGTGATTAGAATGAAGGTGAGTTTTCTGGGAATTGCGGTCCATGCTGGCCATGTTTGTAGGCCGCAGTGCAGGATGGGAATTGTAGTCACTGGTTTGATGCGATATGACACTTAATTTGTCTCAGAAAAATGTTCCTAGCCTTTGGCTTGCTGATTAAGGATCAAAAATCCTCATTTCGATTTCTATGATAATGTCTGTTATACAAATTGTGTGCTTCAATGATTTTGTAATCTTTGTGATTTTTCTCTCCTCTGTCCTTACTATAGCTCTCGGGTGGTTGTGAACACACAGTGGTGCTGCAGGACTTTGTGGCGTGTTCGGCGTGTGAGCTGAGTGTGCACTCAGGACAGACGGTGGAGGTGTTGGAGCGCTCGAGCGATCGACCTGGCTGGTGTTTGGTGAGAACCACAGAGCGCTCACCCCCTCAGGAGGGACTCGTGCCCAGCAGCACCCTGTCGGTCTCACACTCACGCAGCAGCGTCGACATGGACTGCTTCCTCCCCTCCGGCAAAGGTAGGGGGAAAGAAACGGAAGAGTCGTTCACACACGGCATAACCATAGAGTGTGTTTCAGGTGATCTGATCACAAGTGGACAGCACTAGTGTAAAATGTGATCCGATAACTCAAACCACTTGCACGAATAATCAGGGATAATAGATGTGATTTGTAGAATGCATCCTGATGTGTCCCCAAAATACATTAAAGGATGACCTACTGGGGGATTGGCTTAACCAGAAATTCTGATCACATGTAATCAGGCAAGACACATTCAAAACACATTCAAGACACAAGACACACATTATCAATTGGATTACTCCAGACAGACACTCCTCTAAATTCATTTCAGGTAAGATATAATTTGTCCCATTGGCTCAGGCCATATATTTGATGTGGCAGGGAATCAAACCCCCTGCTTTTTTAATCTCAGATTTACAAATGGCAAACATTTTAGGTGTTTAGAAACCTTATATTTTTTTAGGATTCACTTCTTTTTATTCTTGTTCTTCTTTTTTGTTTCTTAGGATAGCATAGTGTAGTATAGCATGGCATAGATTAGTATAGTATAGTAGATAGTATAGTATAGTAGGGTTTAGTAGAATAGATAGATATAGTTAATTCAATTAGTATTGTATAGTATGGCATGGTAGATAAAATACATTCAATATAATAGTATACTATATAGAATTGTTATAGTATAGTGTAGTAGAGTATGGTATACTTCCATCAAAACTTATTCACTCAGTCTCAGCTCTGGAGCATGATAGCATGACACTACATGCACTCTTGTGTTTGTCTGGACCTCCCTAAACCATGGTATGAATTTCATGAAAATTGGAGAACAATGATTTTTTTCTCGGCACAAAATTCAGATGAAAATTTTTATGTGCTTAGGATAACTCAGGAGTGCACTTATTTTCATTCTATACTGCTCCAATAGCATAGCATAGCATAGTATAGCCTAGTATATGTCAGTACAGTATAGTACAGTATAGCTCAATATAATCTAGTATGATGTAGTATAGTACGGCATAGTATAGTATAGGACAGTACAGTACGGAGTAGTATAGCATACCTTAATATGTTATAGTAGATATAGTAAGGCAAGGCAAGTTTATTTATATAGCAAATTTCATACACAATGGTAATTCAAAGTGCTTTACATAAAAATGATGAAGAAAATACTAGGTATTTAAATAATATACAAGAACAAGAAATAAAAGTAAGAAATAAAAATTAGAAAAATGCATTAAAATGAGCAGGAGATAAAAAAAAAAGAATTGCAAAAAGTTACAGAGCTGAAATGATATAGCTCAATCAGTAGAGTGCAGCATAGTGTTCAGTCAGAAAATGTGAGGCTAAATAGATGTGTTTTCAGTCTGGTTTTTCTAGGTGGCTAGAATTTGAGCACGTCTTACTTCTTCTGGAACCTGGTTCCAGCCACGGGTGGCATAATAGCTAAACACTGTCTCACCTTGTTTAGCTCTCACCATTTCTAACTGACCTGATCCTAATGATCTGAGAGGCCTGTTCCATTTATATTCAGTAAACATATCTGTAATATTAGTAGATGTTGCCAGAGCCATATTTCCCTGCAGTTCCCGCCTGGTGTCCCACTGAAGCTAAGCAGCGTTAAGCCTGGTTGGAAGTGGTATTAGTGCAGCCAGCAGAGGGTGCTCACTCTGTGGTCTATGTGGGTCCTAATGCCCCAGTATAGTGACGGGGACACTATACTGTAAAAACAGCACTGTCTATCAGATGAGATGTTAAACCGAGGTCCTGACTCTCTGTGGTCAGAAAAATCCCTATATATATCCCTATAATTCTATATATTTGCACAAAAATTGAAATGCATGTTCATGACAAGATTCTGTGCCTAGGTCGGGGTGTAATCATTCATTAATGTTAACATCAAATAAATCTGATTGAGCTGAGATTTGCTATAATTTATAAAGATGTTTCAACAGTAGGAAAGCTGGAAAAAAAATAGTAGTTTCACTTTTAGTAAAATATTTCAAATGGTTTGTTTCGAACCTGGACAGATGAGCTGGGTTCAGGAACTAAAAAAGATCCCAAACAAACATTATTCAAGATATACTTTAAATAGTTTGTGTTATTGTTGGTATTATGATTGCTCGTACAATATATAGGCTATGAGGAATGAGCTGTAGTCTGGAAAGGACTAGGTCTCATCTGTTTTTGGGTTGAACTTCACAAATGACCTCAGAAATTTACATTTATTTAAGGAACCAAAGAAGGCAGCACTCCTGGGCCGTCCTGCATACTGTGCTTTCTGGTTAAAGAATAATTAGAATGAGCTTATTAATTAACAGATCAGGAGAGTCATGGGAGATGCTGATGATGATGATGATGATGACTGTAGGTTTCCTGCTGTGCTTTTGAGCCTAATGAAGAGCCTCTTGTGTTGACTGAGGCTTGAGACGTGTGGTTACTATATTAGTGCTAACTCACATGATGTAGTCTTCTGAGGGGTAAAAACAGGAGGCAGTTGGAAGTTGTCATGAAAATATATCACAATTTCTTTATGTTTCTAAGACTAATTTTATAATAACCTCAATAAAAGTTATAAAGTGACAAGATTAAAACTTTATAACTGATAATGTAACCATGACAGTTAAAGTGGTGACAAGTTATTTTAGTGTTTGGAATTTTTTTTATTTTAATGTTGATAAGGAGTCATCAGGAATATGCTGCGGATTTCTGTCAGTGTTGGAATGGGGTCAGCTATGTTTAGAGTTTATGTTCTGTATTACGCAACCAACAGTATTGTCCTCTTCTCATTTCCCCTTATCTCACAAGTCCTATTTTCCTCAACTTGCAAGACGCACATTTTAAACATCTCCTCACAAGCCCTTTCTTTCGAATAGACGGCCTGTCTGTTTAGACCTGTTTGCTGTTTGGGCCTCAAGTTGGATATAAACTATTCCTAAGAATAGGAAAAGGAAGTAAGTGGGATGAAACGTGGCCTGGTAGAAAAACACCAGAACTAACCACCTTGTGGAATGAGGTAAGCTGAACAGGAAAGTGTCAGGAAAGTGTCTGCTGAGCAGCAATATTTCAGTTTGTAGGATTTTTTCACGTATTCTGTTATCTCAGATATGATCACAAAACCAAGCTTTAAACACTCATATTTACAGTACATTTCACATTTAAGCCATTTATGGTGTCCACATATAGAAATATATTAGATCACTTTATTAAATCACTTCCAAACTGCTCCAATGGTATAGACATTATTTTCCTGATTTTATTTCTGTATGAAAGTGACAAATGCAGTCTAAACCTTTTACAGCCATGTGTGTGTGTTTGTGTGTGAATTTAAGAGTGCATCTCTATTGCTAAAGTAGGTAAGGAGACAGGCTGAAGGTGCTGAAACACAGACGCTCTTTTTTAAAGTGGGCCACTGCGGTATGCTTGGGATGTGTATAGCAGGGGACATGCACGCACACACACACACACACACACACACACACACACACACAGAACCACTTGCTTTATTGCTTAATAATCTTTTTGTGATTTCCAGTAACCAGATATAATGTTATTCCTTGGTGATTAGTTCATTATTCAAAACGACTACAACAAAACAACTATACAACTATTCTCTCTCTCTCTCTCTCTCTCTCTCTCTGTCTCTCTCTCTCTCTCTCTCTCCGCCCCAGTCCCTCCTCTGTGTGGTGTAGAGTAGGACAGACTGAATTTTCACACTCAGCTTTAGTGCCAGACAGACCCTCTGTCTCCATCTCTCTGTCTGTCCCTCTGTCTTTCTCTCTCTCTCTATACCTGTCACTACATCTCTCTGTCCCTCTGTCTGTCATGCAAAGTTGGAGATCGTGGAGATCGTGTTCTTTTGGAGAGTGTTTCAGGTGGATTATAAAAAAGGTGTGCTGTTGTGAGGGGACAGGTGCGTACGTAACCTTGGTTATGTCGTTAAGACATTAAGGGGTGAGTGGTGTGTGTGTGTGTTATGTGTGTGTGTGTATGTGTGCAGCGTGACATAGAGGTGAGTGCATGTGCAGATTTTGCTAGATTTTCCAGTCTGCTATATGCCATTGAGACGAGTGTGTGTGCACGTGTGTGAGAGAGGTATTGGACCATTAAGTGTGTTGATAAGGTCACAATGCTGATAGGGGAGAGCCGGCCGCTCCACGCTTAGTTAATAATCAGGTTCATTCTGAGGCTGTTGGAGATTCTTAAACTTTTGACCTCAGTGCTGCAGAGCAGGTGAGTAACCCTGAACCTCATGTTCAACCCTGCAACCTGCGACAGGACACACACTGAACCTACAGACACTTTCAGAGGAAATGTGTTGTTTTTGTGTGGCACAAAACGTTTGTCTCATTTACTTCAAAAGGCTGTTTATTTAACAGAATATATATTATATGGTTATATACGATATCTCTCTCTCTCTCACTCTCTCATATATATATATATATATATTCAGAATTAAAATAAAAACAAAATGTAAAATAAAATAATTTTTTTTAAAAATTGTTAATGCCTGACTGTTAATTTTTGTCCTTATTTCTTTATCACTTTAGATTGTGAAAAATAACATTCTGTGAAATTTAGAACAATGCTCGCATTATAATGCTAACATTAAATGTTTTAAATGCAGTATATACAATAAAAGTATAACTTGATGCCTGAGTGTTTATGAAGCTGTATTAAAAAACTAATTTTTTTATACCTAGTTTTATATTCCTAAACATTAAGAGAAAAATAAAAGAATTAATAACTTAATAAATAATACATTTAAAATACATCACGTACAATAAATTCACAACTAAATCTTTGACTTTTTTTTTATGTCTTCAACCCTTTAATCTCAATTTAAAGATGCTTTATTTTTGATTAATTTCGATTAATATTTGATTCCCAATTTCAGTCTGGGCATGTTGTAGTGTTTTTAACAAAACTACTACATACTTTAATGAGCTCAGGTACAGATGACAGAGATGATATTTTTTGTAATGTTAAATTTGAAGATAAAAATGTTTTTAAATGTTACATTTAAAGATCTTTCCTATGTTATTAGAGTCTTTTATGTTTGTCACCTTCTTTCTTCATCATTCCCGACTTGTCCTTCATTTCCTCCCTGGATTTTGTTTTCTGACTATTTGTATCTGTATATGTGCATGTTACATACACGTGTGTGTGTGTGTGTGTGTGTGTGTGTGTGTATATGTGTATCTAATCTTGCACTGTTTTCTTCTAACCTAATTTCTGACCAACACTCCAGTGGCTTCTGGCTCCTGTTTGCTTTGTAGCTGTGTTTGATTTCGACTGAGCTGAGATAAGACATCTCGGTTATGAATCTTTTCCTATTCTTTGTGTGTGTATATATATTTATATATATTTTTTTTACCAGCTTGGATTGTACAGCTAACCCTCGTATAGATATGTGCATATTTGTTTAAGAAATAAGAAATGTGCAACAACAGAGTTTTGCAAGCAGTCAAGTTTGCAAATGTTTTATTCATTTATTTTTACATTTATTTCTGAAGTTTTTAGTTGAATTAAGCATAATGAAATTGTATTCTATGGCTTCGATTTGTGTACAAGGTTTCAAATTCAGGTTTATAATAATAAAATTGAGGTGCAGAAAGTTTGAATTCAGTATTTAGAGTCACAATTTTTTTAAACTACTATACTACTACATTATTACACTACTATTACATCACTGGTGATCGAATATGTGCTCCTTTGCCATTCTCTCTCTGCGGTTGTAGTGTTTTGAGAATCTGAATCTAAATTTGAAGATCTGAATTTGTAATGGATCGTGCCACCAAATATTTCATACGAACACTCTACACCTAATTATTATAAACTTGAATAAGAAACCTTTCACACAAGTTCAAGCCATGGAGTACAATTTCATTTTGAAGTAACTTGAATAGAAATTTAAATAAAGACATAAAAATCACATTTGTAACTGAATTAAATTCATATTGTCATTCTGTAAAATTTCTATTTTCTCATTTTTGATGCTTTGGGTTTAACAGTCAGTATAAACCCCCCCATTTCAAATAGACGATTTGGGGGTGTTTTTCAGCACAGATTGATTGAGATGGAAAAGATGATGCATACAAACTTGTTGTTGAATGTTCAGATGTATAATTGGTGTAGGTAATGAATAACAAAACATATGATTGGATAAAATGTCTTGTTTGGTGTTGCTGTTCATAGTAAAACTATTTCACATCTTGAAAATCAAGCAGCAAATAAATAAAAATGCAAAACCTCTATGATCCAAAATATCTTCATTGCTAAACTGTGAAGTAAGTAAATTTGCCATTATGATATATTTTTTTCCTGTTAAGCCACTGCTAATATTTCTACGACAAGCACAAAAAAATCCAAAATTATTAAGCAATATGATCACAAACTTTCAAGGGCTACTATGCTTTAGCTGCAGTGATAAGAACAATACTATTTTTGTTTTATTTTATGTTACTAGCTATAGTAACAAAGCACAATTACTGTTTTTCAGTACTTTCCACCTCGTAATTCCCCTCTGTGCATTTGGTTTGAAAGTGAAAGCGTAGAGATTCTGTGAAAGAACCGCTCCCAATAAACAGCATAACCTTGTCAACCCTGATCACACACAACCTTTGTCTCATTTACAGAGAGAATATAAGAGAACAGGAAGCTATTTTTCCTCTGAGAATGATAAAATTGTTGAATCAACAAATTACATGTACATGTTTTAGCTAGTTCAGATAGACATGTGTATAAACCAGAACCTGCTATGAGTCTGAAGTTGTTGCCAGGTTGGAATGGTGATGATCAAATCAGCATCATCTCACCGCTGAAATAAGATGGTTTGCTTTTTATTATCTCAGTTCAATTTTTTAAAAGTACTATAGTAACAAAGCACATTTATTTTGGTACTTTCTATCTCTCTTCCTCAATCTCTATCTCCATGTGTTTGTTGCTATAAACATGAGGTTTGAAAATGAAGGCATGTGGGTGTTGATGCATTACACTGACCCTCTGGCACAGTTTCACTTCCCTGAGACTGCAGAAACACTCACTGAGTCATGTGTGTTAATTGTATGTTAGAAATTCCACAGTGTGTGTAATGGCTCCAAGATCAGGTCAGTCCGGTTTGGCAATTCTGCTCGAGCCCAATCACAAGAATGGACTGGCTTTGAGCTGTCTGGTTACACTTCCTGTGTCGTGCCACGGAGAAGGGTGTAATGTCCTCTTCTGAATTGAATGCTGGATTTTTAGTTATTTTAACTGTCTAAAAAGTGAGGCTACTGATTTCAGGTGTTGTTTATATACTATAATGTTCTTTCATGCTTTTTGCTGTCTGTAATGCTGTCTGAATTTTTTTTCTGTTTGCTACGACCTCAGCTGTAGTTATTTTGCTTATTGTGTTAATACTAATAAGCACAAAAATACTTTCTACCGTAGAGAATTACCCAGTGGGCAGTTCGGAGGTGAAGTCGGAGTCTGTGACATCACTGCAGCCTCAGGCGTCTGTGAGCTCATTGCCGAGTAGCTCACCAGGACCCAAACGCTCTGGAACGACTGGAAACACGTTAAAGAAGTGGCTCACCAGCCCTGTGCGACGCCTCAGCCACGGCAAGGGAGACAACGCCAACGCCAAGAAACCCAACAACAAACAGCGCAAACGGGACGGTCGCAAGAGTGTGGACCTGGGAGCTCAGCACGAGGACAACGCCGAGGAGGTGGGTGGGAGGAGTCAGGGGAAGTTGTGGGAGGGGTTTTAGTCAAGGTTAAGGGTGGAGGAGAATGAGAAAAAAAATGCATGGCATGATAACTGTACGTTCCAATGTCCTGGATTTCAGTGCATCGCAAAACATTTGCATTTAAAAGCAGCACATGACCAGTTATATAAAGTCAACAAGTTAATCATAATTATGTCTATGAGCAAGGAAACTTTTCATAACATAGATAAAAAGCACATGTTGATCTTTAAAAAAATAAAAGATTGTTTTATTGTTGACACATTGCTGTGGTATAAGAGGACTAAAACACTTCAGGATGTACTATTATATTATAAAAAAAATCAACTTTAAGATGATAACAGTAACTCCACTTTGTCAGGCTGCATCACATGTTGATTATTTTCCTATAACAGCACAACCCCAATGGTTTTACTCTTCTGAGGGTTGCTAAAGTAGTAGTTTTAAGTAGGTAATAATTCAGTGAACAGTGCAGGACGGAGTCTTTTATTCGTCTTTTATATTTATGCTCTCAGTTATATGCGTATACGTGCTTTAGTGCTCAACTGAAGGATGTTGGTTTTTTGGGGGGTTTTTTTATGTCCTTCTCCCTGTGACTTTACAGAGAGGAAGACGAGGAGCAAACAGTGGAGGAGAGGACGAAGCAGAAGACGAGCCACATACACCTCTGCCTCCCCCAATGGAGATCATTAAAGATCCCTCAGCTCAGGAGGAGAAGGTTCAGAAGCTTCTTTAATCAACCTACTTGCACATGATTTATTCATAATTCATGTTTTATGTATCGCATGTACAGTATAGTCTGTTAATTATTTATAACTTACTTTATCATCTGCTTATTTATTAATTACAGTTCAGTGAAAAAGTTTGCACAAAAAAAGCTAAATATTCAGATATACTGTGTCCTACAGTTTGTCAACAGATAGGATCAAATTCAGAGAAGCTAAAAATATAAAATGTTTACGTGTTCTAGCACAAAAGTTGAAAGTATGAGGCAAGGTCAACAGGAATCTAGTTTAAAAGATGTTTTGCCATTCCTCGATCTCCAGAAAGCAGTCTATGACACCAGGGATGTCAAGAAGCATATTACTGAAGATGAAGATTACAAAAGCTGCTTAGAGGATGTAAAAGAGAGAATTGTTATCATTTTTATCGATTCACTAGTCACTATTAGTACGGTTGTGTTACTTGTGATAATGAAGGAACATTGTGAAGCTCAGCCCATTAAATGTCTTGGTATAAAATCATTTTAATTTTCCTTTGTTTTGTCATAAGGGCGTGAAAAATGTTGCACTGTATTTGTATCTGTATATGTATATATATATGTCAGTTTCCCTTTTCTTGATACTTTGGAACAGTCTTAGGCTAATTAGAATAATTCTGTTTGACAGAGTCCACAGCCTGGATCCTTTGCTCCGTTGGCAGCGTCCGATCAAACACCCCGAGACCCAGAAACAGAGAAGAAGAACAAAGCCCTGAGAGCACGCATGTAAGAGTCCACCTAAAAACATTAGTAGTGTGTGTGTGTGCGCGCAGGTGTGTGTGACCAAATGTCCCTACAAGGGTAGGAATATTTGACTGGTTAGACCTTTGGCAGGTCCCCATTTGGAAAACTGTTCTTTTACACACAAAAAAATGTATAAAATAAAATAAAATAAAAAATTATGATTAAAAAAACTAAAACATGGCAAAACATTTTCTTTTTGGATACTGACGTTAAGGTTTGGGTTAAATTTAGGTGTAGCAAAGCATTAATTACCTGCATTAATAATTGGGTCAATAGAAGGTAGTAATAACAAGGATAGTAATACAAATGTGTGTGTGTGTGTGTGTGTGTGTGTGTGTGTGTGGTAAACATAACACTGTAAAGCTGTTCTCTCTACAGGTTTGTAGTGAATGAAATGGTGCAGACAGAGAAGGACTATGTGAAAGACCTGGGTATAGTAGTAGAGGTAAGTGTGATATACAGTGTGTATTATTATAAAAAGCTGTTTTGGATGTTACTATAGAAACGAAAATAAACCTGCAATTTGCCTTGTAGCCAAAAAATATTGTCAGAGCTGCTGTTACAGAAAATTAATCAACACCTTCTGACCATTCGGATACAAGACACACAGGCCTAATACTTGTTTTTCCTTTCCTGTATTCAAAGGGTTTCATGAAGAAGGTTGCAGAAAAAGGAGTTCCCGAGGACATGACGGGGAAAGATAAGATGGTTTTCGGGAACATTCATCAAATCTACGACTGGCACAAAGAGTGGGTCGTGTTTTACATCATACTCCTTATACACAAAGTGTGATTAAAGATTTAAACACATTAATTAAATGATTTAATCTACATCACAAAGATTTATGGAAAACCCCATAACAGCAGGACACAGATATCACATTATAAACAAAACAAATCATGTAGGACACTAGTGAAAGCACATATGAGTAATGTTTTATCATTTACAATCAAAAGTCCCAAGAGCACATTTTAGTAAATTTTAAGTTAAAAGACTTTTTAGCATCCGACAGCTTCGTGGAATCAGTTTAAGTTCCTACAAATGTAAACAGCTAAATGTTAACAACTCTTCTGCGATGTACATTTTGTACTTTGTATCACAGCAGTTTGTATTGGGACAGCTAGCTAGTAGTATTCAACTAGTATGTATGGCCAGAGTCACTGTAATGCTAGCTCTTTTCATGCTAGCTAAATGTAACAGATTTAACAGAGAATGAGATCTGATACACGTCACTGTAATCTGTCTGCTGTTATGTACACTTTGTATTTATTAAAGAAGTATTCATTGGAAAAGCTAGCAATCAGCATAAGTTTGGTCAGAGTTATTAGCATGCTAGGTAATGTTAGAATTAGGAATAAAGCTGTTGTTACTTATATTTAGATAATGTTTTTCCACATTAGTTCCTTGGTGAAAGATGTACTTGTTTATGTATCATAAGGAACTAAAATCAGTGCGTGATTTCAGGCATCTTTTTCTGTTGTAAACTCTTCTCATAATTTAGGAGTTTACGAAATGACTTTTTTTTTACTTTAACTTTAGTGAAATACACTTTAAAATCTTACCAGAGTATTTATTAAAAAGTAAAGATTTTAATGTAATTTTACCAGCTCTGACAATGTAACAGGACATACTGGTCTTATGTAACACCCAGTTTTCATGTGTTTTATGGTATTACTGAAATGCTTTCTTTGGGTCATTTGAAGGTTTTTCCTGGGAGAACTGGAGAAATGCCTGCAAGATCATGACAAACTGGCTGAGCTTTTCATCAAACATGTGAGTACAGAATTACAAAATACATATCTGCCAACCTAACTGTACAGGAAATAGGGATATCAGTGATGGAAAACCTAGAGAATTTTAATAAAACCTTGAGTCGCCCCAAAACCCCAATAAAAAACTTTCACCATATTTCCTTTTGTGTTTTTATTGCCATTGCTGTCTTTGTAAATTAAAGATGATCATTTTGTATGTGTATGTGTAGGTGAGTGGATGTGCATGTATGTGTGTGTGTGTGGGTGTGTGTGTGGGTGTGTGTGTGCGTGAATTACTCTTTAGTGCTGTGCTCTGTATTATTCAAGCTTTACTCTGTGTGTAAAATGGCTCAGAAATCACTGAGTATGGTATAGTATAGTATAGTATAGTATAGTATGTTATACTATAGTATAGTATGATATGGTATAGTATAGTTTAATGTGATGCGGCATAGTATAGTATAGTATGATATAGTACAGTATAGTATAATGTGATGCGGCATAGTATAGTATAGTATGATATAGTACAGTATAGTATAATGTGATGCGGCATAGTATAGTATAGTATGGTATGATATAGTATAGTATAGTATAGTATGAAATAGAATAGTATAGTGTGATGCGGCATAGTATAGTATAGTACAGTATGATTATAATATAGTATAGTATAGTATGATATAGTATAGTATAGTATGATGCGGCAGAGTATAGTATAGTATGATATAGTATGATACGTCATAGTATAATATAGTATAGTATGATGCGGTATGTTATAGTATAGTATAGTATAGTATGTTATACTATAGTATAGTATGATATGGTATAGTATAGTTTAATGTGATGCGGCATAGTATAGTATAGTATGATATAGTACAGTATAGTATAATGTGATGCGGCATAGTATAGTATAGTATGGTATGATATAGTATAGTATAGTATAGTATGAAATAGAATAGTATAGTGTGATGCGGCATAGTATAGTATGGTATAGTATAATATAGTATAGTGTGATGCGGCATAGTATAGTATAGTATGAAATAGTATAGTATAGTGTGATGCGGCATAGTATTGTATAGTACAGTATGATATAATATAGTATAGTATAGTATGATATAGTATAGTATAGTATGATGCGGCAGAGTATAGTATAGTATGATATAGTATGATACGTCATAGTATAATATAGTATAGTATGATGCGGTATGTTATAGTATAGTATAGTATGATATAGTATAGTAAAGTATAGTATAGTATAGTATGATGCGGCATAGTATAGTATAGTATACTATAGTATAGTATAGTATAATGTGGAATAGTATAGTATAGTATGATATAGTATAGTATGATGCTGCATAGTATAGTATGACATAGTATAGTATAGTATGATGTGGCATAGTATAGTATGATATAGTATAGTATAGTATGATGTGGCATAGTATAGTATGATGTGGCATAGTATAGTATAGTATGATGCGGCATAGTATAGTATAGTATGATGCGGTATATGTTATTTTTTATAGAATATGCTATGCTATGTTATACTATACTATACTATACTGTAGTGTACTGTACTGCACTTCACTTTACTATACTATACTATACTATATTACGCTATACTAACTTTCAGCTTTAGAGCACAACAGAAACAAAACTGAATACAGTTCTGTGTTAGTCTTGACCTCCCTGATGCATGTTGTGCATTTGGTGAAAATCTGAGAACCTCAAATTGCGTTTTTTTGGGTGATAAATTCAGTTCTCCTATTTGCACTCATCATGCTTACAATATATTACACTCAGTAAAATATACAGGTTTGGACACACATATTTAAAGATTTTAATGGTCTATATCAGTTAAAATAAATACACAGTGCATGTGCTTGGGTGGAAATATAACAATTTTATATCTTATATTACACTGTACTATATTATAACATACTATAAGAATTTTATCTACCATACTGTAGTATAGTATAGTGTCCCAATGTTTGGTCTTATTTCATGCTATGCTACATTATGCTGTACTGTACTGTACTGTCCTATACTGTACTGTACTGTACAGGATGTGTGTGTGTGAGTGAGAGAGAGAGAGAGAGCACGAAAGAGTGTGAGAAAGTCAGAGATAGAGAGAGAGATCATTATGTATGTACTTTCTCATTACAGGAGCGGCGACTGCATATGTACGTGATTTACTGTCAGAACAAACCTCGCTCAGAGTTCATAGTGGCTGAATATGACACATTTTTTGAGGTGAGAAATGCTTGAAATAAAAAAAAAACACAGTTGTTCTTCATTCGTACATGATTTTATTTCATATGGACTGCTCTCTTATTGCACTCAAACAGGAAGTCCAGCAGGAGATCAACTCCAGGATGTCCATCAGCGATTACCTGATCAAACCCATACAGCGGATCACCAAATATCAGCTGTTGCTCAAGGTGTAGCATTGTAACAGTAATAATTGCTTTAGCTCATTATTGTATTTCTGGACATGAAGTATGTAAATTTTATTTTCCAGGACTTTTTGATATACAGCTCTAAAGCAGGCTTGGACTGTCAGGAAATAGAGGTAAGATGCTTAAACGACCTTTTATATGTATTCTCATGTGTGCACTCCAAGTATTTTAAAGCGCCTACATATGCACTATATTGCATCATGCAAAACTTTGCATCCCCGATGTTATTCGTCCACTTCATATCTGTGTATAATGTTATGGAAAGTCCACAAAACAAGTTCGTTCCTGTTATCATGTATGTTATAGCAGGTAGAACCAGTCATTCCTTCACCAGCCTAATTTTTCGCTCTCTTTAAGTTAATAAGGCAAAAAGAAATCTTTAATTCAATAAATTCTTCTATCCTAAAAACTTTCTTGTTTCAGAAAACTGTTATAAAGTGCTGACACTGGAGACTCCTTCTATAAATGTAACTAAACTTCTCCTCACAAAAACCATATCAATAATGGTTTCAATATCAATCGTCCACTATACAAGTCCCTGCATGATAATGTACACCTTGCAGTCAGGGCTGCTGTTATAGAAAATTAACCAACACCAATCAGACTTAAGAATTGAACAGCACTGAGGTTTAAGAGGGACTATTGCAAAAGGTGTTCATAGGATATAAACGAGTTTGGCATAAAAGTTATCAGAGACTATTTGTATCACATTCAGAAAGGGAGATGCGAACTTTTGGACTGATATCATTTTGAAACATCAACATACGCAATTTTACTTGTCTTAATGTCATGATAATGAAGGGACATCTAAATATCTTGTTGCGATGAAAATAATTTATTATATATTTTTTAAAAGGTGTAAAGACTTTTCACAGCATTGTAAGCCTTAACTCATATTTCTCCTGCCTACAGAAAGCATATGACCTGATGTTGCTGGTGCCCAAACGCTGCAACGATATGATGGACTTGGGGAGGTTGCAGGGCTATGAGGTGAGGCTTAAACCTTTAGCCATGCGATTTCAATCCGACACACCCAAAAAAAAAAAAACCCACACAGGAGAACACATAACACATCAGGGATCAGCTGGAGACCCAGTGCTCCTATTTTGGTGCTGTTATAAAAGAAAAAGAAACTCTTTTTTTGTGTGTGTGTGTGTGTTGTTATGGGCGTTTTCACACTTGGCCCATATACTAGCGTCCGCACCCGGGATCGATTCTTGGATCGCTTGGAGGAGGGGTTTGTTTTCACACACAGGAATTCCCTCTGAACTGTGGATCAGGTACGCAGTTGTGCATATTGTAGTCCTGGTTAATTATCACAAATAAATCTTCCCAGCATTTTAACTCATTTTAATCGAGTTCTGTTTATATACTGAGAAACACTAATGAGGTCGTCAATGTAGTAGTAGTAATAGGCATGGAATTTATAGTATGATGACAATGTTTACAGATATACAGTATGTTCGGTAATCTTATCCTGTCTGAATATTACAAAAGATCAAAAAAGACAAACTGTGAAGAGGAAAAACATATAAACGTTGGCGACGAGCGTTAGCACATGTAGAGGAGAAAGAAACAATAAACAAGTAAAGGCAAAAACAGACAAGTGCAACAAAAAAAAAGCCCTCGTGAGGAGCGCACCTAGTGAGTGGAATCCAGTGGGAGTGTGAAATCAAAGCAAACCCTAGACCGCCGTTTCCAGATGGACCAGGGATCGGTTTTCTCGACCACACCCAAGTTCGAAAAGTTCTCGACCACATGCACCAAAGTGTGAAAACACCCTAACACTGCTCTAAGTGAAGTTCCAGTTCATTTCAGTCATGTTGTCTGCCATACAGATGGTTTATATCTGATATGTTGCTTGGCTAACACTGCGACTATTGCATATTTAGGGAAAACTGACAGCTCAAGGGAAGCTGCTGCAGCAGGACACGTTCTTTGTGACTGAGCAAGACTCGGGTGTTCTCTCTCGCAGTAAAGAGCGCAGAGTCTTCCTCTTCGAGCAGATCATCATCTTCAGCGAACTTCTCCGCAAAGGATCCTCAACGCCTGGATACCAGTTTAAGAAGAGCATCAAGGTACAGAATGGAGAGTCTGGGAATCTAAAGCGATGGTTTACATGATTGACACAACAAATGAAATAACACTGCTATTATTATAGGAAAAGAATCAACAATAGGGCGATGTGTTATCGCTTAAATTATAGCAGCTCTTGCTAAGTTAACAAGAAAAAAAAAATGAGGTCGTTATGATTTTACCTCAGTTACAAAGCGCTGACACTGGAGACTCCTTTCAAAAAATTTTAAATAAACTTCTCCTCACAAAAATCTTCACTAGATCAACAATTACACACGTTTTAATGTTCACACAAATCCCTGTGAATGAGACTATAGAAATAATAAATTATTAGAACAAGTGCATTAATATAAATTTGAATTACAGCCAGCGCTACCATCCGAGCTGCCATTCTAGAAAATTAATCAACACCTATGCATTTGTACTGACATACTGTGTTCATATTTGTTAAGGTGAGCTTTCTGAGCATGGATCAGCACGTAGAGGGTGACCCGTGTAAGTTTGTCCTTTCATGCCGTGGCTCATCCGAGAGGCTAACGCTACAGGCTGCTAACATAGACATTAAGCAGGAGTGGGTGCGGAGCATACGAGAACTTCTAGACCTGCAGAGCAACTTCCTCACAGGTAGGAGACTGGAATTGACATCATTTTAAGATCAATGGTTGAAAATATGGATGGGTTGCCATGGTGTTCCCTTTAAATGTGCCATTTGTAATGTTTAAAAGTGTTTCCGGGTCTGTAATAAATCATATGATTTCAAAGATTAGACAAACAGATCCAGTGGATTTGGCTACTTTCTTTATTCGGAATTGCGTTACATTTTTCAGGAATAGAAATAAACCCCACCCTCATTCAGAACACAGCTATAAGACAGTGGGTGGGGTTGGCTAGGGGGAACAGAAATGCATGTCCATGTATTCACTGCAATTGCAAAGCTCTAAAAATTACAAACTGCCCCTTTAAATGCAGTATATAATTTCACAGTGATTGACATTAGTGTCAATTTTTCACCTTTATTGTTCGCAGCGCTCCAGAACCCACAGGAGTACCAGAAGAAGGAATCCGGATCCTCTCACTCTCTAAACCGCCAGGCGTCCGGCAGCAGCCGCTCCTCTTCCTCGCATCCCTCTACCCCGCTCAAACCCTCTTCCTCCAACAGCAGCCCCGCCCACAAGCCCAGCAAGCAGCAGGAGGAGGTCAGTGAAAAGGCATGAGTCATGAGTCTCGAACAAATATACCAGTACACTTAAGAGTTCAGATTTCAGATTTATTTCCCTAAGAGATGGACATGGCATGCATGTAGAATTGAAATCACAGTAATTAATATCAAACATTATAAAAACATATATATACGTTATTCTGTTCAAATCTTTTTAAAATGCCTTAAATGCAACCTTTACTCAAACAACTTGTGACCGAATTGGTTGGGAGGTGAAAAAGATGGACGTCACTCAGCACTTTTCTTTTAACTTTCAAAGCCCTTCTATGACTGCGGTGCTTTTGAAAAGCTTCCAATAGATTTACATATTAGGAATTTAGGACTCTGGTACACTCAGTAACAATATTCATTAATTTTTAACCATTTCAAAAATAAACAGACTAAAAAAGGAATTAACTTCCTGTTTATTTAGACCAACTTAAACGAGACCAGTGTCTGAAATGGTGCCCTAGTACATATTCCCTACACAGTTCATTATGAGTATTCTGTAGCCTCTAAGGAAAGTTATTTGGACTTGAACCCATTGCAGGGTGTATGCTTTGGGATATTATGTCCAGACATAACACCAGTTCCATAGTGAGCGTTAGTGCAGTGCATCTGTTAAGTTCAAGTGTTTGCACAGATCACACCCACACCATCTTTCAGGAGAGGAGTGGATGGTTATTCTTAGCAGGTCGACTGGCCTAGTTTACCTTCTGTTCACTCATGTCTCATCGGTCTGCAGTCTCTCTCTCACTCTCTCTCTCCTTCTCTCTCTTCATAATGCATCTTGGCCTTGGCGTATCCTGCTTTCTAGGGCTGCAATAAATCAGCCTGTCACTGGGGAGCAGACTGGAGGTGGAGCTGCTCTGCTACGTTTTATTTTTGAAAACGTCTCAGAGCTCAGCCCCGTCAAGTATTCAGGCAGCGAGACATGGGTCAAGGTCCTGATTAGTCACAAGTGGACTATATATTTAATCAATTTTAAAATTCATAACAAGAAAAGAAACAAAACAACAACAATAATAATAATAATAATAATAATAATAATAATAAAAGTATGATATACAATTAATGTAAAAGAAATTTGCCAATAGATGTGAAGCAAATGATACAGCTAGTTCAATGTGTATATATAAATTGGAGAAAAATTAAAAGAGCAATTAATATAAAAGTAAATAAAAAGCTAGTACCACACTGAAGTAAAAAAAAAAAAACACTGAAGTGAAAAAGCACCTTTTGTACATTTTTCATACATAAATAAATGTACATTGCTTTAAACAGTTAAAAAGAAACTAAAGAATATAAAATAATATAAATGTAAAATTGTAAAGTAAGGTAAATATTAAAATCTAGTTAAATGTTAACGTTATGTGTGTGTGTGTGTGTGTGTTTGTTTTGACCTCCAGGACTCGGACGAGGCAGAGTGTAACGGCTTGTCGTCAGTGATGGTGACGCAGGACTACAACGCGGTGAAGGAGGACGAGATCTGTGTGGTGGTGGGCGAGAAGGTGCAAATCCTGGCCACCAATCAGCAGAACATGTGTCTGGTGTATCGACCTGCCAACAGCCAATCGCCTGCTGCGGAAGGCTGGGTGCCAGGACACGTGCTGTCCTCAACCCGGTAAATCCACGCCCCCTTCCCTGCTTGAAAACTCTGGATTAAAAAATGAAAAAAAAATTTAAAAACGACTCACGAAACAGCCAGCATTCAGCGTTCAGTTTGACAACAGACCATACGCCAAGCCAGGACAGCACTGAGGACTCGTCAGTCAGGGTCTGTCTATCCCACATCTTATTGCAGTACAGCTATGAACTGGAGATGCACGCTAAGTTAGACTTGGATGTGACATCATTACTGTTAATACGAGTCAAAACAGAAAAAATGAGAAGTAATAAATTATATTAATAATAATAATAATAATAATAATAATAAAAAGATTGTCTTGTATAGAGAGGAAGTGAAATTGTTAGTGCATTAAGTGTGGATGTTTCTGAATGTTAGTGCTCGACGTTCTCTGTTGCTCTGGAATGTACTGTTCTCTTCAAACAGATCTCTCTCTCTCTCTCTCTCTTTTTTACTGTCTATGCCAAGTCATTTGCACACTGTGTACTATTATTTGGGGGGGTTTTTAAGTCTTTTTCCTTTTTATTTTTTTACAGGAAATCTGTTATTATTTGCTGTTCATTTCCAAGGTAGAAAAAAGAAAAACATTCTGCACCCCCCCCCCCAAGTTATTGCAAAGATGCCAAGTTGTGCAATACCACACTAGTCACCATGCTCATCATTGTACCTTTAATGTAACTAAGAATTTAAATGTATTATTCTGTATCATTTGAAAGTTGTACATAATATTTTTGCCATTATAGAAAACAAACCAGAGGAGACTAATAAAAAAAAAAGAAGAAAAAAAAAACAAAGAAAAAACATAGCTGCTTAGCCTAAAGGATCAGATAAACGATGGTAGTCCACACTGCCACCTCAGTCTGACGGTTATTTTTTACATTTGACGTTATTCTTCAGATTTAGAATCATCCAGTTCATAGCTGGCCAAAAAAAATGTTTACTGAAATTAAACTTCATTAAAGTCAGTGTTGTTGATGGAAAGACCTTTATATAATTGTCAGTATCTGCTCTAGCAGTTTTGAGTGGCCTCATGATTGCAGCTTCTTCCTGCAGAACTTTATGTGTACATAAAAATAATAATAAATCTAGCAGGTATTTCACTTATTAATCTCTGGAATGTGGTTCATAATAAAGCTGGCAATTTTTCATCTTGGATATTTTGGATTGGTTATTGTTTGTAAACAGAAGCAGAGGATTAAGAGAGATCACGGGTATTCTAGCTACACAACATTCCTTGCTTCCAAAATTCTGGATAAGCCACTAATCAGTCATTGCCATTCAATCAATGCCATTCACAGAGGTTTTTCGTGTTTCTTTTTGCGGAAAACTACTTGAACTGGCGAAATTACAATTCAGTCCCTAAAGGATTCCGCGATCTCAGAAATGAATGCAAAATCAATCAAGCAACTGCCATGATATTCAGAGGAGATTGCAATTTTGCCAAACAAACAGTGTTGGCAATTCAAGTAGTTTTACACACAAAAAAAAAAAAAAAAACTGCAAATTTTGAAAAAATTAGCAGCAAAATCAATCACAAAAAACTCTGCAAAATCTTGTATGGACTGGCAGTTGCATGAAATTGTTTTGCACGGTCTTTCACAGTGATGTTTGTTGGTAAATGAGCTGTATCTTTTAGCTGTACTCGTGTTCGATGCACGTGAATTGAAGTGGACTTTGGCTGAATGTGCGTTGTTATGGCCCAAATCTGCAGTAATTTTGAAAAATTGCAAGCTCCCCCGAATATTGCAGGGTTTGCTTGATTTTGCATCCATTTCCATGATCGCAAAAATCACAAAATCCTGGAGGGACTGCCTAACATGACAATCTTAACAACAGTTAGTTATGATTAGTATATAGGTAGAAATAAAATGATTTAACACTGGTGCTTCATGTTACCATTTTTGACTAGTGCCTGATGGGAGAATAAACACATACTTCTCCGTCCAATCATCTTTAAAGCTTTTTGTACCTCTCCTTTAGTGTTACAGCTACAGTGGGGGGGGGGGGGGGTTCTTTTCTCAATTTGTCACTTCTAGGAAAATAGTTTTTTATTTTTATGATTCATCCCGTACTAGTCTTGGGTTCATCCAGTGAAATACTCTCTAGAATGTATATGTCCCACCTCCAGGGCGTTTCTTGCTCTACAGTATCAGCTTACTATGCAGCAAATGTTAAATGATTCATCGGTGCACGGTCTTTAAATGGTCAATTAACCAGCAGGCTCTTAACTACTAAACCGGTTTAGAAATACTGGAAGATATTCTCGTTTCTTGACACTCTTGTCTAAATTAACTTCTAACATTTGGGATAAACCCATGATCGTGGAAAATGAACCTAAAACTAAACAGCAATCGAGTCAGTGTGTACACAAGTTGTGTAAGCAAAGCCATACTACAGACCTAAATCACACCTTCCATGCATTTGAACATTAAAGAAACAAAATTTAGTTAATTGAAGTTTGATTTATTTATTTTCTTACATACAGGTTATTGCACTAATAACTGGATACATATAATACATAAAAGACTTGGATTCTCACACGGTTATAGGAAATCAAGTCAACAATTGGATGGTGTGATGAAGTGGAGCTACTGGTACCAGCCCAAAGTTGATAATTTTTCCATACCAGCAATTTATTCATGGTAAAAAACAATATTTATTTACTTTACTTCCATTTATAGTTCTGTTTAATGTTGTGGAACATCCATGAAACATGTTTGCTCCTGTTATCCCTTATGATATAGCAACTCTAAAAATTCATTCCCTCACCAAACTCACCCCCCCTTCCTTCAAGTTAATAAGACAAAATAAAATACAGCTTGACATGTTACAGAGTACGCAGAAAATGCAAAGACATTTCTTTAACATTTATGGAAGGAGTCTCCAGTGTCAGTGCTTTGTACTGAAAAGTGTGACCTCCGCAGTCCTGAAGACTTTACCATGCTGGAAAACTGTTATCAAGCACCGACACTGGAGACTCCAGGGTCATTAAATAAACGTCTCAGTTAAATAAACATCTCCTTAAAGAAAGCTTCATCATAAAATAATTATACTTTTGTGGGGTTTTTTTTTTTGTTTTTTTTAAAATAGCCACGCATTTTTAAATGTTATTATATTATTAGTCCTACATTATGTGGGCCATCCACTATATAAGCCCATGTGTAAATTGTTACTACAGAAACAATAATGTATTACAACGAGCGAATTAACAAACCTGTGATTTGCAGCTAGAAGCAGAAAATGTTTCAGGGCAGAGTGCATAATCCATAATGCGTCACCTTTGCATAGTAGTGGGCTTTAAGCAATTGCCCAGAGCTTATTACATTACAAAACATGCAGGAATAAAAAAAATTTTGGACTTAAACATTTTTTGACTTAATATGAATAAGTAATAATTTAAAACATTTTACAAGAATATTTTAACCTCTAGAGATGCATTACATTACTCCATTTTGCAGAGATCAATAAATTTTTTCTGGAAGTGATATGAGATGCCACTGCAATTTATGTTCTGGCACACTGCAGTTCTCTTTTACACTTCAACCTTATGAGACTTACAGATGTAAAAACTTTATGTCTTTCTTATTCTCTTGGTGAGCAGCGCTGCCTTCAGGTCCGGGGGACAAAGCGCAGGTTTATAGGTTCTGAAGGAATGAGGAGAGTCCTCGTTTTGGGGTGGACTGTGGGGGCTCCATCCACGGGAGAAAGCTCATAGTGCTGCAACAGCTGGGAGAGCAAGAAGGGGTAGAAGGGTACCTCAGGATCAGCAATCAAAGATAATTCAGTGTAAGGACTATGCATATCTTGATCGTTAGACAATAATCAAACCCAAGCTGGATGGAAGTCCAGAGACTTTACTCAACCAAGAGCTCCAAGTTATAGAAGTTATATAAAAGACACGTACAGGTACATATCAGAAAATTTGAATATCATGGGAAAAACATTTTTTTCCTGCAATTTAATTCAAAAAGTGGAACTTTTGAGATACTTTGAGATACTGGATTTTTGATTTCTGTGAGCTGTAAGACAAAGATTTTAACAAAAGAAGGCTTGAAATATTTCACTTTATGTCTAATGAATCTAGAATATATGAAAGTTCCACTTTTTGAATTAAATTACGGGAAGAAGTGAAGTTTTCCACAATATTCAAATTTTTTGAGATGCACCTGTATATAACTCACCCTAGACAGAACAAAGTACATCTCCAGTTCGGCCACGCGTCTCCCCACACAAGCCCGAACTCCGACTCCAAATGGGATGGAGCTGTAGGGGTGGTGTTGGGAATGCGATGGTGTCCCCCTCAGCCAGCGCTCTGGAATGAAACTTTCGGAGTCTGGAAACTCGTTCTCATCGTGACTCGCAGCATAGTGACACAGATGGAATTGTGTCTGAAAAGGAGGACAATATCAGCATATGTAAGAGGTCCATTAAAAGCACATAACTGCCAGTATATTATGAATTGGGTTTTTATACGATTTTACCTGTTTTGGGAACCAGTAGCCACCTACAGCAATCTCATTTTCCATGATGAGGCGTCCATTACCAGGCACGACAGGATACAGTCTGCACAAACAGAGATAAACAGTCCAACAGTTAGGGCAAAAAGCAAAAAAAAAAAAAAAAAAACACCAACCCACAACAACCTCTTATTAGAGTTGAGAGTCGACTCTTACTGATGAGCAGAGCCAAATACTCTGAAAAAATCTGAAAATGCCATCACTGCAATTAAGCACTTACTGGTGATCTGACTGAAAAGAGACAGGAATCTTAATCACTACAAGTAACTGTTTGGGAGCCGAAATAATTGTCTGTTTTACACGAGTCATTTCATTTAGCTCAGCCTCAGTGTAGAAAGTCAGAATTCCCATCACTACAATGTGTCTCAGCAAGCACGTTTGCCGCACACCTCTGGCATTGGGGGTTCAATTCCCACCTCCACCCTGTGTGCACGGAGCTTGCATGTTCTCCCCATGCTTCAGGGGTTTCCTCCGGGTACCCTGGTTTCCACCCCACGCCCCAGTCCAAAAGACATGCATTGTGGGCTGATTGGCATTTCCAAATTGTCTGTAGTGTGTGAAAGGGTGCACGATTGTGCCCTTCAATGGGTTGGTACCCAATCTTGTACCCAGTGTTCCCTGGGATAGGCTCCAGGCTCCCCCAGGAGGACAATCGGTACAGAAAATGGATGGATGAACAATGAACCATTTGGGAGCTGAAAGAAGCAGCTCTTATTGATGAGCCAAATCAAATGATCTGACTCACTGAAAAGAGCCAGAATTCCCATCACTGAGCCGTTTGGAATCTGAATGAAATCAGTTTTTTTTTTTTTTTTTTTTTTAAAAAGATGAGCTGAGCCAGGTGATCAGAGCTGTTCAGGAATCAGCTGTGATTGGTGAGCCGAGCGATCTGAATCCCTGAACAACAGATCCAGAAAGCACAGTTTTAGCTCTGTGTTATTAATGATTCTAAACGCAAATGTCTCACTCACGCACAAGTCACCATTTTTGCTAACCAAGAAATGTCCACACTGTTTTATCATCTATTGCATTCTGTCTTCCTTGAGTAGTGTGCTGTCGTTGTTAAACAGCTCCCCTTGCTGGTGATATTTTTAATGTCCACATCCTGCCTTGTAATAAACTGACTTTTGACTACAAATATTCCTTGTCTAAAGCTATAAAATCAGAACACTGAGAATGAGTTACCTGTGAATCAGCATCTTCACAATAAGTAAAGAAGGTTCATGTTATTATTATTATTATTATTATTATAATAATAAAAGTCTGGGGCCAAGCACCCAGACTTAATGAGCCACATTCACAGATGTGCTACAAATGTTGCCTCGGCAATCACAGGAAAGTAGAGCCATAACTTTAGGCAAAGGGATTCAAGTGTGATTTGTAGTTTCATTAAAAATTGGAAGCATTTTAAGCATGTTATTGTAACTTTTGACCAGTAGGTGACACCATCATAAAATGTGTTGCATAGCCTCCGGCCATAGACCTGAAGATGCCTACTAAGTTTTGTGTCAGTGCACAAAGTTGTTGCTGAGATACAGCCTCACATCCTGTTTGTTGATGACGGGACAAGATTTGTAGCAGCAGTAGTGAAAGACAGTTTTTTTACAAAATCCAAGGCGGCAAATTTGGACACACGGTTCAAAAGTTATGACCATAAACATACAAAGTGTACAGTGCACACATGATCGATGAATTCTTAAGAAAGATGTTCAGAGTTTCTCACCTGGAGTCACCTAACTGGTCAGACTAGATTTACAAGTTTATTTTAATCTCTTCTTGAAAGAAGTATTTGCGTACGCTCAGGTCATTCATGACATGGTGTCAGATCTGCTGCAGAGAGTGGAGCGAGTCCGCTAACACAGTCAGGACAAGAGCACTGCGTTTGCAGCACTTGGCACAAATTTAGTCAGAATGCCAAATATCACAACTTTTTGAAGAAGAACGACAAGAAGAACAAGAAGAAGAACAAGAACAATTAAAGCTGCAAGCAGCGATGAAAGGGCCCTCGCTCCCGGATGCACGTTGGGTCTGCTCTGCCAGGGGCACTCCGTTCCATATTTTTTTTTTTTTTTAAGCATTTAGATGTTGTTAGGAGTGTGTCACAATGTAAAATGTATCATTTCCTCTTGCCAGCAGGTGGCACTATGACTACTACTACTGAATCTTGGCATGTAGATGTCTTCAGGCTGGGACCTTTATAAAAGACGTGAAGTTTGGAGCAGATTGGACATTCTGTGTTTGAGTTATAACAACTTCCTTTTTCATGGCGAAACATCGTAATTTGTGAGACTGCCACGCCGTGCAACGAAAACTCAAAAGCTTCATCCGATCTGATGAAAGCTCTAGGAGGAGTACGTTAAAGTACGAGGCCTGGAAATGGCAAAAAAAAAACAAGCAAAAATTTAAGAGAAAAATCTAAATGCCTGACTTCCTGTTGAGTTTAGAGCATGGGTTCAAGAGATGTTTTTGTATGTTTGGCCATCTTAGACATGTTTACAGAATTTCGTACATGTAGGTGAAACATGGTGCGAGGCGCACATCATTGAAATTTTGTAGGTGGCGCTGTGGAGCCATTTTGCCACACCCAAATCTGGAACCCCCATCAGATGTAAATTTTCACCGGTTCTTACACGTCTGCAAAGTTTCGTGAGTTTTCGGGTATGTTTAGGCCCTCTAAAATGCAATTCATTTCGGAAAAGAAGAATTATTATTATTATTATTATTATTATTATTATTAATATTAACGGAGCAGATCCAATAGGGTTTCGCACCAGCGATGCTCGGGCCCTAATAATAAACACCGGATAAAACAATAGGGCCCTGCACCGCCAGTGGACACCGGAGGTGCGGCACCTTCAGTGCTCGGGCCCTAACAAGAAGAACAAGACCAAGAACAAGCCTACAAACCTTTGGTGCTTGGCCCCCTAATAATAATAATAATAATAATAATAATAATAATAGAAAACCTTTATTTAGTACCTTTCATACAAAAAGCAGTTCAAAGAGCATTACAACATTAGTTTGTGCATGTGGGTTACACATGTATGTGTGCATGCACAACCTAGGAATCTATTATCCCCTCCCACACAGATTATACATCAAGGGTTTATGTTACATAACAGATTTTTTTGCCCATGATGCCATTTTTGTATCGTCCCTAATTACATCCAGCTGCACATTCACTATATGGCCGAAAATATGTGGACACCACTACTAAAAATGGGCGTTTCAGCCACGCCCATTACTAACAGGTGTATAGAAATCAAGCACATAGCCATGCAATCTTCATAGACAAGCAGAGGCAGAAGAATGGGTCGTACTGAGCTCAGTGACTAAAAGTGACAGTGTCATAGGATGCCACCTTTACAACAGTTCAGACACTTGATGCTTAACAACATCCTTTTATTAACTCTGACAAGACAGAAGTACTTGTACTAGGACCACACATAGCTAGAAGTTAGCGTTCTGATTACACAGTAGGATGTCCTTCCCGTTTCATCGTGTTCAGCAGTAAAAGACTTTGGTGTGATTATTGACCCGAGTCTTTCATTTGACGCTCATGTAGATAATATTACTAGCATAGCCTTCTTTCACCTCAGAAATATTGCTAAGTTAAGAAAAATAATGTCAATACACAATGCAGAAAAATGGAAGAGCTTTCTCTTACAAAGCCCCACAGTTATGGAACAGCATTCCAATTAGTGTTCGGGACTCAGACACAGTCTCAGTGTTTAAGTCCAGGCTGAAAACATATTTGTTTACCCAAGCTTTTTAGGAATCGTTTTTTATTCTTAGGTAAAGGAGCAGATCTAGAGGGCACATAGGCATAGAGTGTTGTGGTGAACTGGGATGTTTGGATGCTGTCACCACCCCACTTTCATGCGTTCACCAATGTTTGTTGTTTGTTGAGGGTGGAGTGGCTGCCCCCTCCCAGGGAGCCCTGATGTCGGTGTTCCCTTCTGGCTTGCCCTTTTAGTTATGCCATCATAGCTAGTCCTGCTGGAGTCCCTGTTCGCACTCACATAAAGTACATGGTCCTTAACCATAACTTGACAATAAGCATACCTAATAATCTCTCCCTCGCTTTCAATCTCTCTTTCTGTCGAGCTATACATGATATTCCTGAGAGACCAGTGACCCTGACTGTTTCTGCTCTCTGGACCTGCCTGATCCATCCTGATGCCCTACTTCTAGCTGGGGTTCTCATCAATTGGAAGTCACCTGCTGCTACTGAGGCCACTGAGGATGGCTCCACATGGTGCAGCCTAAAGTTCAAGATTACTGAGGATGGTACCACTTAAAAACCATAAAGATGGCTTTGGACCTCAATTCATATGAACAGTTATGCACAGGGAAGTAGGTGCATCCCTTCCCCCTTCAATATAAACAAACAATACTTCTTAGTTCTGGATCCTATTTCTCATAGCAAGTGGTATTTTCCGTGTCTGACTTCTGCCTATCTTTTTGGATCCCTGTATGTGGATTTATCTCTGATATCAATACCGGCATGTGTTCTGACCTCAATTCTGTCCGGGACTCAGGATAAGGCTCAATAAAAAGGCATGGCATACTTCCATTCAAGGACAGATATAAAGATATTGAACACAAGAGAAATTCATTTGTCACACGTGAAAATGAACTCATCAGTGCTGCAACATTACTGCATACATGAGTGGTGTTACTGTAAGCAGTATGACCTTGCATAAACAAACAAAAAACAAACAAACAAAAATAAATAAATACACACATATATACTGCACCCTGAACTATGACTCAACCCAGTACGAATTACCCTTATGCCCTGAATCTCATTGTTTACCTGAGAATCTCCTTGATAACAGCTTTAAGGTACGGCATTCTGCTCAAGTCCTCCGTGGTAGGCAGCTGCCTGTCCGGACACACAGACACCACCTCCTGATAGAGACGACTCTGCACCTCCGGATCACGGGCAAGATGATACAAAGTCCAGGACATGGTGTTCGATGTCTGAGAGAAGGAGAGAATTCATTTAACACACATACAGTACAGTGTGTAGAACAGCTCTCTTTCCACAATCCAAAACACATGATTAATAATTCGATGAGTTAAGTATGGAATAAAAAAACAACACCACATAGTTGCACGTTGTTACAAGAAAATATTCGAGGGTGTGATGAGGCCCGACATGAGTCAGGGTTACGGTTACCACCCCGAAGCCGACTGTGTTTCAATGACACAACCCAAAGTATTTTACTCCTCTTACATCACAGCGAACTGACAACGATTACAATCTTTATTAATTAAAGATTGAATTGAACATTTTATTCATTTAATGCTGTGGAATGTCTGCAAAACAAGCAAGTTCACGTGCGTAACATTTTTCCCCCTCACTGGCCTCGTGTTTAGCTTCTTGGGTTACAGAGACACCAGAAAATGTGAAGATGTTTATCATTTATGAGAGGAATCTCCGTGCTGGTTTTTTCCTTTGTCAGCACTTTGTAACAGTACAGTCACCTGTAAAGTCTTCAGAGCAGAGGAGTTCGCACTTCCTGTTTCTCAGTAAAATGACAAATTATTTTATTGCTTACTGACTTCAAGAGAAGAGAAAGAGGGGGAAAAAAGTAGGAAGGTGAGGGCTAACATAACTAAAACTTGTTTTTAGAGACATCAAACCAAACGAATAACAAGGGAAGATGTGTCAGTCTTTAAAGAAGAATAAAAGTTCAACTGTTGGCAAATCACCGGACGGACGGACGGACGCACGCACACACACACACACACACACACACACACACACACACACACACACACACACACACACACACAGGTTTTGGGCCTGATCTGAACCTGAATGTCAGTGACATCACTGAATAAACCGCACTCACCGTGTCAACTCCTCCAAGTAAAAGCTCAGTGATGGTGATATAAACCTCTGGCAGGGAAAGTTTGTTGCTTGATAACAGGTAGGTAAGGTACATGCCTTCCACCTTCTCTCCACGCTGCACCTGCTCCTCTATCTGCTTCACCTTCCTGTCAATCAAATTCCGTGCTGAAGGCCAGCACATTAAGGGGACATGTTATGACTTCCACCTAGTACTTCATAACAGGTTTTAATTTTTGCATACTGGTAAATGTGTCTTAGTGAAGACATGTGTTCATCCAGCATACCTACACCGTAGAGATCATCCCAGGCCTGGATGAACTGCTTCCAGAAAGGAAATATCTTCCGAGTCCAGTGAGGGAAAAACAGCACGGTTTCGGACAGAGTTAGCATGTTATTAACTGCTGTGATAAAGCGGAGTGTTTCCGTGGGAATTTCCTCCTGCAGACAGCCCAAGCGGGTTTCAAAGACAATAGAGGAAATACCTTGAGAGCAAGAGCGAGCGAGCGAGCGAGAGCGAGAGCGAGAGAGAGCAAGAAAGAGGCAGCCTTCAGGAAAATGAGCACAATAAATGCATGAACTTCAGTGATGTTTTGAGCTTAAATATATAGACACTAACATAATATTTTCTAAACCCCCTCATCATTAAAGATTTTCTTATATTTTATCTGCATGGCCTGTCATACATTATTCCTTACTTATTATATTATGTGAGGAACACTGACTTTTCACAAAACTGTATATTGAATTTTAAGGTCCTGAGATTTGATCACAATTGTTTTTTACTATTCAATAAAGGAAGTCTCGACTCCAGTTCAATCTCTGACCTTCAAAGCCGAACTTGTAGAGTTCGGAGGAAAGGTCACACACAGTGCTCTTGTCCTGACTGCACAAGCGGAGTCGCTCCATTCTCTCCAGCAGATCAGACACCACGTCATGAATGACCTGAGCATACGCAAATGCTTCTTTCAACTTCAGCATTTTTGGATTCAGAGCGCCACGCATTCGGTACCACTCCTCACCCGTCCTGTTGGGAACAGAAGGTGTGTACTGAACGCGATGCTCAAGAAGAGATACGAGATGAAAATAAAACACGTAAATCTATTCTGACCAGTTAGAACATGACTTCAGGTGAGAAAATCTGAACATCTTTAAGAATATCCATCTGTCTTGCAAACAGCACAGAGTGCTGAAAGAGACTCACTCAACATGGAGCCCATAAGCCTGACCCCTCATATCTAGGTACTCTTTCCAGTGTGGAAGTGCACTGCGCACTGGGTACCGTCCCTCCTGACGGATCACCTGGGAGATGAGCTCTGCTGTCGCCACGTTCACAATGTCAAACGGCCCGAACCGTGAGCGCCAGATTGGCCCGTACAGGCGCTTGTGCTCCACCTTTAACAAAAGTGTTCATCCAAATATTAAAATCAGTGAAAAGTGGAACTGCAGTGGAACTTTTGGCTGGATGCCTCCACTTTTAAGGCAGCATGACTTAGATACATTATCCATACTTTCATTTGCATGCAATTTTTCAGTACTGTTTCCACCTCTATGTATTCCACTTCCTTAGAAGCACCATCGCTGATATACAGACTCAACAGCTGAAAAAAGTGCCAAACATAAGCACAGTGTGACTCAACACATACCTCTGAATAACAGCAGGAAGATCAGATTGTACCGGTCAGTACCCTATATCATCATGTATCATCATCTCACTCTGCCGGCATCCCGTAGTTGACTGCATCAAGTTCAAGTCTTTCTGGATGCAGAGCAGAAACTCACCCTATCTACCATCCCCATCTCGATGATCTTTACTCACAATGATCTCCATGCATTTATTTATTTATTTATTTATTTATTTATTTAAATTCCAATCACTTTTGGTTTCCGTAATGGATCTGTTTTAGGTTTTTTCCCCCCCACACCATTCAGTGTAAACTCTAGAGTGTTGTGTATGAAATTCCCAGATCAGCGGTTTATGAAATACTCAAACCAACCTTTCTGTTACCAGCATCCATGCCACTATCAGAGTCACAGAAATCACTCTTTCTCTGCATTCTGATGTTTGATGTGAACAGTAACTGAAGCTCTTGACCTGAATCTGCATGATTTTATGCATTGTGCTGGTGCCACATGATTGGATAACTGCATGAATGTGCAAGTATACAGGTGTTCCTAATAAAATGGACAGTGTGTGCATGTTCAAACAGTTTGCCAGTAATATTACTAGTTAGTATTTTCTTCCCCTGTGTAGTAGTAATAATCAGCAGTAGTAGTGAAGAACAGATAATGTAGTTTGCATGTAACAGATAAACCCTCTCCTTGGCTAGAGACACCAAACGAGCCTAGTTAGAAAAGTTACATTGTATCGGTCTGGTAGTCTTACGAAACAGTGACAACACCCAAGGCAAATTGTATGATAAATAGCTTTTTCTGATCATATCATGCATTGACAGCCAAGTTACCCCATCTTCCTTAAACCAAAACTCTAGACTACTAGCTGAGCTGGAAAAAGAAATGCAGGGGGAAACGCATGGAAACCGTCTATTCAGAAGTAGATTTTTAAACGGTTTTTGATGGAGAAGAATCTGGGCTAACACCCCGGATGATTAACAGTTCAGACAATGCCCCTGATCAAGAGTAGGAGTTTCCAACCTGTAATGCATGGCTTTTATCTGCATATCCTTTCCCGAACAGCCAGTAAACCGTGGCGGACAGACTGGGACCAGGCAGCTCATCCATGCTCTTTAATTTCCCAGGTGCAACCGCGGCAGACTGGAGATTCAAGTCTCCAGCCTGTGACTTCACATTCCGCGCTAACAGCTCCTGAACCGAGGAAGTTTTCCGGCTGTGTCTCGCTGCGAGGCTGAACGCTCTGAAAGCTCCACATGCTGTCATGGCGAACGCAGACTAATAGGAAGACTCGATAAACACGTACAGACACACTCACTTTTGAAGAGACGCGGGTAGGTGTGTCTTCGTGGAGGCTCGAGACCACGCCCACAACCAAACTGGGTTATTTTTAACAACGCATATTTTGTCTCATTCTTTTCAACAAGTGTTTTGACTGCTGGTGTGTGCACTCTTTAATGCGGGATTTGAGTTGGAAAAGGGTCATAATAGTCCCACAAACAGCTAAAGCGCACAGTTTAAATCTAAAGCTGTTTAATAAAACTCGTGGAAATGCGCATTTAAATACGAAAGCCCTAAGCGGCCATGCAGTACTATCTTTTTTCCTGTTGTTTTCTCGTGATCTCGACATAACAAAATTTGTTTGGAATTGGAAAATTAAGTCGTGATCACGAGAAAACTGAAAAAAGTAATAATGCATGGCCACTTAGGGCTTCCCTATTTTAACCGTCAAGCGTTACAAGTTGAGGTGCTGCTGACCTTCCTCTCCATTCCACTCCATACACACACCATTAACCTGCAGCGGATATTTTTACTAGGCTGAACTCTGCAAAAGTGGGAGAGTTTCTGGTAGATTCACCATGGCACAATGACAAAAGATTTATTTTGTAAAGACACAGTGCTCCTACCCAGATAGCAAAATTTTCTGGCCCACTTGTGGGCCACATACTTGCTTTAGTTCTGGCCCAGTATACGCCTGGGTCCCAGACCCAAAAGTGGCCCACACACTGAAAATCGACACATACAATTTCCCCTGGTCCAGATCCGGCCCAGACACTGTAAAGTGACTTATATTGTTTTATGTGACCCAGATCCAGCCCAGACACTGTAAAGTGACTTATGTTGTTTTATGTGACCCAGATCCGGCCCAGACACTGTAAAGAGACTTATGTTGTTTTATGTGGCCCGGGTCTGGCCCAGACACTGTAAGACAGATGTGTCCCAGAAACTGCTAAATGTACTTCATTTTAGCAGGGAAACACAAATTCAACCATTTAATAAGATTAAGGGCTTTTATTAAACATTAACAAATAGACTACAATATGAACATTTATTAACAACACACTTTTAAAAACAACAAAATAACAAGTAAATATATTTACAGTATATTTAAAGACAAAACAAATTCTCTCTCTCTCTCTCTCTCTCTCTCACACACACACACACACACACACACACCTACCAACACACACAAATAACACACACAAATAAATTCAAGCACTTAAAAACATCAAGGACTTTTATAAACAATAAAAAAATACAATATGAATATAATATGAATATGTATTAGCAGATAACAAGATAAGTCAAACAAATATATTTACATTTTGTAAAGAAAAGACATATAGAGAACATACAGTTGCGGTCAGAAGTTTACATACCCCTTGCAGAATCTACAAAATCTTAATACTCTTAACAAAATAAGATTGATCATAAAAATCCCATGTTATTTTTTATTTAGTCCTGTCCTGAATAAGCTATTTCACATAACAGATGTTTACATATAGTCCACAAGACAATAGCTGAATTTATAAAAAATTATCCAGTTCAAAAGTTTACATACGCTTGATTCCTAGTACTGTGTGTTGTTACCTGGATGATCCATGACTGTTTTTTTTTTGTTTTGTGATAGTTGTTCATGAGTCCCTTGTTTGTCCTGAGCAGTTAAACTGCCCACTGTTCTTCAGAAAGACCCTCCAGGTCAAAATGGATTACTGTATGGGTTTTTTTTTTTTTTGTTCAAAAGGCCTATTGATTTTCACAATTAGGGAGTTTTCCCATCAGAACTGAGTTATCAGTTAAAAGGGATGATTGTGTGTGTTTGTGTCTTTTGTACCAATTATTGTAAATTGCAGCAAACATATATTTTTTTTTTATTTAACTTACAATCACTGTCCCACTTTTGCTGATGATCTGTCCCACTTTACCTGAAAATACTACTCGTTCAGTGAAAAGCAGTGACTATGTTCAAATGTCTATCATTATCACATTCAAGCTATATCAAATATTTGTTTTCAGTCCATTTACGTCCAGCTGCTGCCCACTGAACCCCACAATGAACCTTCAGCTGTCGTTCTGGTACCAAACATTTTGTTTATTTACGAAAGCAACTCTGTCCAAGCAACAGAGCGTCACCAGTGCTGGTGAGCTGAGCAGCGCCTGGTGCAGTATTCAGTTCCTCTCTTCCAGAGAGTCGGTTCTGCTGGTTTAAAACCAACCAAGCCTGTTACTCAGATCAGGAAGTAATCACAGTCTTTATTACTCTGATGGAGAGAAGTGATATTACTGATTATTAGATGAACACTTTTGAGAAATAGATCTTGAGTTTTTGTAATTGTTATTTGCAGGGATTCTCTTATCATGTCAACACAGAGGATTGTTTCACTGGCATACAGGTAAGGGATTATTCATTGTAGCGTCACAAAATTTTTGTTAATTGCAGTGACTAATCATGTTCACTTTAAATTGTTCTCTTCAGTGTGTATCTGGGAGGGTTACAGAATTCATTTCCTGTAACTGCATGGAGGCTGTCACCGTGCCACTTGAGGACCATGTGGTAAATTTATTACACTGTCATGATGTGTATATGGAGATAGTAACTTATGGAATTTTTTCCGTTGTACATTTATTTGTCCGCAGTGTCGATATTTGGTTTTGTTTTTGTCTTTTTTAATTAACAGCAACCCTTTGAAAAGTTGACTTGCACGTACCTGTTTGTGGGAGCAGATGGTCAGGTGGACACTTCCACTTGGGTTCAGGATCATGAAGATAACTCTCCCTACAGCGATTCAGAGAGTGAACCAGACTCAGACTCAGGTGTTTCAGACCTGATGTGTATCTACATACGCTGTTATTCCCCTGAACGTGAGGCTGTAAAATTTACTGTGGTAGTTGTATTGACTCATGGCTGCAATGTGGCTTGCAGCCTTAAGATTATATCCTGAATAGAGTACATCTGTAAATAGTATTAACTTTAGTAGAGTGCTTATATAGTTTAATTTAATAAAAACTTTCATTTGCTCCTATTGCAGCCTCATTCTGATTATTTCTATTCATCAAGATATATACCATGTTCATTTAAAAAGCAACCCAAACACACAAAATGAATTTCACACTGATATACAAATCCTTTTTAAAGAATGTCATAAACTTTGAGTAATTCTCTAAAATATGGAAAATGACAAATAAATAGATATTTATAGCATTGGAGAATATATTGAGAGACCCAACCTGTAGAAAAGCCTGATTATAGAGTCTGAAATTCTAATTGACCAAAGATCTGTGAGATGGCACCATTTTACATGTATTAGTGGATTGGTTTACATGGAATAGTATTGACAAATTCAGGAATTAAATCATTATAGTATAGCATCTATATCAAGCCATCACTCTGTTACTTTTTAATAGGAAATATTTTTTTAATAACAGAATTTCAGGACAAATCAACCAAAACAACAACAACGAACTCATGGTTATAAAGTTAGTGAGAAGATAAATGTTTCAAATTTAGAGTTATGCATATTGCCTTTCAGTCATTCCATAACACACTGTTAGTGAAACGCTAGAGTGGCTATAAAATAAAAACCAAATAAGTGCACAATGTCCACCACAATTAACCAAAAAAAAATAATAAGTAAAACATTTTCAAGAAAACAAAAATACTTCATTAAACAGATTCTTGTTTGAATCTAATGACTTTTAATTTGAGCTTCATACAAATAAGAAAAGAGAAGAAAAGTAATAACCTGAGAACCATTATCCTTATACATTTCTCCAAATGAATTTATCATGTATATGAAGTGTACATTACATTATAAGTATACAGTAAGTCTCTTAAAATACAGAGCAATCATTACACAGGTAAAAGGCCACATGATTCAACAGTCCGGTTGATACTTTGTTTTTTATCTGTTTGTTTTTAATATAAAAATGGACTTAATTATAGATTAATTTGTTCATTTTAATGCACAAATTGCATCTCATGCAGAGTCTCTCAAATTATAGAGGACTTGAAATATGATTTTAGAAAAAAATTCGAGAGGTCACCTTACTAAAAATTCCTCCGTTTGTACTGCAAAAATGGATTTGTGTATTATTTATTACATATTATAAAATATTATATTTGTATTGGTATAAATGAATACTACATGTATTACAATTATAACTATTTAATTAAATTTAACCTTAAATATCAAATAGTCAGTGGAAATCAGTGGAATTTCATGAAGGTTTTCTGATTTAAAGTCCTTAGTTAACAAGAGAAATTACCACTTAAATCTTACGGTCTGCTGTAGGGGGCATGTTCATTGTGGGGGTTGCCATGACACTTTTTTTTTAACACGCTCTCAGCTCAAAGTCGGGGCTCATAGAAAAATAGGAGTTCAAGTTATACTTTCATGTGCGTTCAGCTCATAATTATGATATTTTCAACAGGAATTGAAGTCACCTTATGTGAGTGTAGTCAAAAGCAAGCAGGAAGTTGAAGTTGACCCAAAAAAAACTACTGGCATTAACCTTTGACCGAGGACCCCCTTTTGCAAGATGTCTTTAAAACACATTAAAAATACAGACTTCTGAATATATACCCCTTTTTTATTAATAATCACATCTTACATATTTACATTACATTAGGAATTGATTGTGTGTGTGGTTGTCAGAGTGAGAATTTATTTTTCACACCAAATTGTTGAGGCTTCCCTGGCACCCCCTTTCGGCCCCCACTTTGTAAACCACTGGTCTAGCCATCACAATTTGACCCTTGTCAGAGTCGCTCAGACACTTACCCATTTTTCCTGCTTTCAATACATCAAGTTCAAGATCTGACTGTTAACTTGCTGCCTAATACTGTGCATCCCACCCCTTGCCAAGTGCCATTGTAATGAGAATCAATGTCATTCACATCACCTGTCAGTGGTTTTAATGTTATGGCTGATCAGTGTAAAATTCTCATGACAAATATCATCACATATCTGTCATGTAGATACTGTATGTATAAGATGTACTACTGTAACAAAATAAACAAAGTTAGTTCAAATCATGTGCAGATGTTTATAATCTAATCATTTTCAAACAGTCCCAAATTCCTAAACATAGCTCAATAATTCTGGACAGCATGGTTCAGGTACATTGGGAAAGTCTTAAAACACAGTAAGTGGAGAGATGTAAAGTGAAGGTATATAATGGATTATCATTATTATTATCATTTTTGTGTTATGCTGGTATGGCATGAAATAAATGATAACATGTTACTTACCTTTTAGTGGTAATTTTTACTTAATCTGTTCACACTGAATTGTAGAAAAGATTGAGCATGATTTTGGATTTTAAAAAATAATACACTAAGCAAAAATTTCTACATACTCAGTAGTAGGCTGTAGTAATGTTCTATATAGTGTTCTTGCACGATACTGTTCACATTTACTCAGAAGACTGTATAAGGCTATACTCACTCTATATCCAATATTATATTTTATTCTATCTATCTATCTATTCATCCATCTATATTTCTTTCTTTTTTCCCAGTCTACATTATATACTTTATATCCTCCTGAGACCCCGCACGTGGACTTGTGTCCTCTGTAGTGGTTATATTGTTTTCATGCATGCACTTTGACTTTTTTGAGCTACTCTAGCAATTCCTGTTATACTATAAATAGGACACCCTGAGCTTTCTAGTGATGCGTCATGTTCTAGGCTGGGATGCTAAGAACAATTTCTTACACTGCACCCAAAATGGCCAGCATAGGAACAAGCACAGTTTATGGAAAGAAGAAAGATAACTAAACTATTGTATTTTTTATTGGTTTTTTTTTTAAAACTATAATTATCACATATATTCTTGTTTATTAACGTATCAGGAATAATAAATTTAGTTCCGAAAGCAGTCAAATTGTTTGTGTTTAAAGATATTAGGATGTACTATTAATGTATTCATTAATATTTAATGAATGTCAATCATAGTGGACACCAAGACCATCTTAATGTACTTAATGACGCCATGTTCTATACACACACACACACACACACACACACACACACACTATTCACTACAACCAGTGATTAATCTTCAGTGACAAATAATTCATATTGTATAATTTCACAAATATAATCATTGTGGCTTGAAGATTATCCACATGGTATCATGAAATATGCAAACTGTTTGTACTCTTGATTTGGACAAATTGTATGGAGATACACAGTGTCCTCCACTAACATTGGCACCCTTGATAAATATGAGCAAAGAAGGCTGTGAAAGATTGTCTTCATTGTTTAACCATTTCATGTTTTGTTAAAATAATTAACAAAAATACTCTGCTCTCATGGATATCAAACAATCGCAAACAACACAGGTTTATAAAAATAAATAAATAAATTTGTTAAATATAGTTGTGCGACAATTATTGGCACCCCTATGAATGTGATAAAAATATATTTTTTAAGTATATTCCCATAGTTTTCATTTTTTAAATACACCTGGGTGACACAGAACAGGAAATTGTTCAACCATGATTTCCTGTTTCACAGGAGTATGAAAATAAGGTAACATATAGGCCAAATTCCCTTAGTCATTCATAACAACGGGTAAGACCAAGGAATATAGCTGTGATATGCAGCAAAAGGTTGTTGAGCTTCACAAAACGGGAAGTGGTCTCAACACACTGTGAAGAGGATGGTTCAAGTGGACAAAAAATCTCCAAGGATCACAGCTGGAGAATCAAACAAAAGATCAAAAGGTTCAACAATAAAGACAATTTTTCACAGCCTTCTTTGCTCATATTTACCAAGGGTGCCAATATTAGTTTAGGACACTGTATAATGACTATGCGTTCAATTTTAATAGAAAATATTACTAACAATCCAGAATGATAATTTTAGCTGTCTTTTCAAACTAAAATGATCCTGTGGTCCACTACAGTGGACATGATTTAAAATTAAAAATACAAATAAAATTGAAAAAGTCTAAATTGTAGAATTTTTTTTTTTTTTTTTAACCCAAAATAGGTAGGAAATCAAACAAAACAAAAAAATTAGATGACACTTTTTTTCCTTGGGTCTCAGGAGGCTCTACACCCCCAATTCCAAAAAAGTTGTGTAAAATGTGAATAAAAACGGAATGCAATGATTTGCAAATCTCAAACCCATATGTTATTCACAACAGAACATAGAAAACACATCAAATGTTTAAACTGAGGTCAATGTACCATTTTAAGGAAAAAATAAGGACGTTTTGAATGTGATGGCTGCAACACCTCTCAAAAAAATTGGGACGGGGGCAACAAAAGGCTGGAAAAGTAAGTGTTACTAAAAAGAAACAGCTGGAGGTTAATTGGGAACAAGTCAGCAACATGACTGGATATAAAAAGAGTATTTTAGAGAGGCAGAGTCTTTTAGAAGTAAAGATGGGCAGAGGTTCACCAATCTGCGAAAAACTGCGTCTACAATTTGTGGACAATTTCAGAATAATGTTCCTCAATGTAAAATTGTGAAGACTATGAATATTTCATCATCTACAGTACATAATATTATCAAAAGATTCTGAGAATCTGGAAAATTCTCTGTGTGCAAGGGACAAGGGTGAAAATCAATATTGCCTGTGATCTTCAGGCCCTCAGGCAGCACTGCATTAAAAACAGGCATGATTCTGTAATGGAAATCACTGCATGGGCTCAGAAACACCTCCAGATCTCACGGTCTGTGAACACAGTTCGTCGTGCCGTTCACAAATGCTGGTTAAAGCTCTATCATGCAAAGAAGAAGCCATATCTGAACTTAATCCAGAAACGCCACCGTCTTCTCTGGGCCAAAGCTCATTTAAAATGGACTGAGGCAAAGTGGAAAACTGTTCTGTGGTCAGACGAATTGAAATTTGAAATTCTTTTTGGAAACCATAGACACCGCGTCCTCTAAACTAAAGAGGACTAAAGAGGAGAGGGACCATCCGGCTTTTTACCAGCGCTCAGTTCAAAGGCCTGCATCTCTGATGGTATGGGGGGGCATTAGTGCCTATGGTATGGACAGCTTGCACATCTGGAAAGGCACCAGCAGTGCTGAAAGGCATATATACAAGTTTTAGCACAACATATGCTTCCATCCAGATTCTTCAGAGAGACTCTGCCTCTCTAAGATACTCTTTTTATACCCAATCATGTTACTGATCTGTTGCCATTCAACATTCTACATCTAGTGGCAGGTATTTCCCCTTCAGGTTCACTTCTAGACTAAAGGGTTCAGTCTGGCTTCAGGATCAATTTGCCTTAACTTCATCCTGATCAGACAGAAGTCCCGATCCTGTTGTCACTCTTTGTTTGCCCTTCTTTGTCACAGCTGAGTAAGCCATTACATCAGCTCATGAATTGATGATCACAGCTTAAAGGAAAATTACAGCTTTTGTAGAAAGCTTTGCTAAGTATTTGTCAATTAAGCTCTACATCTACTTCTTCCAAAGGTAGGAATTTGTGGGTATAAATTATTATCCTTAACACATATCAAACAGTCCAGGATTTTGCGATCGCGAAAATGAATGCAAAATCAAGCAAATACTGCAATAGTTTGGAGGAGATTGCAATGTTCCAAAATTACTACAGATTTTCTGCAGATTTGGGCCAAGAGGCATCATTTGACATCATTTCAACATGCACTCAGCCAAAAAGGAAAGGGAAGGAATAAACGAGGAGCTTGTCTTAGTTGTAGAGCCATAATAAAAAAAAAACTTTATAAAAAAGTGTCGAGCTGTGAGAATCAGCATTTCTCACGATGATGCCAAATGCTCGGAGTCTCCAGACTGCTGCTATCCGAAGAACAACTGAGAGATCAAGGTTCTTCAGCCAAGCTGCTACTTTCTGAATCATTTGAAGGGGTTTGATGGAGCTGGCTGGGAGGCCTGAGAGTAGTGTGTTGCAGCAGTCCAGTTTTAATATGACAAGAGCCTGGACTAGTACTAGCAATACTTGCAATACCGGTACTCGGGTTACTGTCTGTGCAGCAAGCAGGTGGACTGGCTACACCAGAGTGGCCCTGGCTGTGAGTGAGTGTGTGGACAAAAAGTTTATTGAAGACCAATGAATTATTTAGAAGAAGAAAAACAAAACACTGAGAACACACAGAACAAAAGAATCAGACCGAATGAACTGAATAATACAAAGCTCTTTGTAAACTGAAAAAATGCCCTGCAGTGTTTCGTCCTTTATTTATTTTCCACTCGAGGCTTGTAGAGAACAACCAAAACAAGCATTCAAGCGAAGAATAATGCTGGTATTGTTTAATTCCCCAAACATTATTGATGAATGATTAGCTATTGTAAAAGCTCTGCAGTAACACCTACGTAGACTTGATATTTGTTCCAAATTCTTCCTCAAACCCACCGTGACCATGATGTGGAATTAGAGGAGGGACCACAGGAATTAGGGCTCAGTAAAGGAGTTCTGTGTGTTCGAACAATTCTGTTCATTCACCAGCCTCATGTGGCATTATTGCTCGAACAAGACGGGTAAAAACAGAAAAAGAGGAGAATTCATTTTGAATAAAATTGAGGTGTTTTGAATGATGTCTTGGTGGAAATGTAATGGGTTTATAAAAGGTGTCATTGTTATATTGAACTGTTGAGTGCTTGTGAGCAGGTGATATGTTTTTGTCAACTTTAAAAAAAAAAAAAAAAAAAAAAGACAATATATTCATAAAGGATATGCAAGATAATGATTTAGTTAGAAAGTTGACAGTTCCTAATGTTCTCATAAACATTATTTAAATTGAGACAGCTTCATTTTTACATACATACAGAATAATGACAAGGGCACTTAGTTATACTCACCTAGTTAGAAACAAACTTGAGACTTTTTTTTTTTTTAAATTAAAACCAGGAGCACAAAAAAAAGTGAAATAAATATTTTTTTAATTATTATTTTCATTATCATTAGCAACACTATACAAAGTGCCAGCTGTTTACAGGCAATCTCATGATGTCCAGCAATTTGTCCAATCAGCTCTGCTTTCACAGCAGGTCACAACCTCATTGGGCCAATCGAATGCCTATCATGCATATAATCTTGAGTTTTAAAAAAAGAAAAAAAATAAAATTTATATATATATATATATATATATATAAAAAAAATATGCGCCGCACTGATATACAGATTTGATATAAACAGGCTTATTGGTCACAAACGAAATTGAATTATAAACATGGCTTTCTCGTACCATAGACAAAGCAGACAAGAGAGTTTTGAGTCAGATAAGTGAACTCTGTCGAAAAGAGAAAATCTTTCTTTTTATTTATTTCCATTTTAAATAATTTTTTTTGGTTGTTTTTTCCCCCTTTTGGTTAACTTTAATGATCTTTTTCTTTTCAGTTGTGTAGTCAAAAGCGCAAGGCATTGAGCACAGTGCCCTTTGCACTGGCAGTACTCAAATCAGAAAAAGGCCTGACATATATATACACACACACATACACATACACACACACACACAAAGTGCATTCAGGAGTGGCAGCAGTGGCACAACGAACTTCATTAGAAAGCCTGTCCTGTTAGTAAAGTGAAGCCAAGATGGTGATTGGGAACAAGTTGTTAAAGTGTCGAACAGCAACAACATGGTGCTGGCTTGTTCAAGCCTGCAGGCTGCATTTCAAGAAGACAAGAATGCAGACGCACAAGCAAACGCATGAACAGTGCCACTTGTAATTCGAGTGGTACATTCCTGCATGAGCTCGGCTCTTCCTACCACACCGTGTCAGAGAATCCTACTGTTCCCTGGCTGTACATACAATCAAAAGCATTCATACACTCTTACACACACTCTTACAAACACACACACACACGATGTGCCAAACATTCACTGCCAAAAGTATTAAAATCAGTGTACAAATTATGGTCTCCAAAAATGTGCAAAAATTTCAACATCAAAAAGGACAGACGGTTGTACAATTGTACATGCGTTACAAACGCCTGCACACCGAGTACGCTAACAGACACCGAATAATGCTTTCTTTCCATTTCAGGTCGAGTGAACAGAACACGTGAAGAAAATTCTGACCTTTTGACTTTGGCTAAGCACAACATGGAATACAGTATAGCAATAAAATATATATTTAAAAAAAAGTGCTCTTGGCTCAGAGAACTGGGACGTACCAATAGTTTCTGGTCTGGAGGAGGGGTGTGTGTGTATAGGGGTGGGGGGGTATCTGGATTGTACCTGACCTTGCATTAAGCTGAATGAGGGTGTCGATGTAATCACTCGAATGAATTCGAACAACAGGCTCTCAGAGTCTATAACAGTAAACAGAAGAATCTGGAGTACAAAAACTGTAAACATCGCTTGGAGTGAAACAGTTGCATCTTAATCATCAACGGGTCTCGCTTTTTTTTTTTTTTTTTTTTTTTTTTTTTTTTAAAGCACCAGCCTAGAGGCTTTTCTTGTTTGTTTGTTTTTTTTCCCCCTTGTGGTTCTTGTCAATACTGAGCCATGTACATGGCAGCATTCTGATCCATGCCATATAGGTACCAAGTGGAAAATCACAACTGCTACAAACAAACAGAGTCCCTACAGCTTTCAAATTTAAAACATTAAAACAGCTTTCACACACACACACATAAAACAGCAGCACAGTGCCAAGCCGAAGCCATGTTTTCTTCAGGATAAGTATAACTGGTTTGAGGTGATGCCCAAGGGTACCATTTAATATTCAATAAACCACTACTGAAAGATTGGCGAGCAAACACGTACCATCACTTCACGGTGAACGATTAAACAGATCGTGTCCGATACACCTCCACCACCTCCTTTTAACAAGTCGTGTGACCAAAAATAAACCAGCAGCTTTTTTTTTTTTTTTTTTTTTAAACAGTTAAATAACTCTTCCTGTTAAACACAAGTACCTAATGTGTATTCATATTAATGTCCAAGGTTGTTTTTTTTTTTTTTTTTAAATAATAACAGCTGTATGTGAGAGGGAAATGGACTATCCATGAAGAGCTATGTTTACATGCAAACATTAATGTAACTAAAATCTTCACCACAAATGGAAAAATCTTGTTCCACTGACAAAACTTAAAAGGTTCTCCTTGTTATTGTAATAAGTAGATACAATACATGTGGATGGGATTACATGTAACACACACAAGGAGATTTAACAGGCTGTTTGAGGTGAAGATAAATAAATAAATCAAATAATTTGTTCGGTTTAGTGAAAACGTCTGCACGTAAACATGGCCGACAGGCAAAACATCCGCTTCATTCATTTGATTTCGTACTTTGTTAAAAGGATGAGCTCACTTGGATAATTCAGTGGTGTTGTAAACGGTTTAAACAAACTCTGACGCCAAAGAGCTGTGAAAGACCCCGGACATTAAAAGGTACCAAAGAGAAAATTATGTAAATGACCAAAACATAGGCACTGCTGAACAAGAAAAGGAAAAGCAACACATTTCTAACCATAACACTGATCTACACGTCTGCGACCAAAAGGCAAGCTAAGACACTAAGCATGCTGCAGTAGTGTGTGCAAGCGTGTGTTATGGATTAATAAGATGAGCTTACAAAAAAATGAAAATAAAAATACCTGTCTCAAGACGTTTGTGGGATAGTGAGGTCAGTTTCAGTTAAAAACGGTTACAAATACGGTCAAGTACTGTTGAGCATTAATGAGAACTTGAATTCATGTTGGGCGTGAGGTCTGCTTTATCGTTTATAAAAATAAAAAAAATAAAAACACTGAAATCAAATCTTTAATAAAATTTCATCTTTTTTTCCTTCTTCATCTCATGGCACTGTAAAAAAAAAAAAAAAAAAGAAAAAAAAAGAAAAAGAAAATAATACTTTAGAATTCTGCAGGCTTCCAAAATATGGCAATTAAACGCGTATGGATAAACTGTAATCTAAACAAGCCTTGTGTTTATTTCCTCAATCATATATTTCAAATAAATAACATTCATGCTGCTGTTAAAGGAAAACTCCACCCTGAAACACAACATACATTTATATTGAAATATCTGTGGCGTGTTTAAAAGTCTCCGGTGATAATTTTGTACACTGGTGCTGTCTTTGTCCTTACTCCTGTGAAAAGATCGCACTGCTCTGATGTCACAGGGAGACGTTAGTTACAGTGCTGTTTAACAGGAGATAAAACTCGCCGAAATTATGGTCCAGCTCATCAAAAAAGCAAGAGCTTCTTTTATCGCTAACCGTTCTCCAGTGGCGTTTGACGTCATAGGAACGAGAATTCCAACACAGAAATAGTGGAGATGGTGCTGCACATAGTGGGCACAAAGTCACAGAATGCAACACAGCTATAAACGTGACTCAACCGTGCGCGTTAAGGCAGCGGCTAGTTAACGATCTACTAGCACTGGCACTGACAGGCGAACACATGAAAGTTGAAGCTTTGGAAGCTGATGTTGGTGCACGGTGTACAGATCTGGAAGTGAGAGAGCTGGACTAAAAGGACTAAAGCGCCACTGCATTGCATTGTGGGTAACGTTAATTGAAAATAGATCCTCGTGTGAATGAGAAGTTTTTAAAAAAAAAAAGAAAGTCAACATTACAGAATAAATCTTAAACACTACTAAAGATGTGTTCATTTGAAAGATTAATACACGAGTCATTCATGGTGGATTTTTCCTTTAAAGACTTGAATGATTGTAGTCTCTAGGCACCAGCCCCAGCGTGTGTTCTGGGTTTTTGGCTTTAATGAATGAATGTGTTTAAAAGACGACCTCAGCTTACGCTGAAGAATCCGGCACTGTGTTACGGGAAGGCAAAAGGAGTGCTTAAGGAATTGTTTGTTAATGAAGCAGAGAATAAGAGAAGGAGAAGACTTCATAGCACAAATCACTCGGTGTGGGAGCACAGACTCAAAACGGTTTCCACAAACCTAAAAGGCACGAAGCAAAAGCAACACTGACTGAGTGAAACAAACGAATCACAATCCTGCTTGACCCTACAGCTCAAAAATAGTGGCACACTCTGATAAACCGTGAACACGGAGAGGGAGAGACGGAGATACAGCAACAACTAACGTTTGTACAGCATAGTGAGAGATGAAATCTACAGTATAGATGTTGATGAAAGTGTGTGTCTGCGGTCTGTACTAACTGTGCAAGAGAATGAGAACTTAGAGGAGTAACGCTGGAGTCCCAACACCCTGTGGTCTGATTTTTTATCCTTAGATTTGCCTTTTTTTAGCAGCTTGATGGCACACCAGCCCTCTCCTGGGCTCGACAGTACATTCTGGGTCGTGTTGGAACGAGATAGCCTCTCAGATTCATCCCATAAGCCTAGAAGCTGACGAGACTCCCTGGAGCATAGTCTCCTAGTCCAAGTTCACATAACTCAAACAAAAAAAAAAAAAAAAAAAAAAAAAAAAAAAAAAAAAAAAAAACTACAATAATAAAACTCGTTTAGTCTTTAGGGGTACTTACCCCTGAGTGAAATTAAGGTGCAATGTTTTCATACAGAATCAAGCTGCTCCCAAATGCTATCCTCCACCAACAGAGGCATAAAGACCCTTTCTGCTAAGCCACACCTCCATTCTCTCTGGTCCAATGGAAGCGCTCTACAGCAGGCTGGGCGAAGTGTAGAAAAGGGCAGACACTTAGGGTTGTCTCTAATCGTTCAGTGATCGAGGGGTTAGTGAACAAAAAAATGCCGTAATAAGTCCTCAGCAGCTGGCCGTTGTTTTGTCTCCACAAAAATGCGTTTAAGGAAGTCACGGCAGTGGTCAGACACATGGGCTGGGAGTGTAGGGTTGGTCGGTTGAGTTGCGATTTTGAAGATGGCTGCCATCGCCTCGAACTCCGCCCAAGGAGGCCGCTGGGTTAGCATTTCAACTACGGTGCAGCCAACACTCCTGCAGAGATAACAGAGTATCACTGTTATTCATTACCATCAAGTTCTTGTCCACAGTGCGCTTCAGTCCCATTGTCCTTCTAAAACTTCCGCCACTGATACAGAGGCTAGGTGTAACGCCTCTCCTAAAAATGCATTTTAAAAAAAAAAAGGCTATGGAATGTTAGTTTTAAAAAGTTACAAAGAAACAAAAGGAAAAATTCACTCGAGGTCATGCTAAATAAATATTAGCTAGATAGTTGGATACAGGATTTTTTGAGGGGTTATAGTAAGGTTATTAATTCTTAAGCCAGTCTTTACAGCTTTTCACCTTTGTCTCACCACATGCCAAACAGGCTTAGTCTCTCTTGTCTTTGAGTTACTCCTTTTCCCCTACCAGAGTTGCTTTTAAATAATACGCTCTGGCTATAGCCTGACCAACAGGAGCCAAAGGACTCAGAAATGGTCTCAATCATGATTTTGTACGTGTGTAACAAAGAAGGCAACCAAAAAAAAGCAAAGCAGAAGACATCTTTTTGACAGAAAGAAACATTCTACTCTAAGAAACTGAGCTGGACTCCAATGTCTAGTTTCATGGAGGGAAAGCATTTCAACTATTAATAATTGACTATTTTTATAAACAAACCATCGGTTTACAATGGCAGAAACCGACCAAATGAAAACATGCTACTTATGGGATACAACTTGTGGGCCTTTCCTGCAGCTCCTTTGGTGCCCCCTTGTGGCCATGGCTCCCAGTTTGAGCTCTGCTGGCTTTAGCTACAAAGAACAGTGTTCTAAAGACCCAAGTGAGCTCAGGTGTACGAAGTGGAAGTACTGGTCTATGAAAGGTTTTGTAATTTGAGTTACTTCAAACTGCCTAGAATTAGTAAGTCAAGGCAAATGCACTGAAGGATGCAATAATTTGAGGACTCGTTTGCAGTGAAGTCGTTAAATTACACTGCAACAAGTCCAGCTGCTTTGCCTTTATACTGCCATGCACATTATAGGCATCTTCACGTACCATATATCAGCTTTCCTTCCATAGCCCTCTCCACTAATGACCTCTGGGCTCATCCAGTATGGTGTTCCTGTCACTGACTTTATGCCCGTTCCTGACAGACAGATGGTCTGCAGCCGACGACTTGCCCCGAAGTCGCCTAACTTCACATTTCCAGCTGAATCTCTCAGGATGTTGGCACCTGACAGGAAAAAAAAGAAGCACAAAAACAAATGTAAAAAAAAGTATGAGAAACAAAACAGGGTAAGGATTTTTATTAAATAAATAACCCAAACATTGCTTACATCGAATGAGAGCAACTAATTAGTGTGAAATTATTTTCTCATGACTGAGCTATTCCATCAAAGCGACAAGCCTTTTGATTGTCTTGTGAAAAGGTTGCAGAAATGTCTACCCTTATATGTCAGTGTCGGAGCTGTGGGTGTCTTACGTTCTCACCTTTGATGTCTCTGTGTACAATCATGTTGCTGTGCAGGTAACACACTCCTTCCAAGATCTGCCGTGTGTATTTACGAGTGACGTTTTCTGTCAGGGCGCCATAAGACTTGAGTTGGTCTTTAATTGATCCCTGAGAACACAAGCACAAACATCACATCTCGAAGGACGGGATTTTAAACAAGGTTAGGCTTCAGATGGCGGAAAAGAACTGTGTGTTTTACCCCAGGCATGTGCTCCATGAAGATAGAGAGAGTTCTTTCGTGTGTGTCCCGCAGGCAGCCGTAGTACTGGACTATGCGTTCATGAAAAAGATTCTTCAGGAGCTGGATCTCACACTCCAACGCACTCACCTCCTTAACACGTAAAAAGACCAAAGCGTGATGCATATACAAAACAAATTATAGTGTATGTATACGCGTAAATGCATATACATACAGTGGCTTGCATAAATCTTCACCCCAGTGAACTCTTCCACATTTTATAATGTTCCAAAATGGAATTAATTTGTTATTACATGCCATGGATTTACACAAAATATCCCATAATATTCAAAAGGTAATGACTGGTCAGTGACCGGGTTAAGATGGGAATTAGTCAGAGAAGCAACAAAGGGGCCAAGCATGCCTGTCAAACTTGACGCTATCACCACCATGCTTCACTGTGAGCATGTGTTGCACAGAGCTATAAGCAATGAACATTTATGCAGTGAATACTTATACAAGCCCCTGTTAGTCCTTAGAGTAAATTATAAACATTGCATCATATTCACGCTGCACAAATACTGTGTGTTTCTCTCTAACCTTACTGGTCTCCGGGCTGTCTGGGTCGAACTGGACCTGTTTGACGGCAAGTTCTCTGCCCGTGTCAGCATCGTAACAGAGGAAGACCCGACCAAATCCTCCCTGACCCAGCAGCTTTCCCAGGCGCCAGTTTGTGGGGGCACGAGGAGCTACACGTACAAACACACACACACACACACACGCTTAGTGTAATGTCCACTTTTCATGTCATGTCTGCATCTGCATTAGATTAACCCAACATGGCAAAAGACATAAATGAGAATGAAATTTTCATTCCTTTAACCTGGGAATTTTTCGATTTACCAAACTTACAGCGACTGGGCGGGCTGATGTCCATGACAGAGAGTGTTGGGTTGGGGTTGGGCTCAATGTCGCTGCCACGGCGCCGACGACCTGGCTCTTCCAGTTCAGGCGAGAAGATGCTGCTGCCGCTGCTGGTGCTCGGGCTCTGGTCCGTCGGGCTGAAGCTCATGGGTGAGCGAAAGCCGTGGCCCTGTGTTCGCCGTGCTCGTGGAAATGTCTTACGCCCTGCAGTGAGGAAGAGAGAAATCAAACTTTACAGACACACTCCTGGACCAGTAGACAAATGATCATTGTCTAATGTTTTATTAGATATCCATGCACTTCTTAAGCAGCTCATTATGTGATGTTCATCGAAAGTCTCTTAGGACACTACAGACCTTACAGAAACTTAAAGAAGATCTCACAGTTTCGGTTTGAAATCTCGGTTTCATTCCGACGTTTACTAGAGCCAGTGATAGCTCTGCTCTACAACAATTAGATCGATTTTCAAACTATTCACGATGGACGCAAAAAGCCCTTTACCTGCAATATAACTGCTCGACATAAACAACAATAACGACAGCAACGTTAACATTATTTGCATTAAAGTACGTAAATGGTCCCTCACCATCACTGTAGTCCTGCAGACCGAAGGGGACGGGATATCTCCGTGGATACGTACCACCCTTCCCTGACTTCTCGAACACTGGAATGTCACATTCTGAAACAGGGAGGCTTATATTATTCTTCTTTTACAACCATGTTACAACAGATCAAACAGTAGAATTAGTGTTTGTGTGTTTGTGTTTATAAAAGCTTACCCGGAAAGTCCTGATGGTTATCTGGGTAACTCTGAGCTCGGGGCATGCGGGATTTAGGATAGCTATCGCTATAAGATGAGAAAATAAAGTCATTCATATTCCCCCATCTTAAAATTTGTGCGCACACGCGTGTCATTTAAAAATACCTTTCAAGAGGGCTATCCAATGAAGGACAACTGCCTGATGCTGAATTCTCAGGGCTGCTCATGGATAGCGGATCCAGCATCTGTCCATGCAAACACACACTGGTGTCACAGCTATTTCCACCCCCGATCTCAACATGTGCTAAAGCTTGTTTGATATTCAAAAAAAGGCAGTAAGTGTGTCATCACCTGGTCCATGCTCTCAGGTATGAACTCTCCCTCGCTGTTGATGCTGGTGAACGAGCCGTTTCTGGCCACCTGCTGCAGAGCGTCAGGGATGTAGCCTGGTGGGGGAGAGCTGCGGTCTGTCGATTGAGATCCTGCACAGACACAGCGGTTTGTATATCCCTTTAATTAAATTCGATCTCATCTTTAAAAGAAATAAATCTTTGAATCTTTGTTCGAGACTGTAAAACAGAAAAACGGTCGTGGTCAGTACGACAGGTTTATCTTAATTCACATCGAGAACACCCTGTCTGCAAACTCAGCCTCATCTTTAGAGTGGGAGATTGAGTCATGGCTTGGCTGCAATCGTTTACCGGAATGAAGCTATAATTTCCCAAACACATTCATTCAATCAGATCACTAACTGTACATGATGTACACGGTTTGAGACGTCACAAAAAAAATAAATAAATGAGATGCACAAAGATTAAGACGACAGCTTAGAAACTCAGCACTGACCTATCAGGGCCAGCATGCTCTTCCTGTCCGTGTTGTCCAGATGCTCGTGCGTCAGCAACATATTCATACCGGAGAGGGAGTTCTGATCAAATAAATGTGTAAAAAAAAAAAAAAACAATAAATTATATGACTAGGATCATTAAAAACAAATGCAGCAGAACTATTTACATTCCCCTCAATGCGAGTGTTCATGTACGTTAGTGAGAATAAATACTATTCTTAATTTTGACTACATCTACTGTATAGATTATGGCCAAGCTGTACAGATGCTTACACTTATCCAGAAACCTGCTTGTAACTCCATTAAGTACCGTGAGCACTGGCGAATGAAACCTTATTTAACAAGATCCGATTATGCGAATTAGACTTTTAAGACGACCTGTCATTTTAAAAAAAAAGACGTTTTCTATTAACTCAGACTGACCTGAGTAGATGCTGAAAGCACCAGCAGAATCTTGAGACTCTTCATGTGGACGGAGCGATCCAGCAGCTCAACAGCCTTATCCAGATCATCTTGGGTGCTCAAAGGAATCACCAGCTACAGAGGGGGAAGGAGAGAGGGGGAGAGAGAGAGAGAGAGAGCGTACAGAGACAGGGCAAAGAAGGAGACAGAAAAGTGAAAGTGAAAGGATAAGACGAAGGGGTGAAACAGAAAATAGGAAAATGATTATAACTTCCAGTTCATTTCTGATGAATTTCAGTCAAATCTGTGTAGCACATTAATTATTATTCCATTCAAAATGATCTTGCATTATGTTCTAATCATGCATAATAATAATAATTATTATTATTTCTGTACACAGAGCAACGAAGCAGATGCCAGGTCAGTAGTAACTACGAGGTCCAATGTACACATGCACACTGATCTCTGATACCTCATTATTGGTGTAATGCAGGTCCATTGTTTGACCAAATGCCACTTTAGCTTTGGCACTCAGATCGTCCAGCCTGAGAGGTCGAGGAAACTGCAGGATCCTGAAAAACCACACCGAAAAGTAGATAACAACATATTATAATGTTAATACAGTGTGTACACACACACACAATACTGTTATGCAACATTTTAACATACCCACATCACATAAATACAAAACACTAAACAACTATACACTGTATTCATCCTGTATATCAGCATTTCTGAGAGTGGTCCTTAAAGATAAACAGACTGCATATTTTTGTTCTCTCCAAGCTTCCAACACATCTAAAAAGAGGAAATATGACAACTGAATAATCAGTACAGGTGTGTCAACAGCTGGGAGAGAGCAAAAACCACTCCAATGTATTATTAACAAAGATGAATAAAAATAAATTAGTAAAATATTAGCATAAACCAAAGTGTAACCTAAAATATATTACAAACGTAAACAGTTACGAGTAGATAACAGTAGTACGGGACTTTCCGAAGCTTTACCTCTTCAGGTAAGAAACAGGAACTTCAATTACCAACTAATAACCCATTTTTGCACTTGTGAAGCATCATTGTTCTTTACATCACTAACAAAGACGCAGAGCTTAATTTGAAAAGGCAACAGAAAAAAAAGGCAATGGAAATGCTCAACTATTGCTAATAGCCAATCAATAGCCTCTTTCACATAACGTAATCATTTCAAGCTCTAAGGTCACCTGAATTTGTTGTCACGAAGTGAAGCCTACAGTCACGTAGCATGTGTTGTAGAGAGTGTCATGGCGAAAAGAAAGCAGTTATCATTACCAGCATTTTTTAAGAACACAAACAAAATACTAAAAAAGGCAAGAGTCCAAGAGAGCAAGCAGCAGCAGGTCACTGATGAAGCAGTTTGGTGACCGATCCTACGACTAGCAGTGATAACGCTAGTCTGATTGTGGAAGGTTTTTAGAAGCGCTTACGAGGCTAAACGCTGTCAATCTGCGCATGGTTTTGAAAGTGAGATTGGCTGCCCGGAATTAAATAGAGTTACCAGCCCACGTACAGTCGTTCAGGCTTTTACGGAGTACAGGGACTCAAATAGACAAAAAGTTCCAGAAAGACTGAAGCAGTTCTTGGCTACTGTGAATACCACACCAATCTCGAGTGAAGCACGAGCGGGGTTTCTCCAAAATCACCCATTTGTAGCTCGCAGCGTGTATCACTTTTCATCCCCACCATCTTGTCTATGATGTTTATGAACTTACCAAGTTCAATCCCGAGCCATTTGTGCACTCATGGATAAGGGACACAGGGAAGAGGAGGAGGACACTGACACGACAGCTTTATAGAATATTTTGTCTTAAGAAAGACGTTTTTTTTTTCTTGATTACGTTGTCCAGGTAATGTTTATTGTAAGTACGCTTACTGTACGAAATCACACTTCCCAACATTTTAGGCACGATGTTTGATTATCAACACCAGCAAACTGTGAATAAGAGCTCTTTAGAAGATGAAGTCAATACCTCTTCTCTCCTCGGTACTCAAACTTCACCCGAACATCATTCTGTAAGGAAGAAAGCATCATTACAGTATCAAACCGAGTAACAATACGTTTCGTTCCATCACTTCCTTCATTTTACCATTCACTAAAAACAGAGTATATAAATACTTCCCTTATACCTGTCTTTGCATGGAGCTGAACAGCCACAAATGGTTATATGTTCATCTAGAACTTCCTAAAATCTGTCACGTTTCTCACTGTACTCTTCACTTTTAAAGCTTTTAAATGATTTTGGGCTGTGTTCAGTAAACAACAACAACAAGGCAAACGCAACAGACCTGGTTCTTGGGGGACGAGGCTTTGGGTTTTCCCAGATCAGGCATGGCTGACCGGCTGGAGCGCTGCAGTTCAGCCAGGTCCTGCATGATCGAGTTCAAAACCTCCTGTTCGTCTGTCAGGAGAAACACAACCATTTTTCAATAAATAAATAAATAAATATCTGGCAATAACAGAAAAACAACAGACAAGGTATTAGGAAATTAGTACATACCCATGATCACTGCTCAGATTTTGCCCCAGGAGCTCAGGAAAGAGGATTTGCCCATCAAATGGGTTCCTTTCTCCTACATACAGAGAACACATTTTTAAAGATTTGCACTAATGAACATGTGTGCAAGAACTCTTGCTTCAACGTAGAACTGAATTAAAGTAATTTCAAATAGGTGAAAAAAAAATTACATGTGTAATGCTTAATCTTAACGCCAGACACTGCAGGTAGAAATAACAACTTTGGTTACATTAATCATTTTTAAATTTTAAAAGTTATTAATTGCATCTATAACATGCTTTTATCTGAAACTGTAGAAATAAAATATCAAAAGTCAACAAAAAAATTATTTTACTGTTTTTGTTATCGGAAACTTAAACTTTAAAAGCTTTGAAGCCACTTCACAATCACATCATGTCTCACACACACACACAAAATAAATAAAAACACATTGTTTCCTGCTATACAGGAACTGTCAAAATGTTTGATTTTGTGGCGGCTCTTTTTCTTCCTTCTTTAGAATTTGGGATGCAATTTGCAGAGTTTTTGTAATTTTTTTTTTGCGAACAATTACTTGCATTACACGAAACTGTTTTGCACGGTCTTTCAATGTGATGTTTGTTGGTAAATGAGACATTTTAACTATACTCGTGTTCAACGCAAGCGAATCGAAGGGGGCTTTGGCTGAATGCGCGTTGTGACGTCACATGATGCGTCTTGGTCCAAACCTGCAGTAATTTTGAAAAATTGCAAGCTCCTCAGAGTATTATGGAGTTTGCTTGATTTTGCATTTGGAGGTACTTTATAAAACTTATAAACCCCACTAACTACAGCGGAAATTGAGGTTCCCTCAAAATCAGTTTTTTCCCCCCCTATGTTCAGAACCAAAAATGTTCAGTATCTAGATCACCTTCGTTCATGAAATTTTACTCGTTCACTCCGATTCCAAAGAATATTACATTCTCCTGAATAGGAATTTCCTAAAATGTTAATTATTGTTAGACTTAGAGTAGATATTTCTACTGAAAATGCCTGGGTATTTCCTTAGAACTTAGGGACTTATACATACCTTTTTTCCATACTCATCGATACTGATACCGAAATGAAACCTGCGTAGTATTAAGCAATCGGGGGAATCGTGGATGCAAGGCTGTGATGGTGTCCGACCTGTGCGATGGTCGTTAAACATGAAAAAGTAGCGTGAAATGCAGCTCGTCTCCGAGTATCCGTGTCTCAGTGCTCACTCATATGAAGTGCTCTCGTGTGCAACAGGTTTTCTTCAAGGGTCACTTTTGTACGTGTGCAAAGTTCGAGTCACGCTGGACTCGTTTTTAATGACCACGCCCACCCTTACATCCTCTATTAAAGATACTGTTTAAATGCTATAAAGATGTTTCATCAGGTTATTCTCTATTGTAGGAAGATGCTGTAGCGGCACCTCTTTATATTTTCTGATTCGCTTGGCAATGAATGCCGTCGTTAGTCGTAGAATTGGATGTTATCAGTGCATTGTGCTAGAGTATGAGTAATAATGATGACTAAATGCATACAGTATCAAACCTACAACTGATATCAGTTATTAATACAGTACTAAATGAAATTATTTTCCAACAATCTTTTCTGTAAAAAGTCTCTCTCATGAGAGTGTGTTCACAGTGAAATAAATATTTAAATTCTAACAAACATTCAAAGACTACGGGTTCTTTTTTTTTTTCCTTTTCAAATTAAGCATGCAAATTTACGCATACTTGCATAGTTCACTAGACGACGTCTCATTTGCATAAATAAAGTAACAATAAAGATATATCGTTATACCTATCGTTAAGGAAATTGTAACTTTTATGATACAAACTGATAACGCTGACAAGTTGTGAAGGGGAAGAAAAATATTTCTTCATGACTTCAGTTGCTGTCAAAGTTTTGCCCGATGTTAGCTTCTTAGCATGCTAAATGCTGCTCGCTAAAGGGCTGTCGGTTCCAAAAAAAAACACACACAAAAAAACTAAGTGACATAAGTTTACTCCACAGACCTACAAATTAACACTTTATAACCAGGAATGAACAGAATTGTTACAACAAAAACACAACAGTTCAGCGTGGAAGTAAACTAACGAGAATACTAACGAAAGCTAACATAAGCACCTTCATACCTTTCTAAATGTTTACCAGTTTTACGAAATTAAACATAAACATACTAAGAATATTAGCTGTGTGAAATATTAGTTAGGATATAAATACAGCTAAACTACAGGAGAGTTAGACAGCTTGCTAGTTATCGACAGTCCGTCATGTTAGCCTGCTAAACCGCTAGCATACTCCTAATGCAGCTTTAGTTAGCTGACTGGTTTATCCAAGATGCTGAATAGTAATCAGTATATAGTATGTGCTTATTGAATTAAATTGAATGTTAATTAAAGCAGAAACCCAGACAGTCAGGGTTTGCTAGCTAGCCGCTACAGCTATGCTGATTTTCGACGAGGCTAGCTATAGTGTCGCGCGAGACTAGACCACACTACACTACACTGCACTGCACTACACTACACATAGCCAGATAGCTAGCAAACATCGTCTCGCGCAAGCCGAAAACGTTCACTAGCCACACGAATGCAGTTACTTACAGGTATTTACGGTTAAAATGCATAAGAGGAATTGAACAGCAAAGAAAATAAGCACGCTTCTCACCTGGGTTGTCTGTGTTGAGTTCACTTCCTCATCCAAAAACGGCCCTGGAAGTGCGGGCCTCGCGCTAATGTGACAAGTTAGAAAGTCCGTTTAGAAGTTCAACTTCAGCGCAAGGCCTACGTGCATAATCACAATCATTAGCTTCACTTAGCTTAGCATATCATAGCTCTGCATAATGTCGCCAGGCATATCCATTAATTAACCACTGAACAGTTCACTAACTTGTGACATTTGATAGAGATGGTTTGTTTGTGTGGTCGTGCCAATGCGCGCGCATTTACATAAAACACGTCTTTAAAAAAAAACCCGACTTGGACAGCTAACGTTAAACGTCTCAAGCGTTTTCGGTCTGTTTTGTTTACATGCAAAAAAAAAAAACCCAAAACCTTCAACACGACACGATCCGAGAAACCACGAAGCTGCTCCCCCGCGAATACGGTTACTGTCCGTAGAACAGGCCGAGCGCTAGACAAATTAAGGGCGGGTCTAAAATCTCACCCACTTCCCTATTCATGTGCACTACATAAAGGTTAAAAAAACACCCTACCTAGTGCACTAAGTATCTAATAAGGAGCTATTTGAAATACAACCCTCTGACGCGCACATTTGATCTTCAGGGCAAGTTGCTGTGGGTTTGATTATCTCTCCACATCACACTGCCGTCAAGTGGCCATCATGGGTAATTCAAATCCCAAAGACTATTTATTCGGTTATTGGGTCAAGTGCAAACAAAAAAGGTGTTTTAAAATCAGGTCTTATTAGACCAGTGGTTTTCAATCCGGGTCCTGGGGACCCACCGCTCTGCACATTTTGTATGCTTCCTTTATTTAACGTACATGAATTGAGCTGAGTGTGTCAGATGTAATGAGTCTTTATTTGTCACATATACATTACAGCACAGTGAAATTCGTTTCTTCGCATACCCCAGCATGTCAGGAAGCTGGAGTGAGCAATGATACAGCGCACCTGTAGCAGAGAGGGTTAAGGGCCATCAAGGGCCCAACAGTGGCAGCTTGTTAGTGCTGGGGCTTGAACCCCTGACCTTCCAATCAGTTACCCAGAGCCTTAACCGTCAAGCCACCATTGCCCACATGAGATATGAGAGAGACATACAAAATGTGCAGTGCTGTGGGTCCCCAAGACCAGGATTGGAAACCACTGACTTAGACTGAGGTTAGATTGGGATTTAGGGGGTGGGGAAAGTGGGAGAAATCATTCCTTCATTCATTCATTCAAGTCCTTCATCCTGGTCAGGATCACCATGCGTCTGGAGTGTACCCCGGGAACACTGGATGTGAGACAGGAATACACTCCCGGAATGAGACGCCAGTTTAGAGTCACCTGGCATGCTTTTGCAAGGTTGAAGGAAACTGGAGAACCCATAAGAAACCCATGTGGACATAAGAACAAACCGGGGAGCCTGCAACAACAATACTTTTGGGGTAACAAAATGAAAGCAAATTTAAAGTTTCGATTGCCCCTCTTCGTCTCCCTCCGCTGGCTTCCTATAGATGCCCACGTCAAATTCAAGACCTCGTCTGGAACAGCACCCCCCTACCTCAATAGTTTCCTTGAACTTTATGTTCCCTCCCACAACCTGCCTGGTAGAGCTTACTCAGCAAAGCATGAAGTCCCTTTCCAGAACCTTCAAACTGGCTGTCCCTCAGTGGTGGAATGAACTTCCAAACTCAATCCGTACAGCAGAATCTGCCACTATCTTCAAAAAATGGCTAAAGACCCAGCTCTTCAGTGAACACTTAACTAACCCCTAACTTGTCACATTCAAGAAAAAAGCTGCACTTACACCTGCTCTTACACCTCTACTCTGTGAACTTTGCTCCTCTGGCACTCAATTAAAAATCTTGTATGGGAGCACTACTTGTATTGTTCTCTGTCTGATGTATCACTTTGCTTGTCCTCATTTGTAAACATCTTTGGATAAAAGCTTCTGCTAAATGAATAAATGTAAATAAATGTAACTGCACAAGTATTCACCCCTTTTGCTCTGAAACACCTAAATTAGTGCTAGTAAAATCACATAAGTCACATAATTAGTTGAATATAGTCGACCTGTGTGCAATTAAATAAATACACTTGTATATTCCTGGAAGACCCCAGCGTTTGTTAGAGAACATAGCTAAACAAACAGCATCATGAACACCAAGGAGCTATCAAAACAATGTTCTAGAAAATATACATCACTTATTATTATTTTAAAAATCCCAAACTTTGAACATCCCACAGAGCTCCATTATTAAAACCTACCATTAGCTGCATTATTTTGAAATGGAAAGAATTTGGCACAACTATGACTACCATCCACCAAACGTTAGTGCCCGGGTTAGAAGGGCAATAGACAGAAAGCCATCATGATGCTACCACCACCATGTCTCACTGTGGGGATGGTGCTCTCAGGGTGATTGCTTGCTTGTCAGTCAGTTTTGGAATTTAAATGAGATGAATATATATACTGAAGCTGAGACTATTATCCAACCAGTGGTAAACACAGTTATTGGCTTTACAGAGGGTACAACAGGCCTTAGCGGAAAGATACTGTTGTGAAGAACTGAAACAGGATGACTCTTGATGTTCACAGACATTATTGTTGTTCTTTATTTACACAATGTGGTTGAACTTCCTTTTTTCTATCATTATATATTCTACTTCACTGAACACATTAGCACATAGCACACACAACTCTGCTAATTTCCTGGTGATTAAGTCTTTAAATGCTACAAAGTTTAAATTCAGGTCATGTATTTAGTATTTACACACAAGGCACTATTTCCTATTTATAATTTTAAAACAACAAACTGTCATACACAACAGCACAACAACACAGTGCTGGTGAAACCAGATACATAATTACATAAATTAGTTGAGTGGAGTTGACCTGTGTGCAATTAAAAGGCAAGAAAGGCATAAAGGAAAAACAGAATCCATTATGTAAGCTTGTATATGCACACTAATTTAAAGCCCCTGGCAACACAATTTAAAATGATATCCCCTACTACAATTTAATTATAGCTTAAAGCTAGTAAAATTCCTATTTTCTGCCTGATCAGTATTGCATGGGCATCAGACAACATACTGATTGACAGCATCCTTGTGAACAGTGCTAGCGCTAGAAAAGCATGTACAGTACTGTAGGTATGACAGAACATACATATCACCTTGTTTCTACATATTCCTAGTGGCATGTTGCTTTAGGAAAGCAGTAAAATCAGGTATAATTGCTACACCCTGCTGTTTAGCTAGTTATACTGCATAGCAGACCAGGGCGCTGCAATGTGCAAAAGAAACAGGCTTATTGTTTTGATAAAATAGTTGACAATCAGCTGTTCTGTCCCCTCATTTAAATGTCTATGATCATGTGGTGGCAAGAAGCTTATTAACCCTTTTGAGTTGAGAGTATTGCTGGTGAAGCTTGGCATGATCAGATTAACTTTGTTGTTGTTTCTTTCCATGTATAACATTATGATTATGATTTTCTTATACAACTATGAGCAACAATGTCAGAATAATTTAAACATACGTTATATGTACATTCAGGAAGGGGATGGGGGTTTATACACGGTCGATAAACCTGACATTGATGGGAGCTGCGGGACACAGCAGGCCATGAGTTTTGGCTTGGATGTCGCCTGTGAGCGGAGACACCTCGATGTGGAACTTCTGAAGGAGCTGGAAGAGATCACACAAGTGTTAGGGAATATAAACAGCTGGGGAAAAAAACCCTACAGAGTACAGAGAAGTTATGTCTAATTTGTGTGTTAATGCTGGAAGACTTTCTGTGACTTCAATTCGGCTTATCAGCAGGTCATGCAAAAGTCAATCTGATGAACTTTAGTTAAACTTGTGTGTGTGACACAACAGGTGTTAAAGGTCACATTGTTTGAGCCAGATAAAATTTATCTAAATGAGGTACACGGCTATAAAACTAGAACATAGCTATATACATGTTCTGTTTCATGTACACACACACACACACACCTGGGTGAGAGCCAAGTACATCTCGAGTTCTGCTATCCTCCTGCCGATGCAGCTCCTGATGCCGTAGCCGAAAGGAATGGAGCCAAAATTTTCCACTCGATCCAAAGTGTCTTTACGGAGCCAGCGTTCGGGACGGAACTCTTCCGCTTTGGGAAAATTCTCCTCATCCATGGAGGTGGAGTAATGACAAAGAGCCAGCTGAGTCTGAAATGAGAGAAGGGTGCCAATATTTATGAGGTTAACTGTGTTTTACAAAAGTTGCTAGAATTCATCTCATATTGTTGCCAGAATATCGATGAATATCAGATGAATTCTAGCAACTGCTGTAAAAACCCAGTCAGCTCCATAAATATTGGCACCCTTCAAAAGATCGCTGAAAAATGACCGCATAAAATAAACATACGCATAAATTGCATTTCTCTATTCAAATATGAAGATGCACACACGTGAAATCTGTTTGTTATTCATCACTATCTAGGAAAAAAGGCAAATTAATTAGTGATATTTTATATTAGGGCCGGTAATATGAGGGCGGTACAGAAACATAAACTGTAATTCTGAGGCCAGTAATTTCCTGTAATTTAAAAAAAAACAAAAAAAAGTGACAGCCGTAGCAGACACACAAACATGCATAACCAAGACGTACGCCTTTGGGGATGAAATAACCTCCAACGATGAGGTCGTCCTGAGTGATTCGACCATTTCCAGGAAGAACAGGATAAAGCCTACAGTCGACACAGAGAACAAATTTTTTTTGACATATTTTTGCGGTTAGGAGCAGAAAACATTTCCCACTAGATAAGTGACAGGAGTGTGAGATGTTTTTACCTGAGTGTCTCCTTGACGAGTCCCTTAATGAGTGGCAGCTGAGGAACATCATCAGCAGTTGGGACTCGTCCACCGAGTACACGCGTCACTTCCTCATAGATCTCCTGTTGTACCACGGGATGCTTGGCCAGGAGGTATGTACTCCACGATAATGTGAAAGACGTCTGGAGGGTGGAAGAGAAGTTTGTTAAAGATTAGAATATTTCTCCTGTCCTTTCCATATATGACTTGGTTGCGTTCACATTTCTTTCCAGAAAAACTTGTGAGAAAAAGGCAGAGTGATGTTAAACGTTTTTGTTTTTTACCTCCCGATCAATTAGGTCACAGGTTGGGGAGGGCAAGTGAGAAAAACAAACATAGCGGACAACGTGCTGGTTAAAATTGAGTGTTGAACGAATATAAAGAGATTCACGACGTGTTGAATCAAGAATATTTCATTGCCAAAATGACATATTTCAGTGTTTCAACAAAACTAAAAATAACAAATAAGCACCCCTAGTCAACACTTTTTCCGTGGTAGGGGACTTGCATAGTTTTTAAGCAGTCAAGAAAGAAAGAAAGGAAATATTCTAACATATATAAGTATACTGAAATTGTTTTCTTTGCATATCCCAGGTTGTTGGGAAGCTACTATAATCAAAACTCTCTCTCACACACACACACACACACACAGACACAGACACACACACACACACACACACAAGGGCACTTGAGTACAACCTGCTTATGTATTGCAAAATGACTAGCACTTTAGCCTTTGGCACAGGATTAGATCTGCAGAGAGTTTTAGTCTGCTCTCATACTACAAAATATGTAGTTTAATGCCTCCCTGAACTCAAAAACAACATTTTTGAATGCTTAACTCATCCTGTTTAACTGATTCTTTTTATATCAAATATATATGTGTTTGGGTAAAATTTGTTTACATTAATTACTCCCACCCCCACCATTTAAAACTAAGAAACTTTATCCATATTTCAATAGCTAATTTGGCTAAGTCTGTCATGAAACAAATCTTGGTTGTTGTGGTATATTTTGACAGGTTTGACTTCGACTACTCAGAATATGATGATGGAAAATCAAAACTTGGATACTGAAATCCCTCGTGTCTCCCTGACAAACGCAAGCTAGTTTTCTAGCAGTTAGCTAGCCAGCTAGTTATGTGGGAAGACAGCAGGACATGGGGGCATCTCCAGATTGCTTATTTATGCATATTCATAGGATATAGAGTGTTTCACAGGTATTAAAATACATTATAACAATTTATTATGAGAAAGACTTCAGGACAGAAAATTTGATAAGCAAACATTTAAGCTGCATTTTGTCTAACTGACTTAAAGAGAGAGAGAAAAGAGAGCTGGTGAGGGAACAACTGTTTATAGGTGTTATAAGTGATAAATATTATAAATAAAATAAAATGTAACTATAATTTTAAAAAATTATGTTCTTTAATTAATAAAACTTATAATGTCATGCAATTATGTATTCATAGGCAAATTGCTATGTTATATTAGGAATTAAACACTTCAGGACATGCTGCTATAGGAAAATAATCAACTATTATTAAATATTCGTACCGTGTCCACACCAGCCAAGAGCATTTCAGTCATGTTGGCGTAGATCTCTTCCAGATTCATCTCCTTGGTGACCAGCATGTGAGTAAGCAGACCTCCTTTCACCTCCTCTCCCCTCTCCACCTTCTGCTTGATCCCCGCCAACTTCCTGTCAATGTGGATCTGGCCTGAAACACACACACACACACACACACACACACACACACAAATCCATTTGGTACACAGTTGCCATGCATGTTTTCAAGAACCTGGCCACACACACACCTTCCCAGAATTCCCCCTCCATGCTTACTGAATTTGAAAAGGCCATCCCAGGAACGGCAGAACTCCACCCACGGTTTGGGAATGATGGGTCGCAGCCATTTGGGGATGGCGCCGGCATACATGGAAGTCTTGAAGGAGCTAAACATGAGATGGAGGGCCTCTATGTATTCCTGGCTCATCTTGGGAATCTCGTCTTCCAAGCAGCCCAGACGGGTCTCGTACAAGATGGATGCCACACCTACGATTAGGGTTTGATCACAAAATAAACTCAATTGCATGAAAAGCAATATGGAAAGCCAACAGAGTCAAAACACATTTCTTGGGTGTAAACATTACCAAGCCTGAGAGAATTGTATTAAACGTTGCTTTTTAATTAAAGGTTTTTTATAAAACCTTATTTAAAAAAAATAAATTTAGAGAAATTCCTCGGACACATTCACACACTCACCTTCCATAGCAAATTTGAAGAACAGGTCGTTGACGTTGAGGACTGTAAGTCCATCTGGCTGCTGTCTGCGCAGTTTGCGCACTTTTACCACCAGGTCTGCCACCACTTCATTAACGTCGTCTGAGAATACTGCAACATCGCGTGGACGCATGATGAGCTGTCGCAGCACACTGCGCATCTTCAGCCAATCATCAGCCTCACTGAAGAGAACAAAGTGGCACACGTCTTATAACTGTTTACTGTTAGGCAGCATTCACCAAGACTTGGAATCCTTGAAAACTGAACTACCATTTATCTGAATGTCTTGACAGACCGCTCACACCAATGCATGCTGATGCGTACTAATTATGCTCTGTCATCCATTCAAAAAAGTTCACCAGAGTTGAACTTTACAGCATGTGTAGAGGTGTAAGTTTTTACAGTATAGCCTTAGCGTTTATGGTTTTTGATCCCTTTCTACAATAATACAAGAACCACTTGGTCAGAACAAATGCAAATAAAAATCGCTGGGCAGAAAAGCTAATTCACAGAAGGGGAAATAAAAGACACACATTTATGTTCTGCCTAACACAAACTTTACCTAGGTTTAACCTGTGATCTTGTGCCTTGTTCTGGTGAGCCAATAGATAACAAGAAGGCCAGATGCTTTCTCTCTAAAATCATGTCATCATAACTGCCTGTAAATGTAAATAGCACAAAGCACATATTTCACCTAATATCAAATCACCAGACAGCCTGACTTTATTCTCTTCCTGTTATCATGTCAACCATTTCTAAAAAAAATATTTCTACACATATTCCAAAAATGTCAACAAGATACACAGCGTTAACCGTCACAAACACATAAATGTAAATTAGGCTTTACGCAGAGATGAGGCCAGTGGCACGTCCTCTCATGTCTCTGTACTCTTTCCATGACTCCATGTTGGCTCTTTGAGGCGCTACACCTTCAGCCCTGAGCACCTGCTCCACCAAGTCTCGGCCCGCTACCGACACGACCAGCTGCGGCCCAAAGCGTGACTTAAAGATCTTCCCGTACTTCTGACTGTGCTCCATCTGAGAGAACAGGGAAAAGAAAGAGATGCACGTGAGATATAGTATACTCAATCACTGCTACTACATGATGTTCAACACAACAGCAAATGCAAAACTCATCATTGTAATCTCATTTACATGGCTCTTGTCTACTTAGGCATCTCAGATGCCAATCAATACATGTGATGCATTTTAACCTACATATTGTATATAGCTAATATTGAGCCCAGATTGTCGTGTTTTTAACGCAGGCACCTCATGGACACTCCATAGAGCATTAATAAAGAGTAGAACTGGCTTAAATAAAACCAGTGCATTCATGTTGCTACTTGATGAGATTCAATTTATAGATAAAACATTACTCAAATCATAAATATCTGCCTAGAAAGTCATGTCACTTGGGGTTCTTTGGATAGTTAAAGATCTTTAGGGTTGTAGAAATCATAAGGATTCAAGATTTTACCTTTTTTGTGTAAGAGTATGGAGTGGAAATTTGCTTATCAGTTGAAGAAGTGACTAATGATCACCACCTGACTCTAGTACCTCACCTATTTAAATACTAGTTAACCCTTATATATATATATATATATATATATATATATATATATATATATATATATATATATATATATATATATATGCATTACAGGTCGACCGATTGAACGGTTTTGTAGATTAATCGGCACCGATAAGCGATTTCTGGAACTATCAGTTATCGGCAAAAACGGTTGCGGCTGAGAAGCGAGCACATTCATTATACAGTACGAGAGCGACCTCTAGAGGCGAAATAAAAACCATCGCTGACAAATTTTGTTGTGTTATTTGATGTGTTTTTTTGTTCATTTTGGATGTCTATATTTATTTGTTATTTGGAGTGTTACTTTTTGGTTCAGTTGGATGTACATATTTTATTTAATTAATAGTTTATATATATGTTATATATATACACATTTCATTTAAACAAGTACAGTACATTTTCATGGTACAGTCAGTACTGTTTATTTTTGTAATAAAGTTCAGCAGTATTTAACTTTGAATGTTATGTTTTCATACGGTATCAGTTTTAAAAACTATCAGGTGATAATTCGGTTATCGGCAGGTACCGCCCAACTTCGTTATCGTATCGGTCGACCTCTAATATGCATGTTGCTCAATCATTTATACAAATCAGAACTTATAGTGAATATAACAAAAATTCTTCTACCATCTTCAATAATCATGTAAACAAATTGTCAAAATATGTTCGGGCATATCATTAAATAAAATATGGCTTGTCCTATTTTCACATTTTTATTCCACGGGCTAAGTAATGCAGATTGCACCAGACTACAGTATATTAAACACTTAAGCCATTTTGTCTAACAAAAAATAGCAAAGTATTCTTTCAATTTTGTCATTGAGTTTAAACAAAACTCAAACTAATGCACAAGGTAGACGAGGAAAATGACGTCATGTGCTTCCTTTTAATTACAAGGTAGGGACACTTGAACCTGGATCTCGTGGATGCGGCTGAAGCCGTCTCTGTAGAAGAACTCGATGAGGTTCCCAATGGCGCTAGGACCGGGCATTTCCCGCAGGCTCTTTACCGGTCCCGCGTGCTTCAGCTCGGCGTCGGTAGCGTCTCGTGCGGGTTCTTCGGGCACAGTGGAGCTGTGCAGCGCGCGACGCTGCAGCAGAACCCGCGTGCTCGTGTCATTGTGCAGCGATTTACGGCTGATATGAAGCAGAGCGTTCCGGAGAGCCATTGCAGAAGTTGCAAAAGAGGAAAATAGACAGAAAAAGACAGAAAACAAAAAAAAAAATAAAAAAAGAAAAGAAAAGAAACGACGTCTCAAAGCTCCAGCAGAGGAACTCAAGAACTTTCTTCAACACAGGAACACAAACACAAGAGGGGAAGTTCTCCAGAGTGGGCGTGTCGAAGCAAATGCCAAGGAAGTCTGAAATCCTTGTATTATATCCAACACTATGTAACAATTCACCTCCTGTTTTTTTTTTTTTTTTTTTTTTTTTAAAGTCTACAAGAGAATATGAAAGACTCGTTATGACGTCACTGCGGGTCACCTGTAAACTTTGAGCTCATGATGAACAAACCTGCAAGCTGTCAGAGTTCACCAGTCATTTTTACACATAGCACACCAAACAGCCATTTTACATTTATGGCATTTGGTGGATGCCCTTATCCAGAGCGACTTACATTTATCTCATTATACAACTGAACAATTGAGGGTTAAGGGCCTTGCCCAAGGGCCCAGCAGTGGTAGCTTGGCAGTGTTGGAGCTTGAACGCCTGATCAGTAACCCAGAGCCTTTAACCACTGAGTCACCACTATTTTAATGATCTACACTGGTAAAGATGAATAATCTGATCTGATCTGATCACCGCAATCTTTTTCACAGCACTGGTGAATTCTCAGTTGTGACTGGGCAGAAGGTGTTGCTGATTTTCTATAGCAACAGCTCTGACAGTAGTTCCAGCTGCAAGGCAAATCTCAGGTGTATACTAATACGCTCCTTCTAACCTTATCATTTCTACACAGATTTGTATGGCAGAGGATCTCCATAGTCTAATAATCATGACAGGCCTAAACAGATAAACAATGTGTTGTTATTTAACAAACAAACACGTCTAATCATTGACATGGCAAAGGAGTCTCCGGTGTTGGCGATTTTTAACAGTCAGTAAGTTTTCCACCAGAGGAAAATCTTCAGGACAGAGGAATTTGTGCTTGCTTTTTGGTTTCTCGTTAACGTGACAAGCTCGCTTTGTTTGTTTTTTTTTGTTATAACATTATTAAACTTATTATAACAGCAAAGGAAGAATAAATCTGGACTGGGATCTTCAAATGTTTGTGCATATGGGTGCACAAACATTTGGCCATGGTACATTAAGCGGTTTCCTATAGAGTCAAAAGCGCTTAACATGAAAATGATTTTCTTTCTTTAATTGCTGTATTATACTTTGAGAAGTAGATACGGTTTATGACAAGAAAGTGTGTCGGAGATTAAATTCTGATTGTTTGGGCTGTGTTTTTGATAACAGAACTCTCACTTGCATTCTCAACTTAAAAGCCACCAAGCATGGAACCTCAAGGGGTATTTTATCCACTTTGGCAACCACAACAGTGAAGGGGTCCAATAGGTCATCTGAGGTAAAATTCTTGGAAAGAGTCTGTATCATTCATTATATAAACGCAAAGATTAGGAGAAAATCTCCTGCTTTCCTGAACAGTACACAACGTTTTTCCTTGTTCATTCATAACATGATTACAAAACAATACAGATTTACACAGACGACTTTTACTGATATTTTCATGAAATATAATGAAACAGTCAATGAGAAACAGCTTGCATTTGATACAAAACAAAAGAAATAAAATACAAAAAGTCACCAGTATGGATTTCACTCCATATTGCTTACACAGATCAGGTCATGGCGAGCCACGGCACAGGCTGGGTGTTTATTCTTTCCCAATATGCACGCTTTAAATCATAAAGTACTTGAAAAGTATATTTCAATATATATTTGAACATTTTGGAGAAACTCAGTGGACCACCCGCATCACATTTTCTTCGTTTCAGACTTTATTTCTTTTTCCATTAGTGCTTTAGTCTATGTTAAGACAACACTATATTGTAACTACACCCACTCTTTCTTCCCGGTCTCTCACCAACAGCTTGTTGGTCCTATTCTATAAAGACGCCAAGTTTAGACCTGGGGTTTGAGACTTTCAGGAAAGCTGTGTGAGTGAGTATTAGAAGTGCTGTTCTTCTCCGCGCTCACTTTCGGAAGCGTTTGAAGAGAGGGTGAACGTTCTTGAGGGCTGCCATCTTGCTGCTGCGTGACGACTGGTACTCCATGTAGACGGTGTCATCTGCTCCTGACATGGAGCTCATGGTACCGGTTCGGCGAGAAAACTACAGAGGAGGAACAATCAATCAATCAATCAATAAATGAAGGTGTAGGGGAGGAAAGAAAGAGAAACCAAGAGACAAAGAAAAAAACCTTAAGAAATTCTGGAGAATGAGAAAATCACCTTATTTAAAAAAAAAAAAAAAGAATTTTACTTTAGTTATGTAGAAGCCACATTTGATTTTAGGTCACATTATAACCTAGTTCTCTTAAGATTTTATTTACACAATTAATAGACTGAAGTGCTGGTTGTGAATCATGTACCTTAATGTATTTTGATTAATATACAGGTGCATGTCAAAAAATTTGAATATTGTGGAAAAGTTCATTTTTTCCCATAATTTCATTCAAAAAGTGGAACTTTCATATATTCTAGATTCATTACACATAAAGTGACATATTTCTAGCCTTCTTTTGTTTTAATCTTGATGATTACGGCTTAAAGCTCATGCAAATCTAAATCCATTATCTCAAAATATTAGAATAAAGAATTTATAATACAGAAATGTCGATGTGAGAAGATCTCTAATCAGCTAATTAACTCAAAACGCCTGCAAAGGTTTCCTGAGCCTTTAATCTCTCAGTCTGGTTCAGTACACAAACACAATCATGGTGAAGAGGAAAGTAAATTTTGCATTTCACTTGGAAATCAAGGTCCCAGAGTCTGCAGGAAGAGTGGAGAGACACAGAATCCAAGTAGCTTGAAGTCCGGTGTGAAGTTTCCACAGTCAATGATGAATTGGGGTGCCATGTCATCTGCTGGTGTTGGTCCACTGTGTTTTCTCAAGTCGAGAGTCAATGCAGCGTCTACCAGGAGATATTAGAGCACTTCATGCTTCCATCTGCTGACGAGTTTTATGGAGATGATGATTTCTTTTTCCAGCAGGACTTGGCACCTGCTCACAGTGCCAAAACTACCAGTGACTGGTTTGCTGAGCGTGGTATTAATGTGCTTGATTGGCCAGCCGACTCGCCTGACCTGAACCCCATAGAGAATCTATGAGAGACACCAGACTCAACAAAACAGACGAGCTGAAGGCCGCTATCAAAGCAACCTGGGCTTCCAGAACACCTCAGCAGTGCCACAGGCTGATTGCCCCATGCCACGCTGCATTGATGCAGTAATTCATACAAATGGAGCTCTGACCAAGTATTGAGTGCATAAATGAACATACTTTTCACAAGGTCGACATTTCTGTATTATAAATTCTTTATTCTAAGATAAACCTTGCCAGTCTCATTCTTCTCTCTCAAAAAAAAGAAAAAAGGAAAAAAAAAAAAAGCAGCCTTTCATTTTACCAAGAAACCCGAAAAAGCGTAAACTCCACTGTCCTGAACACTTTCTTGTGCTGATAAAATCTGAAAAGCATCGTGACTATTACTAGGCACTGATACTCAAGTCTCCTACCATAAACCTTAAATATTATTTTTTAAAATCTATTTATTATTAGTCTTAACATCTGCCATACAAGTCCCTGTAAATGAGCCGTTACTATATAAACAATAACGTATTAGAACGAGCACATTAATATTAACCTACTGTTTGTGTTACAGCTGGAACAACCTGTTCCTGTGGTGATACGAAATTTCACGCACACCTTCTGACCAATCAGATTTGAACGTTCAACCATGCTGTGGTATAAAGTAACACCAGTATTAACTGACATTAACAAAATGTTTATTTTTATTCATCTTAACGAATTAAATTAGGAAACATTTCATTACAGCATGTTACTCAGTGTTGATAACTTACCGAATATTAAAACCAGTTCTGAACTTTGCTAATTATGTGCAAATGTGCTGGTTGATATTTGGCATAATTTTACTGACTTATGGGATGCGAACACTATGTAGTTTGGTTTATAATAAAAGAAAACATTAATTAATACAGGTTGTTAATAATGCTGCTGATGGTAACTAATGTGTTTAAATAATGGCATTTAAAGGAACCTCAGTGTAAAGCATTACCCAAAAATAATGCTCCATGTCAGTGTTTACATGTGGCTTTCACACCGACGGCATGTTCATCCTTTAACCCAGAATGCTGAGTGCTGTTTCAGCACTTCCTGATGGGACCTACCTATACGTGACACCTGTTTATATTCTGCTGAGTGTACACATTCTTCTGCTGGCTTTTCTTTGTAAACACTGGACGTTTTAAACAAGTTAACTCCATATATGTGGAAACTAAACCGCAACGATTTCTCTTATATATCATTAGTAAGGATTAAATCACATGGGGACATGCTGTTAAGGAAAAACAATCAATGATGGGGTGGTGTGATATCACCCGAGTTACTGTAACAACCCAAAAGCGGATTAGTTTCCTAAAACAGCACGTCCCAAAGTGTTTTATTTCTCTTCTACTACAGCAATTTGCAACCTATAACCATGTTATAATTTATTAACGAAGAACGTGGTAATTGGTATCCGTTTAATCATAAAATCTTAACTACGTGTACCTGAGTTTTCCCTCCGAACTCTCCGGTCACCACCTCTTCCTCTGCGTCCAGGTCAGTCGCTGCCAGAACTTTCTGTAGCAGCTGCTGCTGTTCCTCACGTGTCGAGAACATCAAGTCCTCCTCTTCCATTCCTGCCAGCTTAGTGATCACCTTAACGAGAGAATGAGAGATCGCTTAGATTCAAGTTTAAATATTGAAAAAAGCTTTTAAATCGTCGTGAAAGCTACACTTAATGAAATAAAAGTAGCCTAATAAAATGGTAGTGTAGTGTTAAACCTTAAAACTGTATCCCTGGTCCACCAGGAAGCGCTGTCTCTTTGTAGAATAAGCCATTTCCTGTGTGTCCTGAGACACCAGTGAGTAGAAGTAGGCGTTGTATTCCTCAGCAACCATTCCTGCACAAAAAAACACCACCACATTTAGTCCTACACAGATCAGCAGACAAGCATTTCAGAATGCTTTTCTGAGTTGTTTTTTTTGGCCAGTGTTACCTTTCTTGGCACGCAGCACTCTGCCCAGTCTTTGAGCCTCCTGTCGACGAGAGCCTCCATGAGATGAGATCTGAATCAAAACGTTTGCCTCGGGCAGGTCGAAGGACGTGTCTCCTACCTGAGACAGAGAAGGAAAGCGTTAGTGGTTAAGGTTTTGAAATTGCACAAGGCCCATATCTCTCGACTACATCGCTCTGAGCTTGGTAAAAGCTTGTTAAAGAAATTTATTTTCAGCAACTCGGGACTCTACTCTTTGAGTCTCAATATTTAGTAAGAAATTTGAAAAGCTATTTGTTTAGCAAGGTAATTTTTTTTTTTTGAAATAGCATTGTTCTCGGGTAAACGTGCAGATCTGGGGAGTTCATGAGCGTAAAGAGCTTTTGCAAAAACTTGGATGTTGATGCTGAAAATTATACTTGAATGAAAGATTTTAATTAAATTAAGGTATGCACACAGCAAAGTCATTAAATGAACTGGTAGCTGGTCAAAAGAAAGGAAAAAAAAAAAACATTTTAAGCTGTGAACAGTAACCAGTACTTGGAGGGTGTAAATTAAAACATAGGGGACAATGAGTAATTTTTAATTATAACTTTAGTTAAAGTACAAATCCTTAAAAAAAATCTAAGAGTTAATGTATTTAATAATTAATTAACATTATAGTAATTATATCCAGCTCATGTGAGCCTACATTAATAACACTTTGACCATGATAATAAAGTGAAGCTGTCATTACAAACAAAGGCTTCTCCACTAAGTATTAAATAAATTTCAGTTAGCGTGTTCAATCCTTTTTTCCTGTGTCATTCCTCTTGATTACACATAACTTAATTTATGGACTTTAATGTTGTGAATTCTTTATATTTCTGGATTTCTTGAGTTAATTCTGATGTCTGGTGAAAATTTCATGTGAATAGCCTCATTGGAAATATATTTACTGAAAAAAAATGTTGACATGTCCAATACTTGTTTCCCCCACTGTATGTATATATATATATATATATATATATATATATATATATATATATATAAAAATTCTGGAGCATCTGCATTCACTCCTCTTGTGATGTGCCTGTGTGTATATGATGTATAGTCTGGAGAAGGAGTGGGGAAAAAAAAAAATTCCAAGTCATGTATAACACCTATGTCATGCTTCCTAAAATAACATTTTCCTCCAATTCATAAAATCATAACCTTAATCAGTTACTCTATACAGATGAACACAGTCGTACCACTTCAGACTGAGCGGCGTTAGAACCACTGTTAGAACAAGGATGTGACGACAAAGATGGACTAAAGAACAGAAAATCTGATCATCAAGGCTTTAAACGCATTCCAGCCGAGAGGAGCACAAACCGTAGTGGCTGCTTTGTTCAAGTTAAGCTGATCCGATTAGTGGTTAATAAAACCACCTGACCTCGTCCCTGGAGTACATGTGGGAAGGATGAATGTAAAATAAACGCTTTTGTCAACCTTACGCAGCTATACAAACAGTGTAATAATGGACACTTGGTGATGTGAAGTAATCTAGAAAACTACAATGAGCCTGGTGACACAGTTTTTCAGCACCGCTTGACCACGTCTGTACTCTACTCCGTGTATGAGGTGCGTTACACCTTGGAGATGAAAATGGTGTTGATCTTTGGGTTGTGCTTGAAGTTCTGCAGGATCTGCATTCGCTCCCCTTGTGACGTCGGTCCGTAAATGTACGGTCTGGAGAAGAAAAATGAAAGGCGTTACAATGTGGCATAATGTTAAATGTGTTAAAACTGCTCTTAAGAGAACATTCAGGTTCACAAGAAAGCAACTGATTTGATCAGAAGCTTGAGCTCAGGGGTCAAAGCAAAGGTCATCCTGGTGCATGAGATTTGTACCAACCATGAGGAGAAGCAGACATAAAAGGTTAATAGAAAAAATTTAATATTTCGATTTTGGGTGCTTCCTTAACCTGCCTGAAAAAGGCAACATATATTAAAAGATCTGCATTCGTATATTGATTTTAGAGCATGAAAACGACTGGCCAATCAGTGACCGGTCATTTTGTGCGTCCTGCATCTGGACTGTATCACAATACCGTTTTTAACCACGTGTTTATACTTGGAAAAATAAGTCGAATTGACTATGATGATGATGATGATTATTGTTAAATATATTTTTATATATATTATTAAATATATTATTATTATTAAAATCAACTCATAACAGCTTTCCTGTGATGTTCCTCGTTTCAGATAACACTGGTGACTGTATCGAAAACCACGACTTAGCACGCTTCTTTACTTGTTGAGGCGGATGGCGTATTCCTTGAGCGCGAAGACATTGTCGGCGAAGACGATGATCTTGTCGTTGCGTCTCTCATGGAAGCGGATGAGGAACTGGCAGGCGCGGAACTTGTTGGGGTTCATGGTGTAAAGCAGGATCCGTTTCTTCGTCTTTATAGCCACGTATTCGTGATAAAACTCCGGGGACATAGGACACCATACCTGCGAACCGAACGTGGTTAAAGAGCGCTCGTACATCTATATCCATTTCTGTTTTTGATGCACATGCAAACTGGGAGTGCGTAAGATCAATATTTAATCCCTTTGCATCCCGCTCTGTTATTGTAGCTCGTGTGGCTCACCTCAGCACACTGCACTTTCGCGATGTAGCCGTTGTTCTGCAGCTCCATCCAGTTGGCCTCGTACAGTTTGGGCCCAATCAGGAAGTTGAGATCGACGATCTTATCATCCTCTCGTACCAGGGTGGCGGTCAAACCCAGCTTACAGTGGGCCTGGACTATGGTCAGAACACGCCTGAACATTCTTGCTGTATGATGGAAGAGAAAGCCGGAAAGCAAGAAAGTACCTTCATTAAGGAATTAGTTCAGAACCCAGGCATGTTAAGCCGCTAATGTTTTTCGACTCTCTCAAGGTTTTTTAAATCCTCAAACTCATAAAACTCCTCAAATTCTTATGATATTTTACTCATCTATCGATCATGATCATTGGTTTGATTCAGGTTTTTGACGTTCAAAATATGGAAACATAGCGAAGAACTGCAATGAACACACCTGGGATTGTGTGGACCTCGTCGAGGATGATGAGCCCCCACTCCTGGCTGCGCATCCACTCCATCACTCTCTCAGCCTCCCAGGAGCGCTTGGTGGTGTGGCCCAGCATGGAGTACGTGCTGATGGCCACCGAGCAGCCGATGGGCTTGTCCTTGGCATCCGACGTGAAGCGGCAGATCTGCGAGTCATCGATGGTGGACCACATCTTAAACTGGGACTTCCACTGCTCCACTGACACGGAGGAGTTCCCCAACACCAGACAGCGCTTACGCACGGTGCAGGCTGCTGTGACTCCTACTAGAGACTTCCCCGCTCCTGAAAAGCACAATGTGGGAAAGAACAGAAGAAAAGACATATTTCCCGCTAAATATTTAAGCAGTTATCTTTATTAGCTAGAACAAAAGTTTGTATCCCCCTGATATCAATACAGTATTTTGTAATGTCAAGCTGTAGCGGCTGGGTGGGTGGGTTAAAAACTTTTGCACTCAACCGTATATCATCCTAAATGTTTAGCGGACGTTTACCACAGGGCAGGACGATCACACCGGAGCGAGCGCGACCGTTGCCGAACATCTTGCGCAGGCTCTTTTCCTGGTACGGTCTGAGCACGGCGGTGGGCTTCAGGTCCATGTTGACGTCGGGGTTTACCGTGTCGTTGCGGAAGTCATACTCGGCTAATAGAGGGTACTCCAGCTGGATACAGCGCTTCTGCAGCTCCTCGATCATCTCCTGAGACAGAACAAGCGAAAAACCAGCAGAGGGACTCAACACACAGATGTGAACAGAATCGAATAGATAAAGAGTCAGAAAACTTGAATTAACGTCGTCATAACGAATCTGGAATTTGCCGTTTAAAATATTTATATATATATATATATATATTTTATATAAATATATATATATATTTGCCGGGCGTAGCCGAGGGAGTTAAAGATGCGTTAAACGCTTTGACGCGCTCTCCTACCTGCCGGATCTCAAAAGAGACCGTCTGAGTCTCTTCCTCTTCCTCCTCCTCTTTGTCCATCTGTTCATAGTAGCTGAAGATGTCCTCGGGGACCTGGGAACTACTGCAGTGTCCGTCCGCTGACTGCGACGTGGACGCGCCGCCGTTATCCTGCAGAGTCTTGGAGATCTGAGGGAACAGGAATCAGATTATATCTAGCCTATACAATCTAAATGCGTACAGATTACGAGTGCAAAATGACTTTCTGAAAATGACCTTGCTTGCTGATTGTGTGTGTGTGTGTGTTCACTCACCGCAGGTTTGTTAGTGATGACCTCTGTGATGAGCTCAGGCTCCTCTCCCTCGGCGGTACGGAGTCGACAGTCTCGAATCACAGCGTCCTGCAGCAGTCGCTGGATCACGTCTGGAAAGGCACTTTCCACAAAATACCTACACACACACACACACCTTTTACTGTTACACTTTATCAGCTAACTGTGTAAGCTGAGCCTGAGAATCACAACGGAACACACACCTGTTATGTTTCAGTACCAGCTTGACTTTCCCATAGCTCACCGTGCACAACTGAAACCCAACAACGAAATAAACGACAGTCAGTTTTACCGTGCGTCAAAATACAAGCGTCTCTCGGTTATGTTTAAACGCAACTCTCTTGATTCATCTCCTTCCCTGCCTTTTACACGCTCGTCTGGTTTTGGTCGTGCTCACACCTTTATGAACTGAACGATGCCGTCAGGGACGGACGTCTTGCTGAGTTTCTGCAGGTACTCGATAATGTCTGAGGTCTGCAGGCCGACGCTGACGGCCGCGTACAGCGAGTAGGCAGTCAGTTTATACTCGTGCACGTGGCTGGGCCTGCACACCGGCTCGGCGATGGCCACCAGAAAGTCCTGAGCGTACCTGTAGACCGGCGAGAACCCCTCAAGGAAGATATGACCGTCAGGAGCCTGACAGACACACACACAGAACGATACACCAGTTATGTTTACACTTCAATCCGATTTTTTTTTGTACTTTTATAAAAATGCGCTACCAAAACCCACTGTTTCACTTAAACGCTTTTATTAAACCTAACCTTCATTAGGGTATCGGCAGATATTCAGAACTTCAAATTTAATACTTTTTAATACCATATTCAATAAAATTTTAAGACCTGCACGTCACTTCAATCAAGCAACACGATACATCAGCTATAGTGGACTGTGTTCATGCATATACATCCATTTCTGGGTTTAAGTAAACTATAGCAGGATAAACTTCTATAGAGGAGTATGGGAGACCAGAGCAAATATCCTTTTTGCATTACCACTTGCTCCAACAGTGGAAAAAAAAAAAATCCAGTATTTCCTTTCCAAGAACAGAAAAAAATATATTTAGAAAGATGGACTACGGCAGTCAGAAGAGAAAAAGGTGTCAAATTTACTATCACTCCCTCGCAGCAGTGTTTACTAGTACTAATAATATATAGTAATATAACAATACTAACGTTTTTCTGACTTAATTCACTTTTATACGTTAGACACTGTGACTTTTATTTTGGCTGAAAACTGTAGGAAGACCTCCTTTCAGGAGGTTGGCAACAGTTTTTACTTTCACTTCTCATCACCGATCAGGTGAAATGCTGTAAACCTCCGCCCACAAAAATGTTTGAGATTACGCTAATGTAAAACCAAAGTCAATCTGGCTTTGCAGGTTATAAGCGACTCAAACTCACAGCAAAGACAGAGATGAAGTTGATAAGGAGCGGCGTTTACTGTGAACCGAGCCGCTCTGAAACAATGATGAGCCGCACACACACTCCGAGTGTAACACAGTGACATGGGTTTATCATTTCAAACAGCAATGAGCCAAAGACGAAAATAAATAAAGCAGTGCAACAAATAATAAAGCACGATAATACATCCGTATAACACTTTACACTATTTAATAGCGTACAGTTTGAGCTCTTCGCTCAGCTTGAAATGGTGAATTCTGGAAGTGTGCAGCATGGAAGCTCGTGTCCGTCACCATAGAGACTGTCTGTCTCCTTATGGCTCAGTGAGCGGTCTTCCTTGGATGGAGGATGTAATGTTTATAGAAGCTTTTTCCAAGCCGCTGAACCAGGACCAGGATTTAAACCGCTACGTTCAACTCCGGCCCCATCAGCGTCAGAAAACACGGCTGCCGAAATGACTCTAAACTAGCCGAGTGGGATTGGATGGCGAAGTGCAAACTGCAGCACCGAATGCAGCCTTCGGCACAGGGCTGGTCACAACAGAATTCACTATGTGCGAGAATTTGACTTTGGATTGACCAGACATCCTTTGGAAGCAGGAGAGACAGCATACAGTGGGGGAAATAAGTATTGGACGCATCAACATTTTTTTCAGTAAATATATTTCCAATGATGCTATTCACATGAAATTTTCATGCATACAGCAAAGGAAACTCTCAATTGGTTTCAGAGAAAAAAAATCAAGGCGTTAGAATGGCCCAGTCAATCACCTGACCTGAATCCAATTGAACGAGATTTAAAGACAATATGTTTAGAAGAATGGTCCAGAAATCACACCTGAATACTGTGGACAATTAATTCCTTCATACAGGAAGCGTCTTGAAGCTGTCAATACAAACAAAGTCTTCTCCGTTAAGTATTAAATAAATTTCAGTTAGCGTGTTCAATACTTTTTTCCCGTGTCATTCCTTTTATTACACATAACTTTATTTATGGACTTTAATGTTATGAATTCTTTATATTTCTGGATTTCTTGAGTTCATACTGATGTCTGGTGAAAATTTCATGCGAATAACCTCATTGGAAATATATTTTCTGAAAAAAATGTTGTCGCGTTCAATACTTATTTCCCCCACTGTACAGTATACAGATGAGATGATGGTGAAAAGGCCATCATCGAGCTCACAGTCTGTAGTATGTAAGAATGATCACATGCTTTGGTTCTCTTACCACCCACAGAGGTCGAGAGGAATGATCCGCTTTCAGCAGCATCTGTAACCTGTAGTCTTTAGCCCCGTATTCATCCAGTTTGGTGCTGGATTCATCCACCTGCTTGCCAGCCGCTGCGGGTATGGCCTCCTGTGACTCGCTGCCAGGGGCATCCTCGTCATAATCCTCATCGTCGTAATAGTGTTTCTTTGACTTTCTCTCTGAAAAGCAATTAATATGTGATCAGACGATTAGCACTACATGAGAATAGAATAGAATAACACTAACATGAGAAGATTTAATACAAAAATAAATGAGCAAATGTACAATGGCTGAATCCCAATTGACTCCCTAGCGTGCACTGTATGAGGATGAGAGAGTAAGGATGAGTTATGAGATTTTATAGTGGTCAAAAAGTGAAAAATGATCGCATATAGTACATAAATATTAGTTTAACTACAGTCCAGGATTATTTATATATCATTTGTTTAAAAGAAAAAATGAACTATATATCTAGACGCCTGGCTAACTAAACCAAATAGGTTCCTGCTCCCTAGATTAGTGCACTAATACAGAGAGACATGAAATGACGTCTGAAGTACACTACATATCCAACATGAGTGATTTAGAATTCAGCCACAGTTTAGAATTATCTGAGGATTTATGCTAGTGTTGTAGTTTTACTACACCAAATAAAATACCGTGATTACCTCGGTCACCCTTTTTCCCCATAGCGCTCACTATACAGGAAAAAAGAACTATTTAAATACAGCGCTAATTTGAAACGAACTACATGAATATAATACAAAATTCAGCAGCGCTATTAAGACTACGTATAAACTACGTCCGCCATGTTTACTGTACTCTTCTTCTCTGAGTGAGACGGGAGACTCGTGACGCAATGTCGCTGCGCTGCTGCCACCTAGTGGCTAAGATAGAACTGCATGTAAACGCCGGGCAACAGGACAAGCTGGCATGTGTATAGAAAGAAAACATTATAAAAACATACATTGTAAAAGTAAAAAAAAAGGATAAATGTATATGATTAAAAAGAAATAAAAATCATTTAAAAGTTTCAGTAAAAGTGACACAAAATCTAAATGATTCAAGCTAATGTGACTATAGCTGCGTGCCTCCATCTAGTGGCTATAATAAGAACTGCAAGTCAAAGCCAGGCAACAAAAAATGAGGTGTGCAAGAAAATAATAATCTATGATATATATATATTAATTTTAATTATATGATATATATATCATTAAAATGTGAGCAAAATAAAAGGAACCAAAGAAAAGAAAATGATTAGAAAATAAGCCTAACGGAATACTAAAGCTGTCTCCGTCTAGCGGTTAAAAGGGGAACTGCAAGTCAATGTCAGTCAAGACAAGCTAGAGTCTGCATTTTTTAAATTATTATTATAAAATATATAATCGAAAGTTTTATTGGAAAAAGGCAGATGCTCAAACTTGGTGAAATGCTAAAGCCTCTACTAAAATATAATTTGATAGAACTTATATAAAGGCAAAAAAAAAAAAGTCACTGTACATTAGGATTTGATCAACTTTATTGTGCCCAGATATAAAAAATAAGGCAGGTAATGCACTGATTGATGCATGGGCTGATTTTTATTTTTGACAGGCAGGATTTAATAAACAAAGCATCCAAATCAAAAGATAAAATCAACAGAAAATTGGTTTATATGTAATAAGCTCTACCATATCTATCCAGTTTTAAGGATATGAAAGATATCAGAGGCATTTATAAAGGCAAAGACTGCCCTTCCAAGTTATTACAGAACATTTCTATCACATTTTAAATAGTTTTTTACTATTCCTATCATTATACACATTTTGTTTTGTAGCAGTGAGGGAAACTGAACAAACTACACATCTAGGTGTACAAATTAAACGTTGTTTATTTTGTGGGTGCACAAACTACTGCACTGAACTGTATTCGTTACAGATATATCGTTTGTAGTCTGCTGGAATAATTCAAATTACTAGCACTTAATGGAAATGTAATTAAATGAATGGAATCTCCTGTTGTGTGTAAATGGCTGGATTAAAATGAATAAACTAATACATGTAAAGGCTTCAATGGACAGACTGTGACAAATGAATAACAGAGATGGTTTGAGGTGAATCTGTATTAAAATCAGCATAGGTCTTCTTTACATTTTATTCGAATACAGAAGAAAAAAAGGACAAACGGAAATGTGGATCAAACTGTGGATATGAAAAATATAAAATGGGAGAAATAAAACAGTGGAAATCTGCCAGTTACTGAGTCCAGCTTAGAGGATGTGTGGTGAAGCGGGGTTCTCTGTAGGACACAGCTGGGCTCTGCTGCGAGCTCATGTGCTGGGGGTGTGACGTCGCTCAAGTGGGAGTGAGCTTTATGCCCCAGCGTCACTCACACACCCCGAGTATCTGTACGTGTACAGCTTGTTGTCTGCGCCTCCGCTTAAAATCAGCTACAGACAGAGAGAAGAGGGAAAAAAGAAAAAGAATTTTAGACAAGACTCCAGTGATGTAAACCTGAAACAAGAACACAATACAGTCACAGCTCACAAGATATAAAGAAAGTGTTTTGAGAATAGTGTTGAAAATAACTTCAGAAGTGTTTGTATTAACAAGCTACACTGCTCACGCTCTAAGGAAATATCCTCACACAGGATAAATGCCTACAAAGCATTAATATGATGTATGTGTAGTCTTGTTCTCCTCTCTGTGCTGTGTGATTATGGTAAAATGTGGCCTCACATTTTAAGCGAGAGATAAAACATAATGCTTCTGCTCTTAAATCGGTCACGTACCCCGCTGTCTGTCCAATCAGCACACAGCACTTTGTCCTCATGAGCCGCCAGATCGTACAGAGGAGCCTTACAACTGCAGAAACAAAACACACCATCAGCGCAGCATAGAAACATGATACATTACACAATATAACATTTGATTGGTTAAAATGTTTAAGTAACGTGAACATTTATATCTCTCTCTCACACACACACACCTCCTCGTGTCCCAGAGTTTGACCATGTTGTCCAGTGAACCGGAGATGAGCTGCTGCTCGTGGGAAGGAGACCACCTGACTGCTGTTACCCAACCGGTGTGTGACGTCAGAGACAGCAGAACCAGAGAACCATCTGAGAGCGAGAGAGAACGTGAGACCAACAGAAGGACAGGAGACAGACAGAGCGCGAAAGTGAGTGAGTGTGAGCGACAGATAGAGAGAAAGAGTGAGACATTACAGACGAGACAGAAAGTATGATAGAGAGACATGAGGTATACAGAGAGAAAGACAGACAAGCAGACCCAGAGGCAAATAGACAGATTAGATGAAAAGAAAGAGACACACACACACACCAGATCCATGAGACAGACAAAGATTAAAAGGAAAAAAACTCATTTAGAACTAGAATATATTGCCAAAAATATGTGGACACCTGACCATCACACCCATATGTGGTTCTTCCCCAAAATGTTACCACGAAGTTGGAAGCAAACATTTGTATAGAATGTATTTGTGTGCTGTAGCTTTACAATTCTCCGTTCACTGGAACTAAGACGGCCAAAACTATTCCAGCATGATAATACTTCTGTGCACAAAGCGAACTCCATGAAGACATGGTGTGTTAACGTTCGAGTGGAAGAACTCGAGTGTCCTGCACAGAATACTGATCTCAACCCCACTGAATACCTTTGGGATGAACTGAAACGCCGACTGCACCCCAGACCTCCTCACCAACATCAGTGCCTGACCTCATTAATGCTCTTGTAGCTGAACGAACACAAATCCCTACAACCACGCTCCAAAATCTAGTGGAAAGCCTTCCCGGAAGAGTGGAGGGTATTACGGAACAGGATATCCAAAAAGCGCAGGTGGGTGTGATGGTCAGGTGCCCACAAACCTTTAGCCATGTAGTGCATGTACTCATTCATAGCAATGTGTATTTTTTGTGTGCGTCTTACTCACCTTTAGAGCGCGGGTCCCACAGACGGACGTGCCTGTCCGTGCTCCCTGAGGCCAGACGGCGACACAGTGGTGAGTACGAGATGCAGTTAAACACCTTGCTGCCTGTCTACAACACAACCATTACAGCAAGCTCAATCCATTTATACTACAAAATCTATACTCTTAATCTGTTATAATTACTGTGTAAAGCATTATTATTATTAGAATTGTTATTAGTAGTATGTAAGTTGAGCATTATTATACTACTGTTGATATTCTGTATTGTGTTGTGTGTTAGGTTTAAGCTCAAAATATCACTTTTTGTATGTTAATTCTGGAGTTACGGCCTGACAGCAGCACTATCTGTCCTGTGTTTAAACCCGTTTAGATTTTCTAGCCAAGACCTTTACAGCTTGTATTTCCCAGTGTCTGTGTCTCACCAGCGTGCTTTTCTGCCCTCCCGTCTCAGCGTCCCAAAGCCGAATAGTGTGGTCCCATGATGCACTGCACACCTCCTCCGTATCCATCCACAGGATGCTGGAAACGGCCTCTGTGTGGCCTGATAAAGTCATCAGAGGAGTCTGCACAAAGACAAGGGAGAGACAGGAGAGAAACAAGAGAGACGGGAGAGAGAGAGAGACGGGAGAGAGAGACAAGCACAGGAGACAGGAACAGGAGACAGGAGCAAGACAGAGACAAGCACAGGATGGAGAGACAGGAGAGAGAGAGAGACCAGAGAAGAGAGAGACAGAGACAGGAGAGAGAGATAGAGACAGGAGAGAGAGAGAGAGAGAGAGAGAGAGAGAGACAGGAGAGTCAGCAGCATGCGTTTTAATCAATTCCTGATAATTATCACAAGAGATTTAAGGTCAATCAAAAGATATTTATGAATGTATCTTCAAAATGCCCAGTAGGTGACAATATTACACACTATCAGACATCATGTTTTAAAACTAGGGTTATAAATATTCAAAAAGTGAGTCAATGCAATTACGAATCAATCTTTCTGAGCATCTGTGTAGTTATTATTTATATTATCGTTCCTTTGGCACAGTGTGTGTCTTTCTCAGTATTTTTCTCTCATCCCTTCTGCCTTGTGTCTCTTCCAGTGAGATGGGGCATGGCCTTCTTCAGAAGCCGTAGCATTCAGGTCCAACTGTTTAATTCATTTATGCCTAGGCGTTTATGAATGGTTTGCTTTTTCTTGTAACCAGTGTTGACGATATAGCCTCTCACTTCAAAAAGCACTACAGAACGTCTTCAAGCTAAATGCGTCGGCTATCGATAAAAGACATACAGAGCCTTACTTTAAATATAAACTAGTGCAATGTTTATATCAGGCAAGTAAGGACATTTTAAAGTTGCTGCCAAGATGTCGAAAACTCGCGTATAGATAAGGGTCAACGTGTGCAGGGAAGTCACCTTCGTCAGACCCAGTTGTTCAGTCTTCTGCTTTTTCCGTGGCCTGTTGGGTTCCTCCACCTCGTCCTCCTCATCTGTTGGAACTGACGGAGGAAGAGACGTTTTTTTCCTCAGTAAAGCACATCTATAAAAGCCGAGAACTCTGTGTATTTCCTATTGCGGCATCTTACCTGCTGACCAGAGCTTCAGCATTTTGTCCCAAGATCCGCTGCAAAACTGAGATAAAAGAAAATATTAGAAATTCAAGTCTCAGTACATGTTCATATCTGGATGGATGGACGGACAGATGAATTCATACACACCTTAGTGCGCGTGGGGTCGACTGCGACGGTGTCCACACTCCCAGCGTGTCCACGGCAACAGTGCCGAGCCTTCAGTTTGTTCCTCTCAGAGTTCCACTCCCACAGCAGCACCGTCTGGTCCAGCGAGGCGGTGAGCAGCAGCGAGGTCAGTCCCTCTGAAACCGCACGCACGCACAAAACAAACTTCAACTTCAAATGTGTAACACACAGTAATATCACGCTACACAGCATGTGCATGTTAATAAATCACCGCAGATCTGTAGCACCTCTTTTTATCCAGGCCACATCCTTCACCACGTCCGTGTGTCCAGCGACCGTCACCATCGCCTTCCCTTCGAGAGACCAAATCCGTGCTGTCTTATCATACGACCCTGTGAGGATCCTAAAACACACACATACGAGAGAAGGAATTAAACACGCCCATCAAACGAGCTTTCACTGAAAGAAGATGAAGAAGTCACAGCTACACGCCGGGCAGAATGTATTTCTCACTCTCACCATTCTGAGTCTGCCTCCACCGAGCTGATCCAGTCGTCGTGCATGATGCACTCCTCTGGCTGCGGCGCAGCGAACTTCTCGACGTACTCGATCTCCACGACGTCTTCCTACACCGCGCACAAGGAGGTTATTACACAAGGACGTTTTTACATTAAAGCCATTTACTGTATGCCTAGAATTAAAACACGGCTTTGGTACCGTTGAGATGTTCTCTGCCTCCATGTGAGCGGCCAGTGAGGAGCGCAGGAACTGGCTTCGAACCAGGAAGTCAAACTGCACATGTTTGTGATCCGCTGCCAAGTCAAAGAGTCGAATAAGTAAGGAATAAAACACCAATGTCGGCATGGCGAGTTAATGTTACCACTTGCAAAGCTGGTTATTTTCCTGTAACAGCTTACATGTCCTGAAGTGTTTTACGGAACTTAACATTTATCCAAATCTTCCTTCTTTAGGAAACATACCTTTGGACTACCTGATCTACGCCCAACATGTCTTAATTGATAAACTACTGTAGCAAATGTCATGTCAGATGGACCGTCAGCAGCTCACCGTTCTTGGCCTCCAGCAGTTTGTTTATCACATCGCTCAGGTGTGTGACCTCTGAGGCAGCCGGGATGGAGAAAGGCACATCATCTACAGCGAATCTGCAAACACACACACACAAACACACACAAACACACACAAACACAGGAAATTAAACCATACAAAAAGTGAATGCGTGGAGTGTTTGGGTTTGCTTTGCATCAGTTTTGTGCACTTTTTTTCTGCTTTGCAATACAAAAGTACGTGTAAAATGTTTTTGAGGATGTGACATCAGAATCACAGCAGGCTGTAAGTCACTGCAACAAAATGAGTCTCGCGCGACAAACTGTATAAGCTCAAGTTTCGTAACGCTATATTCAATTCAGTTCAATTTTACATTTACAGCATTTGACGCCCTTATCCAGAGCGACTTACATTTATCTCATTTATACAACTGAGCAATTGAGGGTTAAGGGCCTTGCTCAAGGGCCCAGCAGTGGTAGCTGGACAGTGCTGGGGATTGAACTTCTGATCATTAACCCAGAGCCTTTAACTACTGAGCCGCCACTGCCAAATGTTATTTGTATAGCGCTTTTAACAATGGTCATTATCTCAAAGCAGCTTTACAGAAACATATAAACACAGGATAGAGATTTTAAGTGTGTGAATTTATCCCTATTGAGCAAGCCAGTGGAGACGGTGGCGAGGAAAAACTCCCTAAGATGATATGAGGAAGAAACCTTGAGAGGAACCAGACACTTCTGGGAACCCATCCTCATCTGGGTAACAACGGATAGTGTGAAAGTAAAGGGAAGTTCATTATGGTTTTACATGAAGTCTGTTTTGTTGAACTAGTCCACTGTTCACTAATGGAGACTTGAGTGCAAAATTGTGTGTAGCAATTGCAGTCCTAATGCCATAGTAGTAACCATAGTCCCAGTGCCATAGCTGTATGGCAAGTGGAATTAGCATATAAAACTTTTTGATTAACTATCCATAATTATATTTTAGATAGTTACAATTGTGTTTCGACGAGTCATAATTAGAATCTGACTAGTCAGAATGATAATTAGAGATGTCTTTAATTATAAATTGACTAGTAAGTAATCTGATTTGAGATATCTGGAAATACATCTAGACTAGTCACTATTCCATTTACGATAACTGACATGACGTCATAGATATCGTCAGTTGACGCGTCATACATACACAAAGGTCATTAGAGATATCTCTCATTCAATTCTGACTAGTCAAAATGATATTGTCAGATATCTGAATTGAGTTTTGCCCTAGTACAATTTGCTTTCTAAAATTTGCAACAAATAAATAAATAAATTTAAAAAGGGAAAATAATTTTTCTGGTTCGTTATATGCATGGGTAATTACAAAATCTGCAAAATGAGGTGTAAAGTGATTATTAATCCCCACTGACACGGTTTTTAAACAGATTGTGAGTGAATTGAAGACAAAAGACAATGGATAGAAGAACAAAAAAAAATAAACACCCGTGGGCTTTAGTGAATATTTGACAAGGTGTGAAGTGTGAATATGTTTTAATATAAAATGTGAATAAATTGATGGGAATGTATGTGTGTGAATTAATGGCATTGAACTTCTGAGATATGTATATTTACATCTTGCAAATTGTAAACAATGATTTATAATGTATTTTATAAACGTAAATAGTTTTTTTGTAATGACTTGCGAAACCATTCAATAAAGTTTGATTTGAAAACGGAAACACTGCTCTGAACCTTCTGGCCACTGTCTCTCTGATTTTTTTAAAGGCGCATAAGAATATACTGGCATGTGATACAAAAATGTGGACTGTAAACATACAAATGAATTTGTTATGGGTTGATGAACTTGACATGTGTGGCACTTTTCACTGGCTTTTTCCTCTAGTCAAAGAATTTGTAGATTAGTATTTCTTCAAGCTTTATTCTATCCCGATTTAATAACATTACGCAGGCCCATAGTTTGTTGCACAGTCATTCTTTTCTCCGATTAATAGGCAGATCTGATTCGGTATATAGGTTTTAATGTTTCTTAATTTTGTCCGAACTGCACTAATTGAGTGGTTAAAATAGAAAAGGAGGGGCGGGGCTTAGCAACAAGGTGATCTGAATACACAATTTAGATAACTGTAAAGTAATTTCGACTAGTCAGGATGTTAATTCAAGATATGTCTATTGAGATTTGTCCTAGTCAGAATGACATTTGCAAATCTCTGTAAATAAAGATTTCCCTAGTCAGAGATCCACTTGAGACATCTATAATTACATTATAGAGGTCTTTAAACTAGAGATGCACCTATGTATCGGCCGATAATCAGAATCAGCCAATAAAGGCAATTTTTCACGCTATGGGCCATTGGCGGTAGTTTAAAAACATCCGATGATCAAGGCCGATTATATCCTGTCAATCAAAAGAGGGCGGGAAAACACATGGATTTCGTGCTGTGTGTAAAGATGATGTCTCTTGTGTGGAATTATGACAAAACTGCAGTTTGTAAACTCTGTAATCTCTGCACTGCTAACATTTTATACCGGAAGTGAGCCGCAGTGAAACGGTTGGTTTCGGCGTCGAGTCAAATTTTATTTTATTTTTTTTGCCGCACTGTTCGAGCTGCTCGCGCTGAATTAAAGGTCCAGTACACCGTTGAAAGATTTAAATGAAGATGAGTTGATATATATATTGCACATAAAATATATAGTATATATTGCACAGAAACATATAAAGTATATATTGCACAGAAACATATGTTTGTAGAGTAGTATATTTCATATCCAGTTAATGTTAATATATAAAAAAAAGTTGATATTATATATTACCAGTTTGACGTTCAGTGACGAAGTAGAAATGCTTTTGTTTGTGGTGAGTGAATGTGAGACTAACAGGAGGTTTTTTTTAGAATTCAGTCAATGTTAATATGAATTAATAACATTCAATAAGTTAAGAAATCTTACTTTAATCTTCAGAATTTAGTTCGTGTGTTCATGTTAATTAGAGTAATGTGTTTTCTGTTTATGAGACCAGTTACTGTCAAACAACTTGTTGAAATGGAAAGAAATTTGCATTTATTTTGGAATTGTGGAATTAATTTTTATTCATTTAAAAGAAGGTATAAAAGGCAGAATTATCGGTATCGGTTATTGGCTGAGAAATTTAGTATCGGTGCATCTCTACTTTAAATAAAATGTGACTAATAATAAATCAAATTCAAGATATCTACAATTGAATTTTGACTAGTTATATGTTAGTTTCAGATCTCTAAAATGTATATATCTTTAATGATGAACGTCAGATAGCTTAAATTTGAATTATGACTAGTGACAAACCAAACAGAGATATCTCGAATGACATTTTGTACTAGTGAAAATTCAATGAGAGATATCTCTAGTTAGAATTATACACAGTACAAAATGAATGATGGATACCTTTCATTATAATTTCTACTACTCTAAACTCATTTGTAGATTTCAGGAAATATTATCCAATGGAAGTACATGACTAGTCAAAATAACACGGTAGATATCTTCAGTGTATATTATGACTAGTCATAATTATGTTGTAGATATCTTTAATGTCAATTATGACGAGTCAAAACTAAATTATGACTAGTGGAGCCAGGGGCATTAAATGCTTAAAACAACATGCCATAAACGCTATTCGTTTACGAGCCTACTTCTACCGTTTTAAGGACATAAAGTTATATCTGCGTGTACGAATATAGTTTTAATAATGCTTAATTACGAGCAATAACTCAACATCACCTCAGCTACACAGCTTCCAGCTAACCATACTAGCTAAACTTACAGTAGTTCTGGACCACCAGCTATACTAACCAAGCTAAAAGACAGAAAGAAAGAAAAAACATACTTACTTTTTGTTTTCGGTGAAAAACCTCGCTTGAACCTGTGACATTGTTGTTTTTCTCAAAAATGGACCGCGGGTTCTGAAGTATTAGCTCGTTAAATGAGTAAATATTCCCATATAGTTATCAGTATGGTAGTGGAGAGTGCGATAACCATGTGCTGTGTGTGAAACCAGGCTTAACGAGTCGACCACAGAGCAACGGATCACTCGAAGGGATTTGCGATTAGTGATGCCTGATTACGTTTTTAAAGCCCTCACTGGAGTTTTGTGACTTTTGGTATGAATATGTTAGCGTTAAGGGTATCTATAAGCTAGTGGGCTCTTAAAAAAACGACAAAAATTCACATTTAGAAGATATATGCATTCAACATTTACAGTCTTTCTCTACCATCAATACGAATCAACAAGTTTAATGACGTCATTTTGCACTTCTGCGTCTCATCAGATTTTCTGTCCAATCAAATGCTCTGTAGAATCTGAAGTGTCGCACTAGCAGCAATTATAATAATCCATGGTACACAATCCACGTCAAGTACGGCTTAATCCGTGCTGTGAAGCAAGATAAACGCTATATTGTCTATTTAGAAAGGGTGAGGAGCCACTTCATATGTCCTGCCCTGACTTCCTGTTTCAGTGGAAATTACATCAACACATGGAATAACACTAAACTGCGCAGACCGATTGGCGGCTGACTTGAAACAGTGCATGCCGGTTAGACGTTTTGTCCGACTTATGACGTATGGCATCAAAGTCCCGCGACAGCAATACGAGAGCAGTCAGCTCCCTCAGCCAGCAGCTTCTCCAGAGCGGCTGCACGAGCTCCGATAACGACACACGATTGGCCAGACTCACTGACAATAAGTCACTGACGATTGGCCAGACCCCACTTTGTTGGTTTTTAAATAATACAGGCTTATGAACTTTCTTCTTGTACATATACAGGCACTGTATTAACTTAACCTATTCACTGAAAAGTGCTTCTGGTTGCTACAGGTAAAATTCAGACGTATGTTTATAGAAATATTATCATATGCGATAATAAAAGCAAACACAGCGCGAGCATCACCACGGGAAGCAGAAAGTGTCCGACTTGACGGCTCCGTTTTCAGCTAGCTGACCACAGCTTCCTGACATGCAGGGGTATGCAAAGAAAAGAATTTCACTGTGCTGTAATACATATGTGATTAATAAAGACTCATTATCATTAGAAATCACAAAAATCAACCAAGAATGAAGAGCATCTTCTTAACTAACTAGACATGTACCAAATATAAATAAACTAGTGTTTTTCTTTTCTTTTCTTTTCTTTTCTTTTCAGAGCACGTGGCATTTCTGCACCGCTACAGCTCTGTCCCTTGGATCAATTTAGCATCTCTCATCCGCAAAAACGTGCCGTAACCCAGAATACATTGCAGGTTTGGTTCACTTAGATTCCGAGTCAAATCTCTCTCGCATGAATCAGTTCATTCGGATTGTTGTCGAATTGAATATAATTTTCACATTTGGATTGGATTTACAATAAATGTTATGACGTGGTCTAAGGCAACATAATGACAAATTTAAAACCCCTCCTTCAAATCATCACAGATATAATTTCTATAGAAATGAATTACACCTATAAACATATTAAATTATGGACACATTATCTTTACTAGGAAGGAGAAAGCCACAAATGAACAAATGACATGGGCGGTATTCCATTAATTCAAGAACTTCAAATCGGAAATGAGAAGAAAACCTCACCCTGAAACACAAGCGAGATGTTTATATTACAATATTTGTAATGTGCTTCGCAATTCCAGTGCAATTTTTTTTTCTTCCAGTTCATGGTGTTTTTTCATTATTTTCATGAGAAGTCAGTGGTTGTGTGCTGCACAGAGAAGCAGCCAAGAGGGCAAAGGTAAGGCTCATCATGATGCTACCACCACCTTGCTTCACTATGAGTATATATAGTGTTCTTTTTCCACAGGTTTGCTGAGTCTAAAACATGTGTTTTTAACAATGGATTAAATTTTAGTTGCAAATCATTTTGCAAACTTTGTTAGATTTTCCCCCTCACTCCAATATTATTGGCTATTTTGGGACATATAATCCCAATTAATCTCATTTCAGTTCCAGGTCACAATACTACAGATTATGGAAAAGTTCAAGGGGGTGAATACTTATGCTGTATCAAATTGAACTAATCATTTACATCATGCCTATTTTGTAATGTCGTTTTAGTAGTATCTATACGACATTGTAAATAATCTTTTCCGTGGCCTCTCCAGGGCTTTGTAAAATCATCTTGCACAGATCGTGCGTTCTAAGCCTATTTCACTGATTGCACAAGACCGGGAACTTTGTTCCATTTTCCTGCTTTCTTTTTACATCGCCAATCGCATCCATTAGCAGGAGTTGCACAAATTTTGTAAGTATTTTCTACACCCAACAAAGATCTATCTCTACAAGCTGTGCATATATCATATATCGTGGCCTCTCCAGGGCTTTGTAAAATCATCTTGCGCAGATTGTGCGTTCTAAGCCTATTTCACTGATTGCACAAGACCGGGAACTTTGTTCCATTTTCCTGCTTTCTTTTCACATCGCCAATCGCATCCATTAGCAGGAGTTGCACAAATTTTGTAAGTATTTTCTACACCCAACAAAGATCTGTCTCTACAAGCTGTGCATATATCATGACTCCTTATCAAGTGAATATTTCCACTGTCATTTGGAGATGGCCAAACTGGCACGTGTCCACTGTATGCACAACTATAGCTGGCCTACGCTTTCAAATAGCTGTGTCTTGCTTCTATGTCCTCTGCACACCTGAACAGAACACGAAAAAACAGGAAACACCAAATGAAAAAGTTGCACTTTTTGTCTTTTTTATTTTTTTTACAGATGGACATATTGGATATGGAGTCGTAGAGGCACACTACTGCTTTAGCGTCTTACTTCATTCTCTTATAAATGCATTAGGATGCAAGAGACAAAATTCAGTATCCTTGGTCACAATATAAAGATTGACACTTCCCAGATACACCCCCCCAGAACACAGGCACCTCAGTTTGTTTAAATTTTTTGGGTCATGGCGTCCGTGCAGGTCATCAGGCCAAGGCTTGTTCTGGGATGGAACTGCAGCTGTGCAGGGACACGTTGCTTTTCCCAAGCCCCCTCCATCCTGTCGGGGGACACCCTGCAACTCCCCTGAGCTCAGTCTGTTTGGCAGCGAGCGCCTGGGGGAGGCAGGGCAGAAGATAACATGCTGCTTGAAGAGCCCCATATTACCTCACCAGATAAGGCAAAGGGAGGAAGACGGAGCTCTGCGAGGAGGACGCCGAACCTCTGGGCGGAGAAGAGGAGTGAGCCCCAGTCACACAGCTCATCCCTGAGACCCAAGCACTGCCACAGTGAGAGAGACTGGTTCGGTGTGCTCTCTGGTCATTCCCATGGCAGACACGACGCTGGCAGAGGCTTTGGCTGGGGAGCAGGGGGAGATGAGAGGGAGACATCAGACTCTGAGATGGACACAGCCATGCGTGAGACAGGCCGTGCACCGAGAGCCAAAGAAGTGGGTGAGTCAGACCAGCAAACAACCGATGCTTAGTTACATGGAACAATAGAAATGCAGAAACGTTTGTTTGTTGGATTGATTACAACCCAAACAATCCTGAACAATTTTCAAACCTTGATGTTTACAGTACATCTGTGAACTTTTTTCTTAACACCCGTTTCTCGTCATCCTTCCCTTTCCTAATTTTACAGCCAAGATCTGAGCCTGGAGTACAAGCCAGAGCATCAAAGACACAAAATTCCCCTGAAAATGCAGCGAGGGAAAGGAGCCGAGTGCGAAACCTGCGCCAGGCATTCCAGAGCCTCCAGGCCGCTTTGCCATCGGTTCCTCCGGACACAAAGCTCTCCAAGCTGGACGTTCTGGTCCTGGCCACCAATTACATCGCACACCTCACTGAGACGCTGGACCAGGGGGGAGCGGTGTGTGATCATCCCGCGCTGCACAGAGCTGAAGGCTACCTGCACCCTGTGAAGGTGAGTTTCACTCAGAATTTATACATACTGTTATATAGACATGAAAAGATTTTCAATGTCATATTTTATTTTAGAAATATGCCACAGAGATTATTTTGTGCTTCGTATATGATTTCAAACTTTTGGTTTTGTAATTGTAATGTGGACTGCGATTCTGTATGACATTCTGTATGATAAAATGTTTTACATTTTAGAAACTATTGTTTCTCTTTTAATAGCTACGTCTAAAAAGTGCAAGTGAAATGGAGATCATATCTTTTTTTTATTGCATTGGAATAATTGTACATTTTCTATCAAACTAAAAATAGCATCTCTTCTTTTACCCACATAAATGTACTTAATACAAATATTATTTTTAATGTCCACTTTAATAGACACATCTACAGTTCAATGCAAACTTTTGCACGCCCCTTTATTTATTTATTTAGGTATTTATTTATTTTAATGATCAAAACCGTCACATGTAATGTGAGTTAGGTTTCATAGATGATCCTTCAGTGAATTTGAATATATTAATATTGGAACATTATTTCTAGATACGTTATAATGTGCTACTGAGGAATTCTTTCCCTTAGTTTTTGATTTTTTTTTTTGTAAAATTTGACTGCTTGAGAGTTTGCGTCTGTTTAAATATTTTATGTCTTAAATAAGGCTTAAAGTTGTCTGGTTTAAATCATATGACACTTTAACGAGGCTTATTCAAAGAAATTAACCAGAGCAACGTGGATGCAAACTTTTCAGCTCGTTTTGTCAGCTTGCTAATAACTGCTGACTGAGACTGAGCTGCTGTAATATTTAGGTTTTATATCACGAAATATCTAATATTCTACAGCTAATCTGTTTCTTTTTTTTTTCCTTTTCTGCAAAAAAAATCCACTTGTAATATTTTAGCAAGTGTAAATATCTTGAATACGGGTTGATTTATCTAATATTTCTTATTATGGGATTGTTATAAATCAAATATTCACGTATTCATCCTGTTTTAGATGCTTTTTACACATCTCAAACTTGAAAAATGATCTGCCAATAGGACGGGATTATTTCGAGCTTGAAATTATATTTCTAGACGGATGCATTTGGTTTATTGTAATATTATAAAAGATTCTAGAGAAATGAGAAGAGATTGTTTTGCTGGACATCTGTTAGTAGATATAAACATTGTGATAATATGTGTGTGGTGGTCTGGGAAAACCAGTCATTGGTATTTTGGCTAACAGCTATAAAATATAGAACAATTAGGTTTTCCCTGAACATAGTTTTTTTTCCTACATCATAAAACACTGACAGGTGGGGCAGAACGTAGCGCTGGCACCTCACAGCTCCAGGGTCTCTGCTCTCATCCTGTGCTTCGGTTACTGTCTGTCCACATAGATGTATATTTCTGAAAATTCGCTGATAAGTGTTCCTGGGATCCAAACTCTGGACCTAACATGATCCTACCCAGGATAAAGCAACTAATAAAGCTGAATGAAGAAACAGGACATCTGCTATAACAGAAGAATAGAATGGAAGCTACTGGAAATATGCTGTATTTTTGTCTTGCATGAACTGCTGCCAAGAGAATATTTAAAATCTGCACCTTTTCTCTCTCTTTATCTTTCAGAAGTGGCCTATGCGCTCTCTGCTGTACTGTGGGAACATCGGTGAGCGACTACCAGGAGCAAACCCCAGTCAGGAAGAGTGTCATAGACCCAGCATCACGGCCGAGGTCCAGGCAGACTGAGCTGATGTAGACGTCTCGAATCATTCCTAAAGCAAAAAATTTTATCATTTAACATGTAATGTTTAATAATGGGGTGAATTCAGATCAGATTCAAGTAGTACAGGTTGCGAGTCTTCTTTACTCCAGTTTAATTGAATTTGTTTTCTATATGAACTTAATAGAATTGAATTAAAGTTGGGCATGGTGGCTTAGGGATTAGCACATTTGCCTAGCATCTCCAGGGTTGGGGGTTCGAATCCCACCTGACGTTTGCATGTTCTCCCTGTGCTTCAGGGGTTTCCTCAGAGCACTCCGGTTTCCTCCCCGAGTCCAAAGACATGCATTGTAGGCTGATTGGCATTTTCCAAATTTTCCGTAGTGTGTAAATGTGCGTACGATTAAGCCCTGTGATGTATTGGCACCCCGTCCAGGGTGTCCTCCAGGTTCCCCCACAACCCTGTGTAAGATAAGCGCTATGGCATTAAAGATGGTTTTTATGTCCCCTATTACTTGAATCCACCCTAACAGCCTATAATATACATCCATCTTCACATTTAAGCATACAAAAAAAAAAAAAAGGTTATGATAGATACTGGTACCACATAAAAGTTCTACTTCTACACATTAATTATATATCCCAGTTTTATGTCTTTTGTTTTGTTTTTTTTTAAAAACCTGATTAAAGCTAGATTTGCTATTTATTAATGCGTCCTATAAAAAGTGCACGGTTATCCTGTTGCTAAGTGCGTCTAAGTAAATAAGACCGAATTTAACCGTAATGTTCCTTTTTCAAATTCTTTTGAAGCAAGCCTCATTTCAGCTGTCTGCAATCTCCTATTCCCTCCCTGACGTGTTTTTTTTTTCAGCTTTAATTTGCGTGTCTAGTACTAAACGGGAGTGAATGAAAATCTTGATTAGTAGATGGGGAGGGTTGTTATGGGGAACACTTGGCAACCAAATGAGAGGAGGACCCATGATCTGATGTGCTCTTAATCAAGTTCCTTGCAGCAGGATTTCACATTAATTCCAGCACTACTCACTTCGCAAATCCTCACTAATAATTCACACGTGCTCAGGTTTATCATCTAGATACAAACAAAATGTTTTTACAGCGTATCCTGGGCAAATTCCTGGTTTTATATGTCAGAGGAAAACAAACAGATCACCAAATTCAGCTGTGTCCATGCAACATCAGTCAGCTCACTTATAATAAGCATCCTGTGATATTCCCATCCAAAGGATCAGGTCTTTCTTGCACAACGTGGGCACGGCTCCATAAGGAACGGTACAGCGGTCAAGGCTAGCTCTATAAATCTGCTGAACTGTCCGATAAAAGCATTCACTCTCATGTTAACAGCAGGAATTGTTTCACTAAGGCAGGGGTTACAGACCAAGAGAACGAGGGCAAACATTTGTGCTACTTCCATTTTTACTTCGTGTTCTCGCCAATTAAGGTTAGATTTTGGTTCATCATCCGAGAACAGAAAGAAGTGCTTCTTCTGTAAATCAAATATATAGATGTCGGTAATAAATTAAATGCTTGAATGTTCTTTTGTTTTGTTGTAGAAAACAAAACTTACTGGACATCTACTACTAATTCTACTACAAAGATACAATTTATATCACTACACACCTCTGGTGGCCAGCTTATGATTAAAATAGCTCCTCTATCTCCGACTCATTAAGACCAGCACATACTGATAGCTTGCTGAATTTATGCAGTGAATTTGGCCACGCTCCCTGAACTGGAGCAGCCTGTGCAGGCCAAAGTCGGAGGAGGAAACTTGGGAATAACGTATCTCACACACCCATAATGCGCAGAAAGTAGACCTACATCAAAGATGATGGCTTTTTCAGAACCCTGAATGGTCAAACTCAAGTCTCTCCGTTCTGCCAATTATCTATTTTTATCCCCCAAAAGAAAGAATGAAAAGAAAAAAAAAAAAGGATTTGTACACTAGGTTAAGATGTTCATGTTAAGATGTTAAGTCCCACCCTAAATCACTGAATCATTAAATCCACTCAGACACTTCTCAATCTGTTTTAAATGGATGGTTTTAACAGCAAGTCAGTGAAAGGCATAAGCATGAGATAACAAAATATGTATTTAATGACTGAGGTGAAATGTCAACCTCACAGTGGACATTTCTCTCAACAGCTCGGTTTTATGATATAATGCACGTTTATGTAAGCTTTCTTCAAACTAAAAAAACTAAAAAAAAACAACAACAAAAAAAAACAGTCGTACCCACACACAAGGCTAAACGCTTTGCAGTGACAAGATCATTCATGAGGGCACAAACTTTTCCAACTGAGCTATGAACAAGTGATTTTTAAAGGAGTTTAAAAAAAAACAATGAAATGATTGTTTTAATAAACAAAAACAAACCCACAGTCCTTTATGATACCAGTGTTAAACTGGTCTGAGACAGTCATGTGACAACGACATGACAGACCTACAAGTCCAAAGATGTGTAAAAGTTCCATGTACAATAAAAATTGTTAAAGAGGGAAATTTATTGTCCTTCCTCTTCTTTAACTTTTTTCTTCTTTTTCTTCTTCTTCTCTGTAGTCTGGTAGGAAAAAAAAAAATCATAATTACAAATAAGCTAACAGTTAAGTGACAAAGCATTGCTTTCCCATGCATACACATGGAAGTGCAAAGAGCCAAACACACTGCAAGATTCTGAAGCACATGGACAGAAAAGTGTACAAAAAAACCCCCCAGACATAAGCAAAACATCCAATATACAAATCTGTTACCTCTTCTGTGGGGATTACTTCCTCCTCTTCGGGCTCAACTTTCTTTTCTTTCTTTTTCTTCTTTTTCTCTGTTGTCTGTGAACATGGGTAGAAAAAAAAAAAAGAAAGCTTTTATTTTTAATAAAGTTGATTTCCTGTTGACTAGGACACTTATTCAAGTGCCATAAATAAGATGGGAACTACAGAGGTGATCAAACATGGCAGTTCTCGCTCCTCACCACTTCTGCTGGACCGGCAACAGCCTCCTCCCCCTCCTCCATCTCCGCTTCCTCCTCCTCCTGCTTCTTCTTCTTTTTCTTTTTCTTCTTGTGTGTCTCTGTTTCTTCAGCTTCTGTGAGCAAATAAGTTCAAGCATCCAGTTTCATATTCATTTTAAAAACTACTATAGTTTCAGACCAAGTTTAGATTTCGAATCATTTCGAACAAGTGTGAAATAAGAGCTGGTTTTTTTTTTCCTTCCTCAAAAATACAAAGTAAAGGACATAATTGGGACTGTTGTGTTAGTTTTGACATTAGCCCCGAGTTCTTCACACTGCCCTAAATCTCAAAATGATTCCTTGGCCAGTTCATTAGACATGGCGTGTAGTTGTGTTTTTAATCTCACCTTCTGTTGGCATTTCCTTCTTCGCTTTCTTGGCTTTAACTTCCACGGGCTTGTCTTCTTCCTCTGCCTCCTCCACTTCCTCTATCTTTCTCTTCTTGGCAACGGTTGGAAGCGTCGAGTCGCCAGAAGGGTCGTACAATTTAACGTCGCTGTTAAAGGAAATAAGCAGCAAAGCGTGACGTTACAAAGCAACAACAAACACATTTTCTGTTTGAAAGGAATAAACACTTCTAGTTGTAAAAAAGTTACAGCAAAAAATAAATTGACTACAGGGTGACATGGTACTGCCTGATGCAGGGCTGGGCGATATCGATATAATGTCAATATTTTGTCAATATATGTCAATATACACTTTTCCGCGATATCATTGGCAGGGTGATAAAAAAAAAGTTTTTAATAATTACAAATTAAATGGTACTGAATGGATGCTGTTGATATGACGTATTAAAAAAAAAACTTCTTCCTTTTTTTTAAAAAAAATCTTTGTATTTGTAGGCATTAAAGAAAAATAGTCAAACTCAGTTTAATATTTGTTTGGTTTATTTTATTACTGTTTTTCAGACAAATTGTTAAGTAAATTATATACAGTGATATATGCTTTGTTGAACTGTAGAAGTGTCCTCAAGCATCGCGGTGTGATATTTGTCACATCGCCCAGCCCTAGCCCTGATGTGAATTGGTGTTACTGTTACCAATAGTTTTTCAATAACTACAAGTCCCAAAGCGTTTTGTTACTCTTACGCCACATCGGTTTGCGAACGATAAAAAGATCTTAATGATTAAAAGGAGGACACGCTGCACTTTGTTTCGATATCCTGTCATATTTCCTAACATCCTCAGTGGGTGACTAGCCGAACTCACCTCTTGTGCTGATACTTGTCTGCTCTGGCCAGAGCTTTTCCTGATCCGCTGATGCGTCTGATCTGAAGAGAGATGAAAAGCAAAGAGCTTTACGTGACAAATCTCTGATCTTTATGCAGATAAAGACTGATCTACTATTAAGCTCAGATGAGGTAGTGACAAAAAAGCCACATGGAGACTTCAGGAACGTGACATTATGTCATCATCATCACCGCCTATACAACACACAAGTAGATACTAGAGATTTACCACACACTCACCCCTTTCTCCTCAAGATGGCGTAGTCGAACCTCCAGCTTGGCTCTGTTTTCTATTGCCATCTCGGTGGTGGTGTTCTCACCCAGCGCGTCGTAGCGGATGGCCAGGGACGTCTTGGCTGCCAGCATTCTGGAGATCTTGCCCTTGTTTTTGGCTGTGGTCTGGCCCACCATGGACGCATGGTAGATAAGACCGTATTTGGGTGTGTCCCGTCTGGTCTTTAGTGCTCTGAAGAGAGCTTTCTCCGCACCCAAGATCTGCACCGTAGACGCAGGGTGCTTCGCCAAGTTCAGCAAGGAACCTGGTTAGAAGAATGAGGGGGAATTTATGAAGAAACGGAAGAATAAACCCAATGAGTCCGAGCATCCGTCATTTCACAAATTCATGACACGTCTATAAGCATACTTGCATTTCATATTTAAGCTAGCCTAAACAGGTCACAACTTCAATTTTCTCCAAAAACAAAATGCCCAATTTTTACATCGTGACCAAGTTAAAATGCTGCAAAAGCAACGGGGGTACTTGTACAAGACTTGGACTTTTCACGGAGTGTTAGGATGCTATGAAATGTCAAATTGGGTTTCAGTAAGGACCAGTGATGTAGAACTCCTAGATGTCCTAGATTTGGAGATGAAATCAAGTTATAGTTCATGAAAAAAAAAAGAAATTACTCAAAATACACCATGATTCTTTAAAATTCGTACCAAAAGCACCCCACCACTAATGACTCAGGAACGTGGACTTGATACCGAGACTCACCAGCGTGAGAGATGAGCCGAGCCCCCACTAGTTCCCCCACCATAACCGTCAGATTGGGCGCGATGGCCATCATGCGGTTTTTCAGGTAGTCATACAGCTGAGTGCGATACTCTGAGATTTCAATAACCTAAAACAAAAAACAAGAGAGAACATATACTTATATTGAACATGCACAGATCCATTAATGCAGAAGGAACACCCACAAATCCTTGTCATCAGACACTCAAGGTGCTCTAAGAGACTCATACACGATACACACCTGGTCGCACAGGTGTATGATGTTGCTGATGTCCTCCTCGGACACTTCTGTTCCCATGGAGATCTCTGCAGCTAGTCTGACCTCTGCCTCCACCTCCTCCGGCAGCACCTCGGACAGGTCGGTTGTCGCCACGTTCGTGCGGGCACCTACACACACACACACACACACACACACACACACACACACACACACACAGAGAGAGATAGAGAGAAATACAGGTCAAGCTAGGCGTGTGCAATTTGAAGGAAGGGTTGATGGTGTTTGCATCGTTGATAGATTACACTTTCTCACGGCAGCATTACGTACACCTAACATGCTGCCATAAGAAAATTATCAACTATGGGGTGGTATGATGAAGCAGAGTTACCTGAAATTGATTATTTTCCTAGAACAGCAGCACCACCCTGAGGACTTTCCACATGGTGGAAAAATTAAAGCTGTGAAGCAGGTTCTTGCACAAAACTTGACCAGAGCAACATTTATACATTTAATTTTGATAAATAAAGTCCCTGTGTAATTTGATACTATAGAAAAAGGTTTATTAAAATAAGCTCATAAAAAAAAATTTGTTTTTCAACCTTGCCATCTTCAGCTGCACTACTACCAGAGCTGCTGTTATAAAGAATTAATTAACACCTGTTGTTAAGTAGCTCTATGATGTGAGAGATGCTATTGGTAGCAGTTACAGGACACGTTTACGAGTGTGTGCACGCACCGATTTTGCGGATGGTTTTGCAGTACGCCATGTTGTCCGTGATGACCTTGCCAAGTTCAGGGAAGTGCCAGCCGTACCACTCGCGGCAGCGCATGATGTAGTTATTCAACTCCTTGTCCAGGTCGTCCAGGAGAGCTACAAACACAAAGAGAAGGCAGTCCAGTGAGGTGAAAACTCTGACACCAGCATAATCGTAGCATTAACTTAACGTTCTGCATTACACACAAGCTCAGATGAGGTAGTGACTTAGACACCTTCATCGATCTCAGGGTCTTGACACAAGGTCATAATCATCAACGCTTGCCTTTTATGAAACCATAAATCATGACTCAGAATTGAAAAACACTCACATATGGCTTGAACAATCATGGTGTCCACTTTGTCAGGGCTGAACTTCAGCTTGTAACGGGAAAGGCTAGGTGGAAAAGAATAAGGCAATATATTTCAGCGTATGAGCACGAACAGAAATCATCAGAATAAGCAAGCACGTGATTCATCTGCTTGCTGTCTCAGTGGTAGTGACGAATGGTGGTTGATTTCTTCAAAGAAGTCAGTCATGCAACTAATCATTGACAGCAGACTTTTTTTTTTTTTTAAACATATCTGTGCGTGTGAAAGCTTCCCACCTGTGGGCCAGACCCAGAGACATGGCACTGATCTCTCTGGGAGGAAGCCCAGTGATCAGACCCTCCATCTGTGCCCTGATGCCCCTCATGAGCTCGGCCACAGCGGGACTGTGCACGCAGCTCAGGTTCAGCTTGTCCTGAAAGGGGGGTTGGAGAGCACAAACCAATCACCATCCGGCCAGAGGAAATTGGTTCATTCCAAATAAACTAAACGTTTCAGCAATATGAGCAAGTATCCTTCCAAATTATACTTCTATTGTTTATTTATATGACCAAGACTCCACACAAATGTTACAGGAAAGACTGAAATTATTCTTATTTTCAAAGGTGTGTAGTAACGAAAGAGCACAACGTAGACTTGGACTCTTACAACTTTTACGTTAGAAGTTGACCGATTGAACAGTTTTGCTGACTAATCGGCACCGATAACTAATTGCTGGAGCGATTGGTTATGGGCAAAAATCCAGACCGATAGTTCTTTCCGGTTGCCAGAGCGGCTGAGGAGGGTCCGCTGTCATTATACAGTACGAGAGCGGCCTCTAGAGACGAAATAAAACCGATCACGGGTAATTTTGTTGTGTTATTTGAAGTGGTTATTTTAAAATTAATTTTGGATGTCTCTATTTTTTGTTTGTCATTTGGAGTCTTACCTTTTGGCTCAGTTTAGAGGTAGATCTTATTTACTATTATGTTTATATAGTATAACATTAATAATAATAAAATATATTACATTAAAAAAGCACAGTACATTTTCATGATACAGTCAGTACTGTTTATTTTTGAAGTTCAGCAGTATTTCCCTCCGAGTGTTTTCTTTCTGTAACAACGTTAAAAACTATCATCAGTCGACCTATAGTTTGCATATTTACTTCTGCATAAATTTTTTTGCGTTCTTCTCTTTTACATCTAGATACATTTTCAAACATTGTATCCATGTGTGTGTGTGTGTTTAATATATATATATATATATATATATATATATATATATATATATATATATATATATATATATATATACACATACATACATATACATACATATACATATATACACTTTGCTGCATTTCAATTATACTCCAATACTCGTTAGCATTATATTTATATACGTAAACTGATCGTCATAAAATGTTTTGTTGAATTGTCTTGCATTCTGGCTGCTTAATAATTTCTCCTCATGCATGTCATCCACCCAAGGACACTGTCCATGATAAATTATTACATAGACAACACAAACGCCTCGTACTTTCTGATCAGAGCCTAAGGCTGCGGTCACAGTAGGCTTTAACGCTCCATTGACTTCTGTTCAAATGCATCATGCGTAGAATTTTCGTACTACGCCGCGTGATGAAAGTTCAAATTTGGTGAACTCTGACTTGCGTAATCTTATCTTCAGCATATCACACGAGGATGTGTGACCAATAGATGATTGCAATGTCACCTTGTATTTTTTAACAAAAAGGACATTCAAAAATGGAAGCGCTAATTTTAGCAGAATTCCACCATCCTGTACTTTATAACACACCTTTGAAAGATTATAAAAACAACTTGTGTGAAGCAGCAAAATTTGACTGATGTCATATCCCGTTCCTGCCCACATTCGCAGCGGTGTCCGACAAAAATACACATGCATAAAGCCTAGTGTGATTGCGAGGTAAGGCTGTGAAAGCACACAAACCGCATTGTACACACGTACGTACACATACAGAGATGCTGCTTGAATATTCTGAAGAAAAAAGCACTTCTGAGTGAGTCTGGACATGGATTTTCCAGTCAGTGTGCTTACTTTAATGACTCCTCCCAACTTAGCGTCCGTTATCGCCAGCTGCTCGTGAGCCTCTTTGGCCACCACTTTCTTCAGAACCTTCTTTAGCGTCTTTCCCATCTTCCCCTCCACTAAAGCGGTGGCAGCTAAAGGGAGCCGGAGAAACAGTGAGACTTGCTTTCAGTGAGTTTCGCTAACAAAAAGCCATGCAAGTCAAACAAAATTAAATCATCAGAAGATCTTTAACATGCATTTCCCCAAATGAGCAGCATCTCAGTGGTAGTGACAAAATTACTGCGTATCGAACTCATGGTGTATCCAGATTAACAGATACATCATTAACACATGCACACACATGTATAATTATATATATTGTATAATTATTACAATAAACAAGCTGGTACCTGCCAGAGCTTCGGTTGTGTCCTGAAACTTTTCAAAGTGCTTCAGTTTCACTCTGTAACAGGAGAAAAACTTCACATGAACAATGTTAAGCACCGAGCGCATTTTTACACATACATGGCAACCTTGGTATAATGAATAACATCAATCCTACTCGCCCCCCCTCCTCCTCCTCCTCAGATGTATGGCTTGCAAATTGCAGCTCATATCCTTCTTCTATTTCTTCAATCCGGTTAAATTTGTTTACATGTACAGCTGAGACCCAATACACACACACACCTCAGACTTCTCACATTTAAACGATTCTTAAACCTGTCTCACATTTTATTGGCTTTCTCCGGCGTTTCAAACTCCTTCCACAGGCTGTCAACCTGCTGGAGCTTCTGCTCATCCAGCACCTGTGTGAAGAAGAAGAAGAAGAAGAAGAAGAAGAAGAAGAAGAAAGACGTTCAGATCATCAAAAAGTGTTCTGGAGATCAAAGTAATCTTCAAAGTGATTTTAAAAGTATCCAAAACCCTCTGTGGCTTTTATCTCACGTGGCACGTGGGCATGTTTTTTTCTGATCACGCGCAGCTGTTAATTTTAATTCACTTTCTTTTTCCTTGGATGAAGAAAACATGACCAGAGAAATAGTTCGTGTATAAATATGTCGCATGTTGTGTCACCAGCTTATAGAAGAAGAAAAAATCCACGTTAGCCACGTTAGCTAGCTAGCTTAATCCAACACCCAGGGCCCGCATTAAAGCTCTGCTGAGACACGAGCGAATGAGTGAATGAATACAACACTCCCCTGACTTATTGATCAAGCATATCCAGCTGACATTAATACAATCGTGATAATTGTATAAGCCATATTCATTCTACGCAGAAATCGTTACTTAACTTCCAAATGTATCACTGCTAGCCCGCGTGCTAGTTAGCTAGTCAATTTAGCAAACAAATTACCCAAGAAATATCTGTCACTAATGTAAATAAAGTATACATACCTTAAATATGGCATAGCCTGCAGCTGTTTCGAACAAAACTAACATTTTCAACTGTGTTTATTCTTCCTAAACTAACAAATGTAGCTCCCTAGGTGAGAGCGTGCTCATCTAGCAGCGCACATGAACTTCTTACCACGCGGTACTGGAAGCAGGGCGTGCTAACACGCATGCGCGACAGACGGAGCGCGGAAAATGTATGCGCATGCGCAGGAAACCTGTGTTGCCAGGTGCTTTGGTTTCTCTAGAGAGGAAAACGTTTGAACTGCTTTCTTTCTTTCCTTCCCTCTTTAACAGGGACATTATACATCAATCAACATAATTAATAAAATAAATGTGTTAGATTTAACCAAAGAGATCATTTTTATTTGATGTCCCAGGGAAGATTGTGATTTAAGAATAAAAAAGAAAACAAAACGAATGATTTTTTAATACTTATGTTGTTGTTTTTAATTTTGCAAACATTATAAATATGTTATATAACTAAACATCACATTGGCACTTCTGATTTTCAGCAATTGTTCATGCTGCCATGGATTTTTTAAAAATCCATACAGCATACAATAGTTTAATTGTATATACATCCATCATCCATTTTCTGTACCGCTTATCCTATACCGGGTCACGGGGAGCCTGGAGCCTATCTATCCCAGGGAACTCGGGCACAAGACAATCTTGACAGGGTGCCAACCCATCGCAGGGCACAATCGCACACACATTCACACACTGCACACTATTTGTAAATGTTAAATCAACGCATGTCTTTGGACTGGGGGAAGAAACCGGAGTACCTGGAGGAAGCCCCCAAAGCACATGCACACAGGGTGGAGGCAGGATTTGAAACCCCAACCCTGGAGGTGTGAGACAAATGTGCTAATTAAGAATTAAGATATAATTATAAAACTATTATACATAAATATTCCCATTTAAACAACAGTATTTTTCATAAATCATATATCAAACTGACGTCAAAATTGTCATAAATAACTGCTGTAAAATACAATATACACCCTAAACATTATATTTATCATTTGTCTACTCATTTACATATGTAGCTATTGTTTATTTATTACAATATTTATAAAAATATGGAATTTTTATGAAATAGTTTGTTGAAAATTATTTTTGAAACCTCTACATTTTTTTTTTTAATTAAATACTACACATTTCCCCATTGCAATCTGCAATAATATTGATGTTGATGATGGACTTTAAAAGCTGTGAATAAATTTTGGATGCAGCCATAAGGCTCTAGATTAGTGTTTTGAAATGGGTTTGAGACGCAGATTTGGCAACCCTGGTGCTGCTGCAAGCCAGGTTCAGGTTGTTCTTTATATCAGTGGGTGAATTCATTATGTTCACTTGGGCAGTGTTTCACCGTCATGTTGTACGTTGTAGAGTTTTTCCCTGCTCACTTGACTAACACCTTGTTAAATCAGATAAATAGCAAAAACAGGAAATATATTACATTTATATATATATATATATGTGTGTGTGTGTGTGTGTGTAGTGTCATCACATCACCTATATCTAAATATACAGAATAGAATTAGAACAATGGCGTGTAAATGCACTTTAAAGTTCAACATGAATAACATTGTAAATCATATGTACATTGAGATACGATTAGAATGTAGTAAAATAAGTACAATAAGAATAACATACAACAACAACAACAATAATAATAATAATAATAATAATAATAATAATAATAATAATAATAATAATACAAGTCAGTGGAGAGAGTGGAAATGAGACTTTTAATCCAAATTCAGATATTAAAATTGTTCGTAGTACAACATGTACTTTTAACACATGAAACGTTGACATCAAAACAAAAAAAACATACTATTTATTTATTATTATGAATATATATATATATAATTTTTTTTTTATTCCGGCGGAAAACACCTTGGGTGTTCCACAGGAGCGCTGTGAGCTGATCGGATCTGCCTCCTCCTACTCTACTGAGCGTGTGTGTCCGTATGTTGCTCCTACATTACACACACTTCATTTATCAATAACATTACACCTTGAAAAGAGATATACGTTGTGGATTATCATGTCAGACACGGTGAGTTTAAATATCCTTTAATACTTTTAATACATTTCCAAAGTGAACAACATTTCCTGTGTTGTTGGTGTATAAAAATGAGACCCAAGCTAACTGGGAAGCTAACAGTGCATTTATTTAGCCTAGCTCTCATGCTGTTAGCTGGCTGATTTGACCAATTTGACCATAACTGCCGACGTGGTGTATCGTTTTCTAGTTTTTCTGTTGTATTCTAATGTTTACTGAGTGTCTGCTTTTATTGTAAGTGGGGGGAAACTGTATTTGACTTTGGTTTCGTTGGCTAGCTAGCTTATTAAGCTAGCGTAAGACTGTTAGTTATTTCTTTACACCGATATTCAGGAAGATTCCGCCTCCTGCGCTAGTATTGGCTAATATTCAGTCTACTACGCTAGGATTGACTATTAGTATTCGGTCTCCTGCGCTAGGATTGGCTAATAGTTTATACTACTCCAGTGGGTCGGCGCGTCAATCCAAACGCGTCAATGGCGCCGCCATTTTAGAAGGGGCAAAAGGTATCTAGCTCAAGAGTGGAGGGTCTTATTTTGGTTTATGATGATGTTTGTCCACACGAAGGCAACGTTTTTGCCTACGATATACAGACTCCACGTTTCAGGAGTTAGGTTAACTCGAAATATTCATTATGAAAATATATAAGTGTATACCTATTATTATATTACCTGGGACATGCCGAAGTTATATTTACTGTCTTATATTATACACGTCATATATTTTATATTAAAACTCATTAAAAGCGATTCCTAATTGAGTAAGAATCTCTTCATAGATCTGCATTGTCTTACAAGTCAATCTCACCCTTTCCAATATGGCGAACAGGTGGACGTGTTTCAGTAGTTAGCGTCACAACAAAACCAAGCCTAGCGCAGGAGACGAGTTCCTAGTAGCCAATCCACGCACAGGAGCTTGGCTATTACTGACCAATCCGGTTGCGATGAGGTGGGGCTTGTCGCAAAAGCAATGGGAAAAACAACACTGGTTAGCTTTTAAAAGTTAGTTGTGTTGAATATGTTGCAACAGTGAACAAGAACTGAACTTTACACGCGTGTGTCATTGATTACCGACGTGTTGTAGTATGCGGATTTCATTAAAATAAATAAATAAATAGATAATAATATCAACTTTTAATCAGAAAGTGAACACTTTAATGCTGAGCTCCATGCTAGGTTAGCAAACGCTATCGTCCAATTCAGCGACTTAGCCGAGGTGATTAGCAGGTCGCCAGTGTTTACAGTATTTAAAGTGTGACTTCCGCCAGCCCGTTCTTCTCACCTGCTCGACTTGTTACTTCTTACGACTTTAAAGATGACCATAAACATGTTCAAGTAGATTAGAAGATAACTTTAAAAACAACATAATACAGTCCAAAATGACTGAAGGGTCATTTATTCCTAGAGCAGTGAGCTGTGTTTATGCTTTTATTTGTAATCTGTTTGTCCAAAAGTATGTGGACACCTGACCATCACACCCATATGTGGTTCTTCCCCGAACTGCTACCACAAAGTTTTAAATACACAATTGTATAGGACGCCTTTTATGCTGTAGCTTTACAATTTCCCTTCACTGGAACTAAGATGCCCAAACCTGTTCCATCATGACACTACACCTGTACACAAAGCGAACTCCATGAAGACATGGTGTGTTAAGGTTGGAAGAAGGTGGAAGGACTCGAGCTCGAGTGTCCTGCACAGACTCCTGACCTCAACCTCACTGAACACCTTTTGGATGAACTGGGATTAGAGACTCTTCACCCAACATCAGTGCCTGACCTCAACCTCATTAATGCTCTTGTAGCTGAATGAACACAAATCCCCACAGCCATGCTCCAAAACCTAGTGGAAATCCTTCTCAGGAGAGTGGAGGTCATTATACTTGCAAAGAAGGGATTGAATCTGGAATGGGATGTTCAACAAGCACATATGGGTGGGATGGTCACATGGTGTCCACAGACTTCTGGCTGTGTAGTGAATGTGTGCGGTTTTAATCATGCTTGCGTTTCTGCTGATTACAGGAGACAAAACCATCCAGTGATGGAGCAGAGAAGAAGGATGGAGAATACATTAAACTCAAAGTGATCGGCCAGGTAAGGAGCACGCAAGGATGCCACCTGATCGGCTCCTGAAAGAGCTGTATCGACGCAACGTGTTCTTCATAACCTGTAGTCACATAATATATATGCTTTCAAATTTTTCCCATTCCCCTAAATAGTCGCATGCATTACGTATCACCCATAAAAGCCTGAATAAGTGACCGTTACAATACTCTGCTGCTAATTTTTCTTCTCCTCTGTGTTTTTTTTTTTTTTTTTTTACCTTTCTCCCAGGACAACAGTGAAATTCACTTTAAGGTGAAAATGACGACGCATCTAAAGAAGCTGAAGGAGTCGTACAGTCAGAGACAGGTAACGCATACGTACTGCTTTCTCATAACGACACGAGCCTGCATTATGTAGCACTTTCCTTTTGTACTTATTTGCAGCTGGTGATGTTGAGACTCGTTCGAACGGGCGAGTACTAAATCAGGATGGGAACTAAACGGCGACGTGATCACGTTGCTCAACACAAACATTTCTGCTTGTTAAGTTAATTACATGTTCTGCTGCAACACCCGCAGCAGTGTTTTCTGTTCAGCTCAGCAGTTAGGCAAGTATTTTAACGGGTCAGTGAAAGTTGTAGACATGTGTCTTTATAGTAATAATAATAATAAAATGCACACAGGAGTCAAAAACCAAAAACGATTTGCACTGTTATCCAGTATGACAGCAGAACTGAATATATGAATGATAAAGTATTATACTATTTTAATGAGAAAACAAAAATAAATAGTATTTTAAGTGTAGTATAAAGTACCAAGTAGTATAAAGGTACGCTAGGTGGGATTTGAATTTAATTTCACTGAAAAGGGTGAACAGATGTTTTAAAAAAGAATGTGACCGTTTTACACGAAATCAGCTGCTTCTAAGTCTAGTTTGCATTTGTTCAAAGCAATGTTGGGAGAACGTATACCAAGTGTAACGATAATGACACGGTGCTGGATTTTGTTCTACAGGGTGTCCCCATGAACTCTCTACGGTTTCTCTTCGAAGGACAGAGAATCGCAGATAACCAGACTCCCAAAGAGGTTTGTTTTCCCTCCTTTCCTTCACGAGACTTTCATTTGCATGCCATCGTTTGTCAGTCGCTTCTATCCAAAGCGAGGCAGAAGACACGCGAGCTGAGCAGAGAGTCAGGAAGAAAGGAAGAAGATTTTTGTAACAAATCTTCAAGTCTGATCGTATTAATTGGACACATTTCAGCATTTCCCGCCATCTCTCGTACTGTATGTAGAAGCTCAGGTTGATGTTAGTGACGTCGCGAACTTAACAAACCACATCACATCCGATATCCCAAACAAATGATAGCAGGATGGTGGCGGTGATGTAACTAGAAACAACAATGCTAAAATGTTATGTTGGATTGCTTATGGCATATTGAAGCAGGTTCCATAGCTGTTAGACAGATTAAAGATGCAGTATTAAATGTTTTTTTTTTTTTTTTTTTTTTTTTTTTTTTTTTTTTTTTTTTTTTTAATCCTCACTTGTACAAATAACCTAAAAGATATATAAAACATGATAAATAAATTTTAAAAAAGCACATGTTTGGTTTGCTTTCTGCAAACAGAAAGCAGACCAGGACCCCGCTCAGACAGGCGCTCTCGGACCGGTTATTTTGCTTCTCGGGTCCTTAGAATAGCACAGCTCCGAGAGGGAGAAGACATCAGGGTTGCTCTGAAAGCCACTACACGTTACGTACGTGAAATCAGTTTTGTTCAAATGCCTCTCTGTGACTAAGTTTACATGGACAGCAGTAATCTAATTATTGAGCTTATTCGGAATAAGACAATATTTCGATTAAGGTGTTTACATGTGTTGCTTTTAGTATATTACTTTCATGTTTTACATGTTATAGAACATAGATCGATTAACGGCACACGTCATTACGTCACCGAGCCACGCCGTCCGACGTTCCCTCCAGAATTTCACGTATCAACATACAGTTCATCTTCGTTATGGTACCGTATACAGTTTTGGGTGTTTTTATTTTTAACTTTATGAACACTTCAAATGCAGTTAATTATTTGTCATGCTATACGTGCAAATAGACAACTGCTTGAAGCCGTGGGCTGTGTCCCAAACCGTATACTTACCTACTATATAGTATACAGAAATACGCGTATTTCACCTACTATACAGTAGGTCAGTACGCAGTTTCGGACGCAGCCGTGCTCTCTAGTTTGCCGTGAAACGGTTGAGCACTGTCGTGTGTGTACGTGTCCGGTCGCAAAATGCGGTGAAAACTCCCACACAATGTTAACAGTGTGATTAAGGTGTGTACATGTCTATAATACACGTCGATAATGCGACTAAAACAGGAGTACTCCACATGTCTTAATTCGATTTGTGTTTACTTCGAGTATGCCTTTAGCCGGATTAAGGTCATCAATAATCGCTGTTTACATGCTAGTTTCTTAATCGGGATTATTGTTGTCCATGTAAAAGTACTGTGTGTCTCTCCGTGCAGTTGGGGATGGAGGACGAGGACGTGATCGAGGTGTATCAGGAACAGACTGGCGGCTACTGGAACGACTAGACCTTTTGCTTCCTCTCCTTTCTTTTTAAATCTTAATTTTGTATGTACGATGTTTCTTTCTTTCTGTTTCCTTTTGTGCTTCTCTCAGAGGGAAATGGAAAAAAAACAAAGAAAACCATCTGGATCAAAGCGATACTACTCGGCTGGAGAGATGGGATCAGAGGTATAGGAAGGAGGAAAGAATAAGGAAAAAGATAACTTTTTTCCAAATCTTCCTCTCTCTCTCTCTCTCTCTCTCTCTCTCTCTCTCTGTGTCTTTCAGTCTTTTAAATACAGAGTCTGGATTAGTGTGTGCCACTGACCCTCAGAGCAGCTCTTCAAATTCCCCCAATGAATTGATCCCCATCAGTGACGCTTCATTTCTGCAGGATAGACACTAAATCATTCATGTCTATTCCTACATGATATTCCTCTAATATGCAATTATTGTCGGATGATAAAACGTGTGCTGCGTTTTCCTTTGTACGTGACATTTGCACATATCAAGGGAGCGACAGCTTCGTGTTGTAGCTGTTTGTGATGCATGTTGTTGTTTTTTTTGGTTCGTTTGTTTCGTCTCTCCGTTCAGACAATTGCTCCCCTGTTTATTAAAATAATACATAACGCAATAAGGCCCTGTTTTATCATTACATAAGAACGATCGCTGATCAACACTCAGGGGGCGACGAAATAACTCCACTGATCGATCTCTCTCTCTCTCTCTCTCACACACACACACACACACACACACACACACACACATGATGATGATGATGTCACTGCACGTTTAGCTTTTTCGTCCACTTCTTAGCTTGCATTTTAAACTTGAGAAGACTTGGTCCAGATGGTTTGTGGACATAGAAGAGATTGTTATTTTGCTTTTGTCTTGTTTTTTTTTGTTTTTTGTTTTTTTTTTAAATAAAATGTGTCATAAAAGCACATACTAGTTTGTGATCTTTGCTCACACACACTCGGTACATATTCAGAAGTTTTATTTTCTTGAAAATTTGTAACTGCCGTGTGTGTGTGTTAGAAGTAGATGGTTTAGCAAAAACATGCTTGAGTTTGGACGCTAGGTGGCGACAGAGGCACTGTCTGAACAAAACACCCCCAAAAAACCAGAAAGCGAAAAAACCCTCACCAAATGACTAGACAGGGTTGCCGGGTCTGTGGTTTTCCCGCAGAATTGGTATACTTTTTAGACTTGTATCCAATGTATTATTATTATTATTATTATTATTATTGGAAGTAGTAGTATTATATATTCGGGGGGTGAATAGTGACTTAGTGTTTAGCACGTTTGCCTCGCACCTTTGTTATGGGGTTAGGGGCTTGATTCCTGCCTCCACCTTGTGTGTGCGGAGCATGCATGTTCTCCTTGTAATTCAGGGCTTTCCTCTGGGTCAAAAGACATGCGCTGTAGGCTTTACATTGTACATAGTGTGTGTGTGTGTGTGTGTGTGTGTGTGTGTCCTGCAATGGGTTAGCACCCTGTCCCCCCACTTCGTTCCCAGAATTCCCTGGGATAGGATCCAGGCTCCCCATGACCCTGTTTAGGATAAGCGGTATGGAAAATGCATGGAATATATATGGGAGTTTTATTATTATTATTATTATTATTATTATTATTATTATTATTATTTAACTTATTGGTTTTATTTTACAATTTATCAATCTTTTTTTTTAATAGTTTCAGATTTTTAAAAAAAAAATGGTACTATTATTGTTATTACATTTATTGTTGTTATTATTATGATTATTATTGAAGCATATGTCAAGTAGGTGAAGTGTAGCACTTTTCATGCAGACTGTAGGTTCTTGTTCTGGTTATAATGAGCAAATTAAGATCGTGGATATGTAGTATCGTATGATTAAATTAAAATGAACTACAGTATAGTAGACAAAGTTTTGTACTGCATGAAGGTGTGTTAGTGAATTTATTGAATCCTCTCATAGTTATTCTTTATTTGTAAATAATAATAATACAGGTTGTGCAGAAGTTTTAGGCAGCCATCTTTTTGTACAAACTGTAATAGTTTTTGTTTTTAATGACTTCTACATTATCGAATCAATACGGAAAACATTTTAGATTCCCAAACATTAGTTTTCCAGCACAAAATTAAATGATACAGAAAAATGTTTGTATGTCAGTAAAGAAAGCAGTATATTACATAAGAGAACACTATTCAGACAAAAAAACACAATGAAGGTTGCTGGGTTTCGCTGCAAAAATAAGAAGCAAGTGCGAAAGTTAAATTCTCCAGAAGAACTGTGTCTGGTTCTGCAAGATGCTCAATAAAACTTACAGCTCATTTCCTTATAAAACTGCACACACTGTACCGGAGACTACTATTTGTTTTTGTTTTTCTCACACCAAATATTGACTGTTTCATTTACTACTGTTTACTGTATATTTTTTTTAAACATGTAGAAACAGTTAATTTCATTATAATGATAATGAATCTTTATTGTCACATATACATTACAGCACAGACTGGCACCCTGTCCAGGGTGTACCCCACCTTGTGCCCGATGCTCCCTGGGATAGGCTCCAGGTTTCCCCGCTACCCTGAAAAGGAGTAAGCGGTAGAAGATGGATGGATGGATGGATGGACATTACAGCACAGTGAAATTCTTATTTTCCACATATCCCAACATGTCAGGAAGTTGGGGTCAGAGTGCAGGGACAGCCATGATACAGCGCCCCTGGAGCAGAAAGGGTTAAGGGCCTTTCTCAAGGGCCCAACAGTGACAGCTAAGCAGCGCTGGGGTTTGAACCCCTGAGCCTTAACCGTCAAGCCACCACTACCCAGTATATTGAAAGCATCTTTTCTCTACAGCATTTCTTTGCATGCGCTTAAAACGTTTGCACAGTCCTGTATACACAGTCTTAGACAGTACCTTGAAGAAATAACTTTAGTTTCCACAGTGCTTCACATGAGTAAATATTATAGACTAGAATAGAAACGGACTGGATTCGTTGAAACAGACCTGGCAAGGTTTCCATGATAATCTGGAATATTATCAACAAATCACAAATTTATTTGCTGCATTTACATGCACTTGAGTAATTCCAGTCAGGACGAGTCAGCCAGTAGTCTGGATTAAACTCAGTTATGATGTCATTTTCTGATTTCTTTTGTCTGTCACAGTATGGTAGTACAAACGTTTGCATGCCCCATGATTTCCAAGACAAACCCTCTATATACACTGTTCGACATCAAACCTTCAAGAGCTTTGAGCAGAGAGAAAGAAACTGAAGAATCGTGGTCCATTCAGCTGGAAGTCAGTCATAGGCCCTTATTTGTCTTTACTGTACCTCTAATGATGAGTGTAAGAAGTATTAATGAACATTAACCTCATGATCGTGATGCTGTTTAACCCTTATAACTCTTATCTGTGATTATTTTTCTGTTCAAAAATCGGAATCGTCGAAAACATTTTTAAAAAGTCAATTTTTTTTACTGATTAAGCTGTATTTTGCTTTTAAACTAGTAACACGGTTGTTGTTTTTTTTAAAACATAGAATTAGCAAATATGTAAAATGTGGTTGAGTTTCTATCACAATATCACTGAAAATAAGCCAAAAAAATAAGAGAAGGGAATAAGAGAACTTTTCTTCTTCCCTTGATTTTCAATGTACATTTTTTCAGAACCTATATAATAGATGACTCATGGAAAAAGATGCTTCAAGACTAAGATGATTATATATGATTATATTTCAAGTTAAAGTGTGAATATAGTGAGGCGGGACAGGCAGAAATGCTATCACGCTATTTTCTAATCCATGTTTTAAGTTAATTATCTGAAACATGCACACAGGTTGTTGTGAAGGAACGTTTGAACTGTTTTGTTTTACCTTAAATTAAATCTAAATTTAATATCAGTGGTGTATCCCAATCATTAAAAAAAGTCTAATCTGGAAGAAATGAAGTATTAGTATTAGAGAAGGGGAAAGAACAAAGTGTTATGCAAAGAAAGAGGAAAAAGAGAAGGGCATGAAAAATGGAGGGAGAGAATTAAGAGGAGAAACGTGGGAGTGAGAGGAAGTGAAAACACACGGCCCGCCTCGGGCTCTCCGGATCTCGGGATCTGCAGTCGTGGATGCATTTCCTCGGCTGAGATTACGGTCTGCTGTAAGATTTATTCTCCTAACAAGCAGAGTTTTCCTCTCAGCTTTAACAGGAACCATGGTGTAGAGTGTTTGTTTTGAGAAACACGCTGTAGATGGTTATAAATGGAGCTGTATAGCGTTGCGACTCTATGTGTATGCTGTTCGTTATACGTGAGAGCGAGGCCCTCGGCGGTGAGGCTCTGCTATAGCTGAAACCCAGAGGGAAGATCGAGTTTCTCAGCAGCACACCAGGCCTGAACACTACCAGATGAGGGGCAGAGAGGAATGGGGGAATGGGGGAAGGGTGTGTGTGTGTTAGGGTAAAGGGGGGGATGGGTGTAGAATACCTATGAGCTCACGTCTGTGTCCAACTACATTTTCTTTGTGTATATGGGAAACGAGTCCAGTGCGGCAGGAACGTGGAGTCCTCTGTGCTTTAATCAGTTTCATCTCCAGACAAAACACAGGTAAAGAAACAAAAACAAAACACCTCTCTAAAGACGTCTCGCTCTACCCAAAATAGATTACTATCAAAATAGATTTTCGTTCACATTCCCAAATATCCCAAGTCAAAGGCTTAGTTAATGAAATCCCTAAATAAGATGTACTCTTGCACCAAGCCTTCATAATTATACCAAGTGATCTATAGCAGTTAGTTCGATTCGCTATTGAATTCTCGATTCTGATTGGTCAGAATCGAATGTTGATTAATTTTCAGAAACTTTGACATTATTTCCAGCTATAATTCAAATCACATGTCTATATTAATGCACTCATTCCAATACATTATCCTTTCTATTGTAGCAACTCAGTCGCAGGGAGACGTTTATTTACATTTAGCAGACGCCCTTATCCAGAGCGACTATACAACTGAGCAGTTGAGGGTTAAGGGCTGACAGTGGCAGCTTGGTGGTGCTGGGATTTAAACTTATTACCTTCCAGTCAGAAGTCCAACATCTGAGCTACCACTGCCACAACCTTTATGGAAGGAGTCTCCAGTGTCAGCTCTTTGCAAGCTGTAACTTCCCAACACAGGAACATCAGCAACAAGCTTTGTGGTTTTTTTTTTTTGTCTTTGCGATGTCAGAAACCGCAGATTTGGCTTTGTCGCGTCATGTGATGTCATCACAATGCACACTCAGCCAAAGCCCTCTTCGATTTACGTGCGTCCAACATGAGTACAGCTGAAAGGTCTCGTTTACCAACAAACACCACTGTGAAAGACCATGCAAAACTATTACATGCAATTTCGGTTTCGCCGATTCAAATAGATTTCCGCTAAAAAAGCAGAAAAAACTTTGCAAATTGCATCGCAAATGTTTTTTTTTGGCCACAATCACAAAAACACTTCGCAAAATCCCGTATGGGCTGATTAACTTAAAGACATAATAAAGAGGAGCCTGCTGATGAAACAATGTTTATGATTGCATCTGCTATAATGTAAGTGATAACAGGAACTAACTAGTGTTGTGGAATTAACAACGATGAAAAAAAAAGTATGCTTTAATAACGAAAAAACTGTAATCATTGGGAAATTGCCATGTTATAAGAGGAATAAAACACTAAAACAATGCAGGACCTGCTGTTATTGGACAATGTCACGTTCAGGGTGTTGTACTAACTCTGCTTCGTGTCAGGCCTCATCACACCACCCCATCGCTGACTATTTTCCTGATATTTAACAGCACGCCCATAAGTGTTTTCTTCCTTAACGTTTGTCCTTCTGAACATTATTAACCCCATATGCCGCCATCTTAGAGGAAATATTATATTTCGGGAAAGAATGCATCTCTGGCACTGTGTACAGTGCTCTGGTTGTAACTCTCTCAACATGAAAGCAGACATCAGATATCTGGTCATACCACTGGGGCCATCTGCTGGGACAACACTCCTACATCGGGTAAACATCTCGGAAACAATGTTTGACAAAAGTAAAGGCGTTGTCCATGCTGGATATCGATCCGATTTACGCAACTGTATCTCGTGGGACTGAGGGAGAGGGAACAATCTGAGGAAGGGGGTTCTGGTTACCTGAGACTTGACCCATCTGTTTTTTCTCAGGAAGGCTGAGAAAGTGGCACCTGTACAGCACAAAGGCCATTGTAAATGCTACACCGTGGGGATGTGTCTGCAGGAAGATTGATGTGGATCACAAACAAACAGGCATGAAGTAAATGGATGCACACCAAAGGTTTTGGTTTGGGCTTGAGTTATGTCTAAAGCCAGCTCTCACGTTTAATTTCCTCTGAGGTACTGTATGTCTGTCCAGGACTGGAGTTACATGTCCCTGTTATGGACAACTGTGAAATGCACCTGTGCAGGACGAGTCGTGCTTTGTTTGGTCAGATTTGACTCAGTCTGGTTTAAAACACACCAACAAGCAGCACTGGATCAGAATTGTTTTTTTTTGTTGTTTTTTTTAGCCATCACAAAAAATATATTGGTGGTTTCAGATCTGAGTTTGGAGCCTACAGCTTCACGGTAAATGTCTTATAACACTACACTGGCATCGGAAGGGCTACATTAATCGGTTAGAAAAGCTTTGAAATTAGAGATGCACCGATGTATCGACCGATAGTAAAAAAGATTTTAAAAACATCCGATGATCAGGGCCGATTATATCCTATCAATCAAAAGAGGGCGGGAAAACACATTGATTTCGTACTGTGTGTAAAGATGATGTCTCTTGTGTGGAATGACGACAAAAGTGCAGTCTGTAATCTCTGTAATGCAAAAATTTTACACCGGAAGTGAGCAGCAGTGGAGCGGGAGTTTCGGCGTTGAGTCAATTTAATCTTTGTTTTGTTTTGCCGCGCTGAATTAAAGGGCCAGTACACCGTTAAAAGATTTAAATGAAAATGAGTTGACAAAAAGGTATATATATTGCACAGAAACATATATTTGTATAGTAGTATATTTCATATCCAGTTAATGTTAATATATAAAAAAGTTGATATTATATATTACCAGTTTGGTGTTAATGATGAAGTAGAAATGCTTTTGTTTGTGGTGAGTGAAGACTAACAGGAGGTTTTTTAGAATTCAGTCAATGTTAATATGAATTAATAACTTTCAATAAGTTAAGAAATATTACTTTAATCTTCAGAATTTAGTTCATATGTTCATGTTAATTAGAGTAATGTGTTTTCTGTTTATGAGACCAGTTACTGTCAAACAACTTGTTGAAATGGAGAGAATAAAGTTTATATGTGGATTTCTTTCAGAATGAATTATTATTAATTTAAAGAAGGTATAAAAGGCAGAACTATCGGTATCAGCCGATATCACTCTGAATAATCGCTTATCGGTATCAGCTGAGAAATTTAGTATCGGTGCATCTCTATTTGAAACCGGACCTAACAGGATCGGTCTTAGTCTTTAGCAGTTCATCAAAACGATTTCTCTGAAAATATGTATAATGAAAATACTTCAATTATTTGATCCATTTTACAATGTAGAAATGTTTACTAGTTAAGTACAAAACATTTTATACACTCAAACAAGGGTTAAAACTGGAATTTGGAAGTTGTTGCAGGTTCAATTGGATTGGTTTACATTAAGATTAACGTAGCGTTACGTTTCGGTTCTACACACAAGTTAACAGTAAGCAAATGTGAAAAAAAATCGATTGGGATAACTTAGACAGCAAACAAACCACTGCAATAGAGTACTGTTTACAATTCATTTATGCATTTCACGTTTTTCACACATATAGCTAGCTAACCTGTTCATACATAATCCGATAAACAATTTCGGACATTTAATTAAATGTAAGATTATCACATCTATCATTACAAGTTTGGTTAGATGAACAGTTACAGTTAACGCAGCTTGATTTGAGTTCCTGAATCTCTCGTCAAATTAGATTATAAATCTTTAGCTCATACTGATTCTTCAGCACATCCTGGATTGCACTGATCTGTGCTCACCACATAACTAGCACATGGCACATGATGTAGTACATACTTGACATATTTAGCATTATAAGCGTCACTATTATTAACACACCTCTGTCTATACAACTAAAAACAGGCCTAGCAGGTGACATGTTTCCTGATTTTGAGGTTAAGTGACCAATTTGTATTTACTGGGTGGGTATTCCTAGAAACTTCACACATATCAAGCTGTAAATTACAGCAATTGTTTAAATTGGTTTGACAGATTGCATGCGATGAGCAGTTCGAGGATCGTATGTCTGCAGTGTCACACCCACATGATTGGATGTCATGTTAGATTTAGAACAAAATGATTTAATCTGCGGTTCCAGTTCCTTTCGCGTGTGTGCAGAGGAATGAATGTGACATGCAGTTAAACAACTATCATCAACAACACCGGCTTAAGAAAGGTCTTTCCTAGTTAGTCATATTATGAGGTATTATCTGAAGTTCAGTAACACAAAATGAATAAATGAATACTGGTCCATAATCTTTTTTGGCATGTTTTGACTTCGGTTCCAGACACATCGGGGTGAAAAATTACAGAGGAACTGTACGCAAGTAAAAGCGTGTCAAAAACGTGGTTAAAAGTAGAAGTATTGAGTCGAAAATCTAGTTGAGAGAAAGTCAATCAATCTCCTTAAACCAATCAAATGTTAACAATCCAGACATGAATTTTCATTTATTTATTCATTTGATGAAATATCTATCCAATATTCCAATCAGACCAATCAAAAATTCGGCTTGCTGGTTAGTTATAGTTTAATAACCGCATTGGAAACTGCGACCAAAACAAAACTAGCCGCTAAACTAGCCAGGATTTCGCAGAGGTTTTTTTTTGTGTGATTGTTGTGGCCAAAAAGTGCTCAATTTTGCTGGGGCTTCAAAAAATGTTTGCGTTTATGCGTTTTTTTGGAAAACTACTTGATCTGGCGAAATAGAATTGCAGGAAATGGTTTTACATGGCCTTTCACAGCAATGTAAATGAGACCTTTTAGCTGTACACGTGTTCTACGCACGTGAATTGAAAAGGCTTTGGCTGAATGAGTGTTGTGATGACGTCACATCACACGTCTCGGTTCAAATCTGCGGTAATTTTGAAAAAATTGCAAGTTCCTCCGAATATTGCGGAGTTTGCTTGATTTTCACAAAATTGCGAAATCCTGGAGGGGCTGAGACATAAAGCTAACCGTTTCTTTGATTGGATGGCAGGAATAAAAATCGAATAACACGTAAACATACCTGATTGGAATAACAGCTGGGCAAGAGAAAAGCTTTTTTGCTAATTTAATGAGTAATTTGAAGGTTGAAACAAAAATGTAAGAAGTAAAAAGTATGTGCTTAAGTACTGGAGAACAAGTATACAATATCAATAATACTCAATAGTTTCAACTGTATAAATCTTCCAAAATTGTACTTACGTGCGCTACAATTACTCAAGCTTTTCCTTACATGATTATGTGAGTCATATGAAAAAAATTTCACTAGGCGCTGAACTTGTACATGAGAATTCAATCAAACACACACAATATCATATGAATTCTATGTGATCGCGTATGCGGATAAATAAAAAGCACTTGCACTACGTTTGTCAAGTCCGCATGTGAAAAATAATGTCGTGAGGTGTCTAAAAACCTACACACACGTAATGAACTTCTGATTGTGTAACCTTTCTCTCATTTTGGTCCTTTATGTTCTACAAAATGTAACGCATGAAAAAAAACACACATCTGTTGTATGTTTATGGTATTTACAAAGAGGATTTATAAAAAGAATAATAATAAATGAATACATTTTCCACTGCTGTATCTCAAACATTAGTGCTGGAAGTTTTTGCCTCGAGCCTTCAGCCCCAACCCCCTCTCTGAGCTAAGCTGTGGATACAGTAACCCCAACAACCCCCAACACAAACCCAAACACAAGGTTAAGCTTTTACCTTAGACTGAGGAATGCTGAGCTACTGCGTTTCAGCACACGCCTGAGGAAGACTGAGGGATCGTGTGCCTCGCCGCATCTCCACTCTTCCTGTCGCCTCAAAAGCAGCGCGACAGACTTCACACCAGCTCCTGATTATCTCCCGTTATCGTGTTAGCTCTTTTATCTCGGCCTGCTTCTTAAAAGAAACATTTAAACTTCCTGGAGAACTCCCAAATAACCGTGTAGCTCTCAGAGGCTCTGGCCCTCCGGCACACACTGTCACACCAATCAAATCAGTTAATAGGGAGGCTTGTAAAAAGGAGCTGTTAGTGTGTTACAATCAGTTTTTATGACCAATTACGTCGAACGTATAGAAATACCTAAACGTAATTTGCGCAAATGTATACACAAATTGACCAACCACTATAAAACATGGCCTACAGGGATAAACAAAACAAACAAACTAGACTCGGTTCCTAGACAGAGAACAGACAATATGGTTTTCAAAGTGAGGTCTGGAGAACCTCAGGAGTCATGAAGCATATTTTGTTCAGAGGTGGAAATCACAACCCACCTTTATGTAGTCTGTACAGGATTTCACGGAAGTTTTTGTTATTGTTGCCAGAACGCTTGCAAGTTTTTTCAAAATTTGCGATGCAACTTGAGTTTTTGGTGTTTTTTTGTGGAAAACGACTTGAATTGGCGAAATCGCAGTCACATGAAACTGTTTCGCATGGTCTTTCGGAGTGATGTTTATCGGTAAATGAGAACTTTTAGCTGTACTTGTGTTCGACGCACGTGAATCAAAGAGGGCTTTGGCTGATTACGTATTGTGATGACGTCACATCACGCGTCTTGGTCCAAATCTGCGGTAATCTCGAAAAATTGCAAGCTCCTGTGAATATTGTGGAGGAAGATTGCTTGATTTTGCGTTCATTTCTGTGATAATGGAAGTTATTAATCCTGGACTGGAATCTAATGAAAAATTCGAATGAAAGACTACAGGTAATATTCTACAAGTTTATACATATATGTTCCTAAACTGAAATAGTTTGTAAAATAAATCTGTGCTGATTGGGTGATTTTTCTTTTGCAGTCAAGCTAATGGGAAAAAAAAACAAAAACCCCACATTTTAGCACAGAAAAATATTAAAAGAAACTTTTCAGAAAAAAAAAAACAAACATCAATACATCAAGAAGTTCTAAAAATCTACTCACTTTATTAAGTGAAACTGCTGAATGGAGAATATGGTCTTAAAAATGAGTTTACTTTAAATAAATACATGTAATGTCTTTAAAAAGTAATGACATTTTTAAAAAAAAAAGAAAAAAAAGGGGTTTTCCTCCCTCCTCTGAACTCCTACATTTAATCCCACCAATCACAGCCACATCATCCGAGCCCGTCAGTTTGAATTCTTCACTAAACCATAAAAACTCCTGAAGTCTTACAGTCGCATGAACTGAACGCATCTACTTCTAAAAGGACATTTAACATGTATAAAAATCCTGCACTATCTGTGCAAAACAAAAAGGATGAAATAGACATACAGGGTCTGGACAACATTACAAGGCACAAGATTAAAATACTACGTTTTGGCCACTGTGGAGATCATTCTCTCGACATTACAATGTCAAACAAAGCATTTTTTGACAAGGCACAGAACCGTTTTTTCATTTAAAAAAAAGCATTTTCGAACACTTTATAAAAAAAAAAAAAAAAAAAAAAAAAAAAAAAAATCCTTTGAAGTCATGCAAAAGTTGTAGAAAAAAAAGTGTAGACAGTCAGGGCTAAAAGTTCAAGTATTTAAGTGTCACAAGGTGATCTATTTGGTGTGGGTGGATTATCTGAGCAAAGTCCTCCTGCAGGCATTTTACGTCATAGAAGTCAGATTTTTTTTTCTAATCCAGGCTGCAGTTCTGAGACATGTCTGCATGGCAGTCCTGAACTGAACGTCTATCCAAAATTTCACACGGTGGTCTCGCCCTGCCCGTTTCCGAGCCGCTTGTAGAACCTGCGCCACGACTGCAGCGTCTTCCCTGACCAGATCCAGAATCCGGACGTGATCCCGACGATCATGGTCATGAGGTACTTGATCATGAAGACGGTGAAATCTGGGGACATGGGCGCGAAGTCGGCAGCGGGACATGGGACGGCGAAGCGTTTGCACGTCTGCATGTGCCAGGTCTTCTCCCACTGCTCGCGGAAGGCCTGTTCGTAGAAGTAGCACGCGATGACGATAGTCGCGGGGACGGTGTAGAGCACGCTGAAGACGCCGATGCGCACCATCAGCTTCTCCAGCTTCTCCGTCTTGGTGCCATCGTGCTTCATGATGGTGCGGATGCGGAAGAGGGACACAAATCCGGCCAACAAGAAGGACGTCCCGATGAAGAGGTAGACGAAAAGAGGCGCGAGGACAAAGCCACGCAGCGCCGCGACGTCATGGATGCCTACAAAACAGACGCCCGTCAGTAGGTCGCCGTCTACTTGGCCGAGCGCCAGCACCGTGATGGTTTTCACGGCAGGTACAGCCCATGCTGCCAAGTGGAAGTACTGCGAGTTGGCCTCAATGGCTTCATGTCCCCACTTCATGCCAGCGGACAGGAACCAGGTCAGAGACAGGATCACCCACCAGATAGAGCTGGCCATTCCAAAGAAGTACAGGATCATGAACAGGATAGTGCATCCCTCTTTTTTGGTTCCCTGTGCCACCGTTTTGTAGCCGTTGTCCCCGAACTTGCCAACGCACACCACCTGGTCCTCCAGGAGGAACCCAGTGACGTATGCCACAGCCACCATGAAGTAGCAGCCGGACAGGAAGATGATAGGACGCTCCGGATAACGGAAGCGGCGCATGTCCACAAGGTAAGTGAGGACTGTAAAGAGAGTACTCAGGCAGCACAGTATGGACCAAACCCCGACCCAAAGGCGCCCAAACTTCACCTCTTCCTCTTTAAAGTACATGAGTCCGTGTGGCTGAGAGTGTTCGCAGGGTGCGCCGCAATCTTTGGCTCCCAAAAAGTTATAATTGAGGTAGGAAGGCACGCTGAGCTGAAGAGGGCACGAGAAAGGGTGACCAAATCTATCATTCGGGCGCGGTGTGAAATTTTCTTCCATGTCTGGCGTCGGTTCCGATGTCGGCTTGCCGGTGTCCGACGTGTTCTGCCCAACGCAGATCTCTCCTGCTCCGTGCACTGGGAAGTTCTCGCACTGCAGGCGCTCGGGCCACTGGAAGCCGAACTTGTTCATGAGCGCCTCGCAGCCTTGCCGTGCCCGCTCGCAGAGAGAGCGGCACGGAGGGATGGCCTGCTCCAGCACGGTGCACACCGGTGCGTACATGGAGCACAGGAAGAACTTGAGATCCGGAGAACACTGCACTTTAACCAGCGGGTAGAACTGGTGCACCTCCAAACCCGCGTCCTCTTGGTTTGTGTGACCCAAGAGGTTTGGCATGATGGTCTGGTTGTACTGTATGTCTGTGCACAGAGGGATGGAGATCGGCTGGCAGAAACCGTGCTCTGGCACGGAGATCCCCTTCTCACCGTGGTACTGACCACAGCTCGATCTGAGGAGCAGAAAAAACGCCACGAGCGCGCGCACCACCACCTGGCTCCAAACCGCCATCCTGGAAAAGTGAACCACACACTTCGATTAAAAAACGCACGCGCGGGGACACGCACACACAAAAACCAGGACTAATTTCACCTGTGGCTGAATATCAACCTCCTCCCAAATCCCTACACGTGTTTACTAGGTGTAAACGGGATAAAATAATGGCTCCTACAGCCTAAGCAGTGCACTGTATGTCCAGCAGGGAGCCATTTGGGATTCAGCCACTGACTTCCAGCTACAGTCCGCTCTCTCTCGTATCCCATTAACTACACAGTACACAATGAATACACAACCTTAATTAATGTCATCAATTAATAAGAATTCACTTACTTTAAAAAAAGATAAATCCGCCGGGAAAAAAAATCAAAGTTCGAGACTCAATAACTAGGAAAATCCCCGGATGAAGCGTAACCGACCCCCCTCTCGGAACGTTATTCACAAACTTACAATCCAGCTTCTTTTGTTTCCGCACAAAACTCAGGTATCCGTGCCCTTATTCCGCGACTTCATTGTCGTCGTCGGAAAACTGTTTTGTTTTCTTTCCGACCTTCCCTTTTTCCCGGGTTCCAAACAACGCCGGTATCTAACTTTCTTTCACAAACTGGTTAGTCGCGTCCGCCGCCTCACTCGAGCCGATCCACTGACTCCACATTGGCCTCGCGCTGAGGGGAAGACGGTTTCCAGCCTCCCGCCTCCTCCCTCATTCACTCTTCAGCACGCAGCGCGTCTCCACGGGGCGCCTTGAAACCATCGGCGCGTTCTGGCCAATCAGAGGCTTTGTTTTTCCTAGCGTGCAATTCCTCATTGGATAAATACGAGCGTATCGGTGTGGGCGTGGCTACTGGAAAGAGCAGGCTTGAAATGCATGCTGAGATGAAATGGAAATCTGTGGACTTCGAAAGTGGTCTTTTACAGAAGTGATCCTAATATGTTATTGTTTAAGGATCAATGAAATTATTACGTGTTCGTTGCCGTTTTAGCTTTGAAATAGAGAAAAATACAAAGTATAGTAGAATAGAGTGCAAAAGATTTTGCAGCAAAGTATGATTTCAGGCTGAAAAGCAAAACATAACTCTAGTTTCCCAGTTTCATACTTCATTCATCTTCAGTTAGAGCTTTATCTTGGTCAGGGCTGATCCAGATGCCACCCTGAGAACCACGGGCATGAGGCAGGAACACACACCTGTCCACTGCAGGGAAACACACACACATGGGCAATTTAGACTAGCCAATCTACCTACTGGCCTATTTTTGGGAGGTGGGATGAAACTGGAGAATCCTGAGGAAATCAAAGAGGAGAACATGCACAGAAACTCCACACAGACAATAACTCAAGCTCGGGATCAAACCGGAGACCGTGTGTTGCCCACTCAGTTAACAATATATACACAATATTTAAGCATGTACGTATCTCAAGAAGAATGGGTGATATAAGTTACCACTGAGAAGTGTCTTCTTCATTTGGTTTTAATGGTGTGCATACATTTGCACTAAACTGTACAACTATTGTTTGAAAAGCCCTGATGGATTTATTGCACCAACATTTCACAGTATACATGCCAAAGCCACTCCAAACAGGCAGTGAGTTATCATACTAACAAAACAAAAGGATATGGACCAGGAACATGCGGGATTGATGCCTGAGAGTGCAAAAAGAACCTGTGTGTGCTTGTGTTTGAAAAATGGCTGGCTGTATGGGTTAAAGAGCAGAGATCGGGTCAGTGGCTGCTGTAATAAAGGTTATATTTATAGCGACGCTTGGTGCAGAGAGTCTTAGTAAATCATTGTGGTGCGTTAGGACCGGCTGGAGACTCGATTCGTGACTGAAACAAACTATCATCAATAATTAAATTACAAAGGAATATACTTTTATAACATGCTTACATCACACATAGCTGTTGATTTTCAGGGTCTTAGAGGATGTATTTCGGTTCTGCTGGTGTGTTTTGCAATAAGTAGTAGTCATTAGGGATGTAGTAGAGCAAAGAATTGATTTCATTTACACACATAGCATTGTCTGTAAATGCTTTGTCACCAAATTGGTCATTTCCTCCCATATTGGCCAAGGGCAAACATGGTTCAAATGCAGATTCTTTTAACTCCAACTAACTGCTGTGGCATGACAATGTGAGATTTTCTGCACTGAGTCAAACTTTGTCTGCGGTTCATGCTGGTGATTTACTGCTGTCAGTTATAACATGTCTGCGGTTCTTGTTGGACAGCACCATACAAGTACACCCCAATCAACCACGCAGCAAAAATTATATGGTATGTGGACGTTCTTGCAGAACTTGCAGAAATGTTCGGAATAACTGGCGATTAACTTTGAGGCCTGTAAATGTACACAAGCGAGAAGCTCTCGCTGTCTAGTCCATGTTTGTGAACTTTCCAAGAATGTAATTTTCTTTCCTTATTTCCCATTCTTTTACCCCAGCTTGGAACTGTTTCAACACAAAAAGCAACCTAAAAAAAGACAAGAGTAGAACAAAGTGTTCACTTTGTTTTCTGAAGATATCTCATTCAAAGAATCACTTCAGTTATATTCAATTTAATTGTGCATCAGTTTAGCAGATTGAAGGGAGAAACAATAAAGGAAATCCCAAAAGAACAGCTTTAATGCTCCTTGTCTTAGATTTTCCAAGTGTACCTGTACTGAACAATGTACTTACAAAAGATATTCGTTGAGATGGTGTTTTTGATGATGGTGCTGGAGAGCGCTGTCGCTGTCTAAGAGGTCAGTCCAAGAACCTCAAATGGTTGAGATTGGGTTTGTGAAGGCCATGGCATATGATTTACATAATTTTCATCCTCATCAGTGAGTCCTAGAAAACCTGTGAATGAGAGGCAGGGTCATCCAGCAAGAGAGCACGGCCACCAGAATAGACCTGTTTCGTAGTATACAAACATTATATATAAAATCTACATTTTTATAAATATAAAAAAAATGATCGACTTTCTATCTGTCTGTTTCCCACACATGCTCTGACGACAATGTGTCATTTTTCACACTGCTCCGTAGTTTCCTCAGTGCCAGACCACCTTTTGGTCTTCGTGTGCTGCAAACGAGATTACGACGATATGCATCACTTATAGTCGCGAAATGTGAATCGTTCACTCTCTTGTCAGCCTAAACTTACAAGCACAACATGTGGAGAGTGTGGTAAAAATGCCAAAACATTGTTAAGGCCCTAAGGCATGTAATGAGAACACCAAGAATAGGTTTGATCTGCAAAAAATGTAACAGTCCCATGGGCTTGGGATTTGGAAAGACTAGCCTGTGTCAGAGTTTTTAACACAGAAAACATGTTACTGTTTACTGAAGTATGTTCATGGATATTGGATGTGGAAGTATTTCTGAACTGTAATTAAGTGCCTGTAAAGCAGTATTCACTGCTCTTCACGCTGCCTTTCTTTCTACACTGTAACTTAATCTCAGACTCATTTTGGAGGTCAATGAAAGGTCACAATTCCTGTATTAACCACTACTTTGCCTTGATTTTAAAGAATGCAATTCAGAGTAATTCTCACATTGAGGCTGAATCTTCGACAATGCAGTGCTATTTCCCTGCAGATTCTTTCCATCGTACTCATGCTTATGTGGCTTGCATTCCTGTAGATAATGGCTATTAGGTATTAGGAATATAACCGAATACAAATGCATTGTTCGGAATGAACAGACAAACAGTGTTCTAAACAGTGGTAGGGTGCATATTTAAACAACCAAACAAACAAAATCCTTTCATAGGCCAGTTGAGGTTTAAGTCTGAATACAGATAGATATATTTGGACCATGTTCACATGAACATGAACATGTGGCACTGCATGGTGCATTTACAGCGTTCGTCCTTAGTAACTGCCTGGTCAGGGTCACGCTGGTTTAAATTCGGTTACTAGTTATTTATATTTTGGGAAATCGACCAGTTAAATTTGTTAGAAAATATCACAGGCAGATAGAAAGAAAAATAAGAACTGTGTAAGTGGGATATTTGCCCCAGTCCCGGGGCAAATATCTCTAGTTGAGAGCAATTATGGACTCGAGTGATGTAGCTGAGGTTAAGGAACTGTGAGATTCAGATTTCACACACCATGCTGACATTGCTGCTATTTCTACCCCTGGGTTTCTTTTCAGCATTTCCTGAGAGAAAGTGGTAGGGTTCATTTAAAAATAAAAATAAAAAACAAGCAAAAAAAAAAAGAATCAGTTCCGGTTTAGGCCGTGCCTACTCTGGGTTAAAATCTGAATACAGAAATATGGATACTGATATTTGGAACACTAAACAGATATAGATAGTGGCACTGTGTTACACCCCAATTATGTATAATATTATACAGTTGACGGATCAGTACATGTAGTACCGTTAATTCTGGATTTGTTTTTGTTTGTCCAGCATCTGTTAAAACTGTTGCATGGCAGCCCTGTTTAATCAGTGATAAATCACTGCAAGTGGCCTCGTGCACTCTGGTTAATCTCTAATTCATTCAGTTCTCTCTCAGGACCATAGCTGAAGCACCGGCGGGTAAACAGAGCAGGCCGAGAAGTCAAACAGAACCACCAGGGCAACTCCATTTTAGGAAAAAAACTGCACCCCAGCCCCCTGCTTTGTGTATAGTATTGGTAACAGGTTGGTATACATTTTACTTGATCTCAGTCCATCACGTTTGCTCACTTGTGCCTTTCGTCTCCCTTTCTCTCTCACGCTCTCTTGCGCTCTGTCAAACACACATGCAATCATACACCGCTTTTTTTCATGCCCTGCGCTTGTTTTAACATGCAGAACTCATCAGTGGCTCACTGTTGATCATGATCACGATGATCCAGTGGGGGTTGCTGGGTTAAAAGTTTCCTAGGGAGGAGCCGGAGGAGCCAGGTGAGCGGGTGGAGGGACACGCCAGATGCTCCAGATGGATTAAATCTGTCCACAGTTTACTGTTTATATTGCACGTAGTATTAAAAGATTCACAAGTTACTAATTTTTGCTTAGGATAAGCCACAGTTATCATTGTAAGTACTGTAGAGATGTATGAACACTTGAAACTTGTGGAACACCTTAATATATACAATTTACAGAAAGTTTGAGACGTGTACGGTTACACATGAGTGTGTGTGTGTGTGTGTGTGTGTGTGTGTGTGTGTGTGTTCTGACATACATATTTGGAGTTATGTACTCTATATGTACTATATGTTTACACTTAACACCCACCCAACCCTTGACTGTCTTGTCACCAATCACGGTCACCAATTTCCCTCCTGACAAAGTTATTTCAATTTTCTTCTACTCGTTCTCTCAGTCCATTCTCCATTCACTTTCACCCCCCGCTCTTGCGCTCCCTTTCTCTCTGTCTCTCATTCCCTCACTCTAGATTAGACCTCTGTTGTTTTGCATTCCATCTCTGAGAAAGTGGAGCTGACGAAAGCCAGATGACGGTCCCATGTACAAGCATTTAGCCTCCTCCTTCCACCACTCTCTCCATCTTCCTATCCATCCTCACGTTCGTCCACTCCCTCCGCCCAACAAGCTCCGTTCCTCTCCTTTTTTCTTTTATTTCATTTTCTCTTTTTTTTTAAATTATTATTATTTTTTTTTTTACATAATTCTTTGTAGACAAGAGACACGGATTCCAGCAGTGGTTATTTCTCATTTCATTGTGAATCATTAAAATCTTTTTTTTTTAAATCCAATTTATTCAATGTTGTTATCCAGTGTTGGAGAGTAGCTAGCTACAAAAAAAAAGTGATGTTACTAGTATGGCAATAGCTGAGATACTTTCAAAAAAACGTCTTAACTAGCTTTTCCCACCAAGTAGCATGATAAAACTAGCAAGCTAAATCATTCCAGAAATGAACTGAATCAGGAGTAGTGGTCTAGTGATGATGATGATTTACAGTTAAGTAATGTTAGCTTCTTACTAAGAGGTTGATAAAGCATGTATATTTTATTTTGTAAAGAAGTAGCTGTACAATAAAAGGAAAATCTTTGATTTCTCTTAGTTTGACAAAGTAACTTCAGTTAGCTATAGTTGGCTAATTTGTCTTATTAGCCAAATGTAGTTTGGCTATAGCTTAGCTAGTTCAAATCATGAGTAGCTTATAACTTGACAAGTTATATAAGTGGCTTCAATTAGCAGTAGTTAGCTACTTTTTCGGAATAGCTTGTAAATATATCTTTATCAAAAGGGTAGTTTGGCTGTGTAACTATTATCTATTTTAAGTCACCACTGCAAGATACATAGGTTCAGTTAGCAGTAGCTAGCTATTTTTCTTAGTAGTTTGTAGTGTAGCTAGATACTTGTCGTTTGGTTGTAGCTTAGTTATTTTCAATCAGGAGTGGCTTGTAGCTTGACAAATTACTTGCAGAATGGCTTCAATTAGGTGTAGTTAGCTTTTGTTTTCAGTAGCTTGTAGATCAAATTTTCTCAAATGGTATTTTGGCCCTAGCTTAGCTATTTTAAATCATAAGTAGCTTGAAGTTTGACACATTACAATTGCAAAGTGGCTTCAGTAGCTGTAGTTAGCTACTTTATCAAATAGGCAGTTTGGCCATAATTTAGCTATTTTAAGTCACAGGTAGCTTGTAGCTAGACAAGTCACAATTGCAAGGTACCGTCAATTACCTTGTAGCTAGCTATATCAAAAAGTCGAACATAGCTTCAGTGGGTGCAGTTAGCTATGTTTTTCCTCAGTAGCTTGTATTGTAGCTAGCTAGTTTAGTTGTAGTTAGCTACTTGTTTTCAGTAACATGTCTACAACTAAAATCATTCAGTCAGCCCGCAAAATCAGTCTATTTACTGGAAATATATGACATTCCAGTGTGGTTTGCATTAGTGCCTTTAAACCAGGAATATGTTCACAATATAGCTCATGCATTATTGTGTAATTACAGGGAGTGTGTGTGTGTGTGTGTGTGTGTGTGTGTGTGTGTGTGTGTGTGTGTGGGGAAGTGCAGTTCTTCAGTACAACAATCTAAATCATTGCCATGTGAACCTCATCATCTCACACAGAGGCAGTCCATGTGTTTTCAGCAGTAAAAAGCAGACATGTAGCTCGTGAAAAACAGATCACACTGCTATGACCTCGGGGTTAAATTTAGTTCCAGACCTATCTCATGTAGGTTACATAGGTTGCTAAGTTGGTGTGCAAATGTTGCGTGCTATTCTGATGCAATGGGTGGTAACGTCCTGGCTGAGGTTCAGTAAGGATTCAATAAGATCTACAGCCTATTTTACACTGGCTGATTCTTTTCTTTTGTGATTATTACTTGTCACACAGTACGAGATAATAAAATCTCGTTTATGATGAATTTTTTATTTATGAGGTTATGAATTTATGATGATGATCCTCTAATGATAGACCTGCGATTAAAGAAATGTATTATGTTCTGCTCACGTCATCAATCGGCGTGATCTGGACTCGTACAGAAAACAGTGTCACATAAACAGAAACAATTTTCAAATTGAGCTTTTAACAAAAAAAGTATTTTTATGTCCATGAACACGTTTTGCCATTGCTGTATTTGTAGCTATCCTATGAGTTTTGCGTAATTCTATGCCGTCCATCTGGTAGTGGATTTTAGACGCATGCCGTATTGGTGCTCACACTTTAAGATTTTAATAAAAGAATTTGTCACACTGTCAGAACCCTGTCGTTGGCGTTCTTTGGTTTCAATGACAGTAAATTGGCCGTTGTTGAGAGCGTGAAATTGTGTGTTCTAAGACCGCTGATCTTATCTCACGACGAAAAATTCATTTATGATGTGAGATTTTGGGCCATACATTGCACATCATAAAGCTGGTTTATAAAGGTTAGGCTTAAAGCATCAGACAAAATATACACAACAATGATTTACTTTGTAATGTTCTTAGAATATTTCATAGACAGCATTTCCCGGTACACAAAAATAAACATAAAATATTCCTGCAAAACTAAAAATCACCTCACACCTAAGTCACAAAATTGTCCACAGTAAAGCTGTATATGATCGGTCTTACAAAGAAATATTTCCAGAGCTTAAGCCGGCATAATTAACTGTAAAAGTGAGACGGCCACACCTGAAACAACCTGTCAATCATGATTTACTTTGAAATTGCTAACAAGGCAACCAGTAATAATCAAATAAAGCCATTTTAATGATTTGATTTCTAAGAAGATTTGATGCTGTTAAACAGAACGTTTTGGAGAATGATGAGAGTGTAATGATTGGAGTTATCAATAACACACTTCACAAACATGTGGGGAAAAGCTTTACAACAATCTTCAGTTACTCACAGGTAGTTGGAGTATATAGTACATTTTAAAGCTGGCGTAAGAAGGTTAAGCTTGGAACATTATTGAAAAACGACTTTCCTGCAAATGTCTTGCAACAACAGCCATAATAACGTTTTTTTTTTTTTCTTCCAAAAAGAAACATTAGAAGGAAGACCTTACACAGGAATGTTGTTCAAGGAAAAGTTTCTAAAACTTAGCTGGTGCAATTAGACATGAAGAAATGACAGCACCCTAAATAACCTGTCAGTCATAAAGTCCCTTGAAATTGATGTCATGAAACTGGAGGAACGTTGAGAATGTAGTGTTTTGATACTTTAGTATGCAACGTTTTTTATGGCTATATGACTTACTTAAGACATGTGGAGCTTCGTTGCTACAGATCAACAGGAGTTCCCTGCTGAAACAAAAGCAGGAATGACAGAACGTGTAAATGAGACCATGAAAGACAAAAGAGTCGTCCTTCCCCAAATCCCATTATCTTAGAGGAAACCAGCACTCCTCCGCTGGGCCCCTCGCCGGGCTGTGCTTTTTCTCACTACATAACTATCATTTGCATGCTAAGTATGGGTGGGTATTCTCTTGGTAATGCCTATAGGCTAGTGATAAGCAGATTGACATTGGAGGGGCTTTTGTCAACAGATTCGATCTCATGCGGAGCTGAGAAGCAAGAAAACGAGACAGAGAACGAGAGAGAGGAATAATGATTGCAGTCTAAAACAAATCCGCAGCTCAAAGAGTTTTCACTGAGGTTTCCAGTCTTGTTTTTTTTTTTTTTGAAATCTCTCACTTGGATGTTTCTGATCCAAAAGGACATAGTTTTTGCGTTGAAAAAGGGTGGAGCAGAGGAAGGGACAAGACTCGTGCTTCAAACATACAGTATCTGGGTCTTTTCTCACACTCACACTGAGATGAAAGCAACCCCCTCCACCTTCTTGTTTTACACTTTACCCCCAGATCCTATGGCTTGCTCATGGGCAGAACCTAAATCTAGCCCCCAGGCCTGGCAAGGCCTACGCAGCGTCGGGGTTGTGTGTGTGGTAGCAGCTGTCTCTTGCATCTGTCTGGCAGGGCTGTGAATAAACACAGAGAGATAAACAGAACAGCGTGGAGACAGACCACACACCGTGGCCGTCACACACTTGGATACGCTAACACGCTTTTACGACATAAGACAAATGCTACTGAAAACCTCCAAACATAATCGAGCAAGCCGAATGCCTTCGTTTATTTGAGGGTGTCTATGGGTTACCGCAATGCTTATTACTCTTCTAATCTAACCAAGATTAACTCGGGCGTCTGGGGAAAACCTGTGAATCGTAGCAGACAGTCAGAAGAAGACTAGTCATGTCAGACAAGAAGACTCACAACTGATTAGTTATGTAAACGTAGCAGAGGAGGAAGAGAAGGAGGTGGTGAAAGAGAGACGCTTGACTGCTATCACTCATAGACTGAGACTGTCAGGCACACTTGGACTGGTTTCATCTTTTAACTTTGGTAGCACAGAGATTGTGTATAATATATCTGTAAGATGAGCCAGTAGGCTGTGAACTTGTAAATACGTGCATGCACATGATCCTCACACACAAAAAAATCTTCACTGCCTTTGTATTGTTCCCCAAGGATGGTTCAATATAATATCATCTGCATGAAATGGATATACACCATTTATCTCAGGAGAATGGCATGTGTGTGTGTGTGTGTGTGTGTGTGTGTGTGTGTGTGTGTGTGTGTATATATAGATGAGAGTTTAGGATTCCAACTTTTATTGCCTGGTATTTACATCTAGATGTGTTACACAACATAAAACATAAAACCTTTTGTATCAGACCACCCAATGTTAAAGTGAGCAAAAGTATAGGAACAGAAGTCCTGAAGTAAATTAAAGTAAATAACATTTGGTTCCATAATATTAACATTTGGTTCCATAATATTTGGTTCCATAACCCTTGCTTGCAATAACTGCATCAAGCCTGCGACACAGTGACATCACCAAATTGTTGGTTTCTTCTTTTGTGTGCTTTTCCAGGCTTCTTTCAGTTGTTTCAGGGGTTTCTATTCTTTGTTGTATTGGCTATGCCCAATGTTTGTGCAATGCCTCTGACTGATTTTCCCTCTTTTCTCAGCTTCCAAATGGCTTGCTTTTCTCCCATAGACGGCTCTCTGATCTTCATGTCGGTTTATCCTTTTTAAGAACAAATGCAGTCTTCACAGGCGAAACTGAAGGCTAAAAAGAGTAGATGTTCAGAGCTATTCATTGTTTAAACAATCAATCTAACAGGACACACCTGGGTAACAAGAAACACCTGTCAGTCACACGTTCTTGTCTAGTTTCAGAGGGGACTGTATATAAAAACAGTGCTGTTGAATTCTCAATTCTAATACGTTATCTTTTCTATAGTAACAGTCAGGGGTGGAACTTGGCCTGGGCATGGGCAAGATTTCTTCTTTAGCCCCGAATAATTCTCCACTTGGAGCAGTTTGTCACTACACCACTGAATATCAGTCAAAGAAGACGGCAGTGTTGTGATTTTGTATCTTCAGTGAACGGAGTGTTGTATTTTATCTTCAGTGAACAGAGGTCAGACCAATCAGACAGGATTTACAGGAAAATATGTGGAAATAATCGTGTCTTGTTGGCTAACAGGTCTCAATCCTGCCAAACGCTAGCTCACACAGTCAGTTAGTGTGAGGGGAAAATGGATGTATGCCAATTTCAAAAAGAATACCAGTAAAAGGGTTCAAATTGAAACACTAACATCCTCCCATGCTGAGCAGGAAAATAAGGTGTGTAAATGCCTACATGAATGTGATATGAGAAGAGCATATGGACAGATAATGTACTTTGCATGGCTCTGTAGCAGATAAACCCATACAATGATAGCTTAGTTGTGCCTCTCCTTGGCTAGCGACACCAAACTAGCCTAGTCTCGTATTAGATAGCCAAAACGTTTTATATTTTATCGGTCTGGTAGCCCTGCAAACAGTGATAACACCCGAGACAAGTTTTATAATAAATCCAACTTTTTGTCCAATTTTCACATTTTTAAAGCAATTAGCTCTCACGTGCAAGAAAAAAAATGTCTATATAGAGCATGTTTTTAAAAGTTTTTTCATGGATAAGAATCTGGGCTCAACAGTCCACTAACGCCCCTGGTAACAGTCCTATTGTAACATCTTATTGGCAAAAATCATAAAGACGGACACTCCGCATGATCTAAAGCTAATAATACAAAGTGTTTTGTTATTTAACAAAGGATATGGTGACATTTTCTATGCAGAGGTGTTTGTTTATCATCAATGGAAGGAGTCTCAAGTATCAGTCAGAAGTAAAGGTTTTCCACCATAGGAAAGGACAAGTTTTTTTCCTTTAATTTGTCACACACCAGTATATATAATACTGTATATTCACACGTCTCTAAAAATTCTCTAAAAAAAACAAAACAGCACATATATTAAACATATTAAACACACACCTTGTAAGCTGATTTAAAATGAATCGGCAACCATCGTCTGAACTGTCAGAACACCAGGTTACGAGACCACATCAAAACGACTTAAGCAAAGCAAATATGGAGAAGATTATGAGTAACTGCTTGCTTGCTTTTTTTTTTAACAGCCTTGAATCATTTCATCAAAGCATGCTGACTGTGTCTCGGAGAGGAAACTCAACACACAGGGCTTTTGTCTGCGCTGAGATCAGCTCGTTTAAGAATCGGTGGGAGACGTGTTTTATGTGAAGGTGAACTGGAGTATGATGGAGCCACTGCGTACTGTACTATTCATACAACAGTGATAGGAAAACGTCAATGTCAATTTTATTTATATAGCACCATTAAACACAACCAGTGTTGACCAATGTGCTGCACAATAAAACAGAACACTTAGACAATACAATATCGTTTCTAAAATACAGTGCAATAAAACGTCCTCATTGATTACATGCCAAATCAAAAAGATAGGTATTTAGCTTAGATTTAAAGGCAGATTGTGATGGCACACTAGAATGGTTTGATTAGAAGAAAGAGACAGTGCTAAAATGCATGAGGGGAAAAAATGGAGGAAGAGAGATGAAGTGAGGGAAGTGCATGTAGTGTGTGTGTGTGTATAAAGTGAAAACCCTCCAGGTATGTATGTAACCCTACCCCTGTGAGAGTCTTGCGTGACATTTCACAATGTACTGTTTTTTAAAAATATTTCTCACTGTGTGTTGTGATGAGGCGTCGTTTTTTTTTTTTTTTTAGAAAATCAAGGAAGTCAAATAGACGGTCGTCTGGTCTGAGAGAGATATTTATTGGAACATGAACAGAATTAAGCATTTGGACTAATACATACACATTTGCGACACCAGCTGTGCTCTGCTCACATGCTACACACCTGTACGGATATGAAATCATCATACAGCCGATGATTCGGGTCATCAGTGTATGCAGATGTTGCTCCAACAGCTGGAACGGTATGTGAGATGATTCTACTTTATACTCCTGTTCCCGGGTTTTAATCAGCGAGCAGTAAGTACCAAATCAACAGTCCTGATTAACAGGAGAGCATGGCTAAAGAAATCCGTTCGACACAGAGTTATCCTTTTTATTTTAGCACAATGATCTGTGAAATATATTTGTTCAGATTGCACTTAGACAGCATACAGGCTAAATGCTGTACAAACCTAGCACAATAAGATGTCAAACTGAGGGAGCGGTCTGACAGGACCATGAAAAATAACAAGACATCACCTGAAAGGATTTGGAAGAATGAAGAACTTCCAGGAAAGTATTGTTCATCACTCTCTCTCTCTCTCTTTGGTGGTAACTGGAATCTGATCCAGCTCTTGTTCCCATATGGCCATGACCTTTGAGTTTGCAATTTGCCTTAACACTCATGGGTCAGCGTGCATATGTGAAAGATTTTTAATCTCTTTCTCTCTGGCTCACTTTTTTCCACTTTAACGGGTATTCCGGAGAAATATTTTAAAAAATCTACATGAATGATATGCTACAGAGATGCCAACATTGCTAACACTGAAACTCAAGCATTTCAATGGATGAGCTAGACAGTTTTCCCCCCAGATGTGCACCAAGCAACAGTGAAAAAAACAGCAAGACAAATGTTTGGTGTGAAAGTGCACCTATTATGGTTTTTCAAATATTACCTTTCATGTAGTGTGTTATAGAGCTGTTTTTGAATGTAAAAACATCTGCAAAGTTTCAGAAATCAAAGCGCACGACAAACAGAGTTATTGACTCCCAAAAGAAGGAAGTGATTCTGAACAGCTGAAACGAATTGTCAGTAATTCCAGACTTTACTTCCTGTACTAACCTACATAGGTTTGTAACAAAAAGCCCCGCCTCTGGTCTTCATTGGCTGCTCGCTGATAGCGGTAGACCAATCACAACAGACTGGGACATCTGACCAATCAGAGCAGAGTATGCTCTCTGAAAGGAGGAGTTTAACGAGTCATTTGTGACACTGGGGGAAAAAAGGTAATGCTGTGATTTAAATTATGAGCACATTAAAGTGTTTTTTGATATTGGATGCATGTAAATCTATTGTATGAGACATTTAAAACAAAATTAGGCACGTTTCAAAACCGTAATAGTTGCGCTATAAGATAGTTAATAAGAGACAGTTCCTCAGTTTTTTTTACCAACCAAAAACACTACAGCCACACCTTCTCGTTTTGTATCGGCTCCCAATACCGATTCTTCTCAAAGAAAGCAAAAGTAACTGCTAACAGATGCAAATGAGCATCTTTCACATCATTATGATCTGAATTTGTTCTCACTGACTTTGGTTCAGAGGTTTTCAGGTGTCGAAATGATACAAAATACAAAACACTATGGTTAAACTGTAGATCTTGGCACCTCCGTATGCTATATCAAAAGTGCTACTTATGTCAAGTCCTTCACTGATTTCAATACCACGCCTTCAAGACTCCAGCATGTCCTCCATACCATCCATCCATCCTTCCTTCCTTCCCAAGACCTGACCAATGCACGCTCACTACAAATGAATAGTCCCCTTAAAAGCATCACTCAGGATTGTTCTATTATTCTTGCGAACGAGGAATCCATGATGATCCTCCATTACCAAGAGTTTGTTTTTTCTTTCCTCCTCTTCTGAAAAGTTCTGTGTGGTCGACGTGGGCCAGCAGGAGCCTCTCACCAGCATTTCCTCTGGGGCACGAGGGAGGATTTCATCCGTCTGTTGGGGCTGAAGATATCACTCACTTCCGTCTCCAGCCTCACCCCAGGCACCTTGAAGACGGATACGGCTGACAGAAAGATGCGTGAGAAAAAGACATGAATCAGATTTCAGTGATAACACCAAGATTATGATTTATAGCTGTTAGTCATTTTTAAAGGAATACTCCCTAAGTTTTTTTTTTTTTCCTAATCTCACACTACTACAGTTCTTAACACAACACGTTATCCTGTGCTGAGAAAACCTGTTACTTATAATAGAAGTCTAAGGGCAGTTGTGTGTGTAAATGTTTATGGGAAACACAATGTATTGTTTTGTAGAACAGTTTCATGAAATGTTCAGTCAATTATATATGGTAATTAAGCTCTAAATCTTTACATTTCATCCTTTCAGAGAGGAGATTAGGAAGGAATTTGTGATTACGTGTTTCTGGTTGCACATGGGTCGTTCTAGTGGAACTCAGGGCAGTTGTGTTTTTTTTTCTCCAAAAATAAATATTTAATCATAAAGTGCATTAACATACAGCAGGTTGCTCAGTCGGTGTAGGTGTTCGTGGGTGGAGGTCGATTTTAAGTGAGTCACCCAATATGTCACCCAATATGCAAACACTGGACGTGGGCCAAACCGAAGCTCACTACTGCGATTAGTTTCTCCTCCATCTTATCCAACACTGACATAAAAATCTTTACTCATCTATCTTGGTCAGTATGTTCAGTTCAAAGCATGGGGAACTTTTTTTCAGACTACAATGTATAATTATATATCAGCTTGCATTAGTGCTTATTAAAATACGTGCGTATTTTATTTTAATGTTTATTGACAAACTATAGCGGGGTTTCCTATAAACCGTTATTCTGTTCCTGGTGCGGCTTGCTTTTGTGTTTTTCTTTGCATGTGCTTTTTTTGGTTTTCCAGCCCTATCTCCAGCACTGTTCTTACGTACTTGATTTCCTTTATGTATTTACCAATAGTATGTTTCACGTTAATCAGTTTGGTTATTTATAACCGATTGTTTCTCTTCCTCCTAGCGAAGTCTTGCCAGTCATCTCGTGCATTTCTGAGTATCTCGTTTTCTGGTGTTCCAACTAGTGTCTGCATTAGCATTTTTTTGATACTGCCTACAAGTGTATGTACCTCTGCATTAAACTTTGGCTACAATTCTTGCCTAAAACAAAGCCCACACTGAATAAACGCACTCGCATCCTGCCTTTAGCCACACGTTACATCTTTTCTCAGTACAGAAAGGTGGTGAATTTACTGATCCTGGTAATTGATAGAAATTAGCTTGAAAAGTGCAGGAGTATTCCTTTAATGGTGTGAGGGAACACACACTCACTATCTCGCAGCTGCATCACAGGCGGAGGCAGAGTGTTGAAGTAGGGATGGTGTAACGCATCCTGGGCTGAAATCCTTTCGTTTGGAATCATCGTCAACATCTGCTGCGCCAGGTCCTCCGTCTTATAGGGTAACTGTGCAAATCTGAGCCAACACACGCCCACACACACACACACACACACACACACACACGCACAGAGGCAAAGGTATGGGTCAGGCCTTTGCTTAGGAAGTTGCAGATGGGGGTGCTGACTACACAAAGACCCTTCTGTTCTCTCTTGGAACGAACACAGATATGCACACACATGGGCGCACATGCACACACACACACACACACACACACACACACACACACACATACACTCAAGCTAAACTGATATTACCTTTTCCAGACATCTCTGAATTGCTGGGGTTTGCATGGCAGGAACCATTCTGTAAGAACACACACAAAATGCTCTCTCAGTGTTTGGAGAAAGCCGAAACCAGCGGCCTCCACCTCGATGAAAAACCTCATTCCCCTTCTCCCGGGACGAATGTGACCTTGCACGCCCTGGAACCCACACGCTTGGCTGTGTCATGGACACATTCTCTCTCATGCCTTCCTTTCCTCTTGGTGGATGGCCACCCAGTCTCTCTGTCTCTCTCTCTCTCCCTCTCTCTCAAAGCTATGCTGTGTTCACCTCATAGCACACCTGGTTGTGGTTGCGAGTCTGGCCTTGTGCCTGAGCCTGACTCAGACACTCAGAGAGAGATTGTGCCATACACGCCACACAGCATTACTGCCATGTTCACAGCTTATACTGATTCTGAGGATGTGTTCATACAATATAATGGTGCCTGTTTTTCTGGCTTTATCAATAGACAATAGCTAGAAGCCTGTTAATGTGAATGCATTGTGCTTTGTATCATTCAGGTTCAGAAAAAAAAAAAAGACATCGCCAGGTTCCTCATACCTCCCAGAACATACTGCTAGGTGGATTGTTGACTCTAAATTTCCCCTAAATTGTGAATGTGTGTCTGGATGTTTTTGCGTGTCCTATCCATTATGTATTCCTGCTTTGGGTCCAGGTTCTAGAAGTCTGCAATCCCCCCAAAGTAAAAAAGGGAGAAAATGTAATTTATTTCATTAGCATGTTTGCCTCACACCTCCAGGGTTGGGGGTTCAAATCCCGCCTATGCCCTGTGTTTTTGCGAAGTTTTCATGTTCTCCCCATGCTTTTGAGGTTTCCTCCGGGTATTCCGTTTTCCTCCCCAGTCCAAAAACACGCGTTGTAGGCGGAGTGGCATTTCCAAAATGTCCGTAGTGTGTGAACGTGCGTGCGATTGTGCCCTGTGATAGGTTGGCACCCCGTCCAGGGTGTCCCCTGTAACTTTAAACTACAGTAAAGTTCTGGCACAACACTTGTGTCATCACTCTGCATTTTTCACTCATGTCTGCTTGCTTGACCTTTACCACCTCGTCACACCCTTCCTGTTTCCAGTGTGTGAGGATGTGCGTTTGTGTCTGACTCGGAGATGTGAAGTTACGTTGTAACGTGTTAGCTTAGCACCTGTAGTGAGCATGCAATGCAATCACACACACATGCATGTCAGCCAAAGGGGCTTCAACACCACTCTGTGAATTTTTTGCTGCAGTAGCCTGGGCAAATGTATATGTTTAATGGGAAAAGTGAATGTGTGTGTGTGTTTGTGTGTATACTGTCTGCCACACCTACACACACACAGGGACTGTTAACCTTTTTAATAAATAAACCAGTGACTTTTCATTATGGGAAATGTGGTAATAGGCAACCTACTTCAAACTTTCTCTTGCGCTCTCTCTCTCTCTCTCTCTCTCTCTCACACACACACACACACACACACTAAGTTTAAAGCATGGCCGACTCAGATGACCAACTGTGTGAGGTGTGAGACATCAAAGCATAAAAATGAGCTTATCATTAACCCTTACTAACACTTCAGGATGAGGGTGTAGGGCCGAAGAGCAGAACAGGACGTGCCCACTCACCCGCTTTATAGTTTGGCAGCTCGCTCACTCCCGGCCAACTCTCCTCCGAGGGCACGCCGAGAACCTGGAGAGCAAATCAAGGAGGAGAACGAGGTGGAGGGAAAGAGGAGAGGAAAGGAAATGAACAAGAAAACAGGAGATTAGATGCTGCTCTCACATGAGGCCACCAGTATTCTAGATATTTCACCTTCTATATACATTTCACAGGGGTTATTAAAGGAATACTCAGGTGTGTTTTCAATCCAGCCTCTATTTACGACATCTGCAGTGCATGTGTGATTACCAGTGACAAGAATTCCTACAAGCTTCCCTATACTAAGAAAAGAACAGAAAACCTGTTTAGTCAAATGTCACTTATTAAGAAAGTTTAAGGGAAGCTGTCGAGGGAGGCAATTAGCATTTATGCAAAACAGCAACACAGGAAGTTGGAACTCAGGATTACCTCATTTTGACCTCCGAGTTATACACAAAGTTATACACCGCTGACTGTGAGGAGTGATGTATAGATTTTTTTTTTTTACAGTCTTATAGATTTAACAAGCAAATATGTCTGAATGTTGATTGACCTAAAGCAAATACTTGCACACTGTGTGTGTTTATATATACAGTATACAGTTATATATACAGTCCATGTTGATTTGACATCGCTCGCTGAACGAGGGGACGCTTTCTTTCCTTTTTCCTAGTCTGAAAATTAGGAATAAAGAACTTAAAAATATGTAACTGGGGCTTTCTTCTTCATGCCCCCCCCCCATGCAGTCCAGATTTCCATATTTGAGATTTGAATATTGTGTTGCTAGCTCTTCATGTCAAACCAGTAAAGTCAGAATCAACATGAAGCACATGTACAAATATGACAGGCAGTTACGTAGAAAGCATGGTTGCCAGATTTAATGTTTAAAAAAACAAAACCCTTCAAAACTGCACTTACACCTAAACATAAAGATATCATCCAGCACGTGGTTAGAATTCAGTAAAAAGTAAATTATGTTACTATAATCAGTAATGCAGTTGTAAGATGGATAGTTCAGCATGGTACAGTTTCATCTTTCTGAAAAGTCTTTCTGTAGCATTATACAGGAGAGAAAAAGATGTTGGAGAAATGCAGGAAATTATTCACCTATGGGCTATAACAAGGCTCTTTAGCTAATCCCCAAACACACGAGCTTGGATTTTAAATAAACAGATAGATAGATAAATAAATAAATAAATGCAACCCAAAAACTTCAATTATAAGTCTTACTATGAGACAGACACAAGAGAACATCGTCCCAAAGATGTGCGTGTACAAATATATGTGTTTTGCACAAACATTTTTTTTGCCCTTAGACCTCCATTGTAAACGAGTTAGAAACAGGCTTTTTGATTCTCTTTTCATTACAGGGGAAAACCTGTTGAAATTCTTTTGACAAATGCAAAAAAAAGAGATTTAGATATAAATCTAAATTTTAATCTCTATAAATAGAGATTAAGTATTCTTTTAATGATGTTATTAACTGTCGTTTTTTTTGCCCATATTTTGTCTGGTTTGAACTTGCAGGCAAAAACACAGAATATTCACTTACTCTCCAGATTTTCACCAACTGTTCAAAAACATCAGCCACGCCGGGGAACGCTGGCACCCCCTGTAGCATCTCGATGAAAATGCAGCCTGCGCCCCTACAAACACAAAGCAACTGTTGTGATGGTTTGGACGTGTGTTATATTTAGATAAGTTATATTCAGTGTGTGGTAGACCTTCCTACCAGATATCCAGTGCTGTAGAATAATCTGTGGACCCCAGGAGAACATCAGGTGGTCTGTACCACAAGGTCACGACTTCTGCTGAGTATGTCTGGCACGGGATCGACTTGGACCTGGCTAGACCTTAGGGAATTCCAAAGCAGGGATTAAGAAGCATTACAAGGAAACGAAAACGAACAGAAATATTTATAGGACACAATCCAAAACACAAACAAAGTTACTCTGGATTGTTCCAGAGTGAAAATGTTGTTTTAAAACGTGTGTAACCGGTTAACAATGTTATTTTTCCACTCATATAATTACCCAATCAGCAAAATCATGCGGTGGAAGCAGCATAATGCAGAAAATCATGCAGATACAGGTCAAGAGCTTCGGTTAGAGTTCACGTCAAATATCAGAATGGGGAAAATCTGTCCCCATTCCGTCCAGTTTGGGTGATCCTGTGCTCACTCTTGCTTCCGATTCCTGTTCTTGGCTGACAGAAGTGTAACCTAATGTGGTCTTCTGATGCTTTTCTGCTCACCATGGTTGTAAAAAGTGGTTATATGAATTACAATAGCCTTCCTGTCAGCTTATATATACACATACATATATAAACACATACATAAACACATACATACATACACACATATACACACACACACACACACACACACACACATATATATATATATATATATATATATATATATACACACATATTTATAAATACCATTCTGTGTATAATTCTGTCTAGAGACTGTTGTGTGTGAAAATACCAGGAGATCAGTAGTATCTGAAATACTCAAACCAACACGCATGTCATGATCAAAGTCACTGTGATCACATTTCTTCCACATTCTGAGATTTGATTTGAACATATAACTGAAGTTCTTGACCTTTAGCTGATGATTGCATGAACGAACGAACAGGTGTACAGGCATTCCTTTAAATAAAGTGTTAATGAAGATAAACAAAGCACGGTTTCATTTCGATGTGTTTCAGAAACCCACCAAAGTCGGCGAGTTTGAGCTCGCCCAGGTAGCTGATGAGCAGGTTCTGAGGTTTAAGATCCCGATGCAGAATCCTCCTGCTGTGGATATACGATAAACCTCGCAACAGCTGGAACATGAAGATCTGTCAGAAACAGAGAGAGAGAGAGAGAAGACAGAGAGATGCATTTCCTATCATCTCCTTTCGTTTCCTTTGATTTGCTTTGAACTGAAGCAACATGAAGCCAAATGATTATCTTACGCGAACATTCCATGGGTGAAGTCCTCCTGGATGCTGGATCATATACTGAGCCAAGTCTGTTTGCTGAGGGAGTGGAACATATGAAGATGATTTAAAATCAAGCCCCAGAGCTAGCGTTCTCTTAACGGTTAGCACTGTTATAACATGAACATTTGTTATAATGTTTTGCTGATGGTTTTAGTCATCCGTGAAACTATCGAGAAGTGAGAACTTTAAGAAGAAGGAGAACGCGACAGTGTATTGAACTCACCATGTACTCGAAGACGAAGGTGAGGGACTCGCGTGTGTGGATGATGTCATGGAGCAGGACAATGTTGGCGTGTTTGAGGCCTTTTAACAAAGAGGCTGGGGAAAGAAAACACAAACATACTTTTGAGAATGTTAGATTTTGCCTTGAATCCAAATGTATTACATGGACAAGAGGCAGCTGATGATAACTGACTGATGAATGGTAAGGGTTTTCTTGCCTTCCCTGATTGCAGTGAAAGGAACGCCTTCCTCCGTTTTCATTCGGATGACCTTCAGCGCCACCAAGTGCCCGTTTATCCTTACAGAACAACATAAAATACATTTAGTGTCTGCTGAAAACTCTCTATAATATAATCGTCACTAATTATACCCTTCCTGCTGAAAAAAACCCCAAAGCAAACATCATTACAATTTAGATCCGTAAGTAAAGAATAAAACACTTGAGGATGTGCTGTTAGAGGAAAACAATCAAAGATGTGGTGGTGTGATGTGGCCAGGGCAGGAAGAGCTACTGTTACTCCCTTGAAGTTTATTATTTTCCAATAACAGAATGCACCGAAACGTTTTATTCCTCATATAGCACAGCAACATGCCAATGATTACAATTTTTTTATTACTTACTTTATTAATTAATGACATGTCCAACTTTTATTTATCCATTTATAGCAACATTTAATGTTGTAGAAGGTCCACACAACTACGGTTGTCACGGTACCAAAATTACAGTAGTCAGTACCAATAGCAGTAACATTCCACGGTACTCGGTACCAATTTCGGTACCGAAGCAAAACACAAAAACATGCTAATTAAACAACACACTATTTTATTAACAAAGTTAAATACCAATGTAAAACATATTTTTTAAAATGCCATTGTGTATTTCAAGTATATCATTATTAAAGCTACTAGGAGTTATCCAGACAAGAGTAGAAATGTTTTTCTGACTGATATTAAAGACATAAACAGTGCTAGCCACACATCTATTATTTTCTAACACATAAATTTCACATATATCGGTCATCAAAAAGCCTCTGGTGTGTACAATTATTAAACCCCATCATGTCCTCCTATTTATTTTACCCCAATAGAAGTTAAAGCATTAAATGGTTAATAAGGATGCCTGACTGTATTAGCTTTAAACGCGTGTATGCTAAACATTAAATAAGCGAAAACGAGGATGTTTTCTTGCAATTATACCCTCCAATTAAACTATGCTACAACATTCACAATGCAACCGCTACCATCATTTTAAACTTACCTGCTTGAACTGCTTGAATAAATACTGTGGGTAAGCAGCCGCTCCTCCTGAAAGCACGGTTAATCTATCCGCACATAAATTTTAGGGGCGCGGCATTTGCACACTTGGCGGTAATAGCACCGAACGCAGAAAACGAGCGTCCGAGAGAAACACATGTATTTCGCCTACTATATAGTAGGTAAGTATGCGGTTTCGGACGCAGCCATGGGAACCGGGGGAGCTGCTACTGCTGCTTTGGCTCTTCTTGTTGCACGGTGCACCCATGAAAGGTTCCCGACTGACTACCTGTCAGGCAGCATGTCAGTACTTTTTTCCTTTTTAGTACCGACTTGGTACCGAAATACCGCTACTTTTGACAACACTACACACAACAAGTTCTTGTTAATGTAACTTATTTCAGAGTATAAAAGTTCGTGAGAGGTTAATATGGAAACAATCTTTCTATATTAATAATGTTGCCATGAAAGAAGTGTTAATGACATTATGGCATTACAAAATGTTAATAATAGGGGAAAATTACACCGTACATTATAAATTTTGATCTCCGTTTTTTAACAATGCAGTGTATTTGTGGTTTGATTTGTTCTCAATACAAAATAAACGTTTTAAACGTTTATATTTTATTTGTGTTGTCTTCATTCGTGAAGCCTGTATCCAGATATAGCTCGATTTAGTGTATCGTCTCATGCCTAGTTAGTTGTTAGTCATCCATAATTCAATGAGCTCATTGAGGGACCAGTCCACATCAGCACAGATAATTACATCCTGTCGTTTACACACATCAAATGAAGGCAATGCTGGAAACCCATATATCAGTCACTGTGATGGTAAATCACTTTCAGTCTATATAAGGGAAAACCGAATCAATCAGTTTGTCAGCCAGCCAGAAGATGGCAACTGCATCACTACTCTGCTTCTATTTTAGCGGTGGATTTGTTACAGCTTTCTGTTTCCATACCAAGTTCACACCTTGAGAGGAGATTGTGGAAATTGAACAGAAGTAGTCTATTGTGCAAGTGTTGCATGGTGCTATTTTAGGCTCGTGACGTAATTTGCTCCTCGCTTGACCGGACAAAGAGGGAAAACAGGTTTGCTGGAAATTCACCGCTCTCTCTTGATGCATGATGCAAAAGCACCTCACTTGACTACTATGCAGTGACAGTCATCCTGTTAAAACACACATGGATATAGAGGTGTGCAGGAGATTTTTGTATTCCTGTTTCCCATGGAATTCTGACCACTTAAAGTTTGACCAACACTGATGTTACTGAAGGTCAGTCCTCACCAGCTGGCCCACCACCTGTCTTCTGGACCCCTTCACCTCACAGCTCCTGCCGTCTTCCTCGCTCGCCCATGTCATTAATACATTACTCATCACAGAGAAATTTCCCATCACAGGCTAACATAGCTTCACTGCTCCATAAGCCATATATAGAAATACATAGAGCTAAGCCAAAAACCAGAATGTGAGTTAGAACAAAAGACTCAGCTTGTTTAGGTTATTTAATGGGAATACTGTGCTTGATTTGTAATGGGGTCATGTAATGAATCAAATGATGATGATGATGATGATGATGAGGAGGAGGAGGATGAGGAGGAGGAGACAACCTGTCAGACTAAAAGACTAAAGTGCTGCTGCAACACTTTACAGATAAAGTGAGGGCTAATGCTGAATTTCCTACCTTCGGCCAAAAATTCAGCACATGATGTCATTCTCATACCGTCAACAAACCATCAATAAACCATCACTTCACTACTTATTTACTGTAGATCAATAGACGTAGCCACTTTAGTTTTTAGGTTAAATCTATAACACTGACTATACAGCATGGTATTTTGCGAAAGTAAATACATCATAAACTTTCACTTTCATTAATCACTCACTTTCGAGTTCAGACTTCACCACTTCTGAGTTAAGTCGAATGCAGCATAAATCCCACTATCAGCAGGTAGTCAAAAGGCATTGTGGGTAATGTCGTAGTAATGTAGAAAACTGAAACTCGACCAACATGTTGATGAATGAAGTTTAAACTAAAAAACTCTAAATTAAATTTTGGACGAGCCTATTAGCTAACTACCATGCAGACACTTCTCCTATCCGTGCTGCCTCTGGTTTTGTTTTATGTTTTCCTCCGTAGTCACGCTAGGGGTTAATGGTTCAAGTAGACAGGGCAGAGGCCCTGGGGATTCAGGAGGACAGAAGTCTTCTGCCTCATCTGCAAACTTTTTGTCACTATCCATATCATTATTCTGAGTGCTCTGGGAGGCCCGCCCCCCTTTTCCTCCCCTGCCTTTCCCTGCCACGCCCACTCCCCCTCCCTTCTTCGCACAGCCATCCATGCCCATTTAAGCTTTTTTCCAAAAACATTGAGAGGTAGACTTGAGCTGAAAAAGGGAGGTTTCATGACCCTTTAAAGATCACAAGTTAACTATCAAAATAACTGTTAATATACAAGTTGTTCAGGAACCTGTTAAAAAGTGATGACTCTGCAGACGACTTCCATAAATGTTAAACAAACATGTGCGTATGCAGTACTAACCTGCTTATTCCTTTGTATACTGTAGCGTATGCACCCTCTCCTAGTTTCTCCAGGTTCAGGTATGAATTCGCCGTTCCAAACTGCAGACCTGTGTTCTGTGCATGCAAGATATGTCTGTTACACTCAAACGGTATTAGCAATATTTGAAAATCCATATGTGTGAATGGCTGGTAAAACTGTGATGGTGTGGATGCGTGTGTGTGTGACTGTGTGTACAGTACATGTGTGTATGCTGACCCATTGAAACTCTGGCTGAAAGTTCTTTCCGCCCAGTGGGTCGCTGTTGCTGCGTCCTCTCTGCGCACGGAGCCTGCGCACTTGTAGAGTGTGAAACCACTGAGGCTGAGGAGTTTCCACGCCATCCAACTCTCCTAGCTACAGAGAGAGAGAGAGCAAGAGAGAGAGAGTTTGATGTAGAGAGAGAAGACAATTCACAATTAATACTGTTATCATTTCATGCTGAATTATTTAATCATCATCCCAAAGAAAATGAGACATGAGGAGAATAGAGAGCGAGACAGAAAAGGAGCGCGACAGAGTGGGAGTCAGTGAGACGATAATACAGATGAAGAGCTACTGTAGCAGGAGAGAGTTATTTGTATATACTGTATATCTGGCCCAGTATTATCCAGCAATGCTGATTTTGTTTGCTGATAAGCTTACCTAACAACATCCAATAGAGATGTCTTTGTGTGGCTGTGTATAAATGTGTGTGTGTGTGTGTGTATATCCATCCAATTGTCAACTTGAGTCACTCTCGAGTTCCTAATTGACTCACTTGTGACTCAAATTAGACTTTTAATCCACTGAACTGTGATTCAAATTAGTCAGAGGCACGCAGGAAGAAACCCCTTCCGTCTATTCCAAAAGGTCATGCATCCGAAATGAAGCATTATCCCAAACAGATAATGACTTTGCTTCATCAGGATGGATGCATGTCTTCATTTTGAATAAAATAAAACCCGAAAAGAGAACACTAGCATGTAAAACATGTGGTGTCGGAATAACCGACACGAGGAATGTCATGTATAATGTATAGACACTAACAGGTTAATCTAAAAAAATTAGAATATCGTGGAAAAGTTCATTTTTTCCCGTAATTTAATTAAAAAAGTAGAACTTTCATATATTCTAGATTCATTACACATAAAGTGAAATATTTCAAGATTTTTTAATCTTAATGATTAAGGCTTACGGCTCATGGAAATCTCAAAATATTAGAATAAAGAATTTATAATACAGAAATGTCGACCTGAGAAGAGCTCTAATCAGCTAATTAACTCAAAACACCTGCAAAGGTTTCCTGAGTCTTTAATCTCTCAGTCTGGTTCAGTACACACAACCATAATCATGGGGAAGATGAAAGTCAATTTTGCATTAACAGCAAGTTTTCTGCCAGGGGAAAGTCTTTAAGATGGACAACTTTGCTAGAATAAAATCCCAGGTTTTGTCTTTACTACCTCAGTATTATTATCTAGCTGTATTTTTGCTAATTCATCTACAGCGGAGATTCTGGACTGACTCATAGTCAACAGCTCGTGACTTGGTTCAGACTCAAACACCAAATTTATGTCGGCAGTTTTCTCCCATCTCAGCACATGTTCATCCCGCACGTAGACAAAGTGTATTGGCTGCAGCAGGACTGATGGAAACCGTCATAAACCAGAGACGGCTTAAACACAAGCTCTGAAAGTGCTGCCTTATAAATAAATGACAGTGATTCTTAGAAAGAAAGCCCTATTTATGATGAAAGTGCATTCTGTGCAGGATGTAATATATTAAAGTCTGGACTGTCAAAGCAGAAAAAGGAGTTTCTGGAGTAATTTAACGTGCATTACTGCTAGAGATGCACCGAGACTAAATTTCTCAGCCGATACTGATAACCGATACCGATAGTTCTGCCTTTTATACCTTCTTTTAAATTATAATAATTCATTCCACAATTCTGAAAGAAATGCAAATAAAAACTTTATTCTCTGAATTTCAACAAGTTGTTTCACAGTAACTGGTCTCATAAACAGAAAACACATTACTCACATTAACATGAACACATGAACTAAATAAAAACTAAATGAAGATTAAAGTAAGATTTCTTAACTTATTGAATGTTATTAATTCATATTAACATTGACTGAATTCTAAAAAAATCTCCTGTTAGTCTCACATTCACTCACCACAAGCAAAAGTATTTCTACTTCATCACTGAACATCAAACTGGTAATATATAATATCAACTTTTTTATATATTAACATTAACTGGATATGAAATACATTACTCTACAAATATAGTTTTCTGTGCAATATATACTTTTTTGTCAACTCATCTTCATTTAAAACTTTCAACCGTGTACTGGTGCTTTAATTCAGCACGCGCAGCACGGCAAAATTCTTTTTTTTTAAAAATTAGACTCGACACCAATACTCCCGCTTCTCTGCTGCTCACTTCCAGTGTAAAATGTTAGCAGTGCAGAGCTTACAGAGATTATAGACTGCAGTTTTGTCATAATTCCACACAAGAGACATCTTCTTTACACACAGCACGAAATCCATGTGTTTTCCCGCCCTCTTTTGAGTGATAATCGGCCCTGATCATTGGATGTTTTTAAACTATCGATTCCGATTATCGGCCGATACATCGGTGCATCTCTAATTACTACTTATCTGTGGGGACAGGACTATAGCTCCTGATGTACTTATCCTCAGCGATGAATATTCTTTATTTATACCATGCTATCGAATTGTTGTTTCTGTGTAGTTTTCTATTACTGTAGTCCCAGATGCAAGACTGCAACATATGTTATTGTTTCTACAGTAACAACGTACACTTGTATTCGGGATGCTCGACAAACATATTAAACAATGTGTATAATCACTGATATGGTGGAAGGAGTCTCCAGTGTCAGGAAAGTCTTATTTAATTGAAGAGAGATGAAAAAATTGAGGCTGGCAAGGGAACTGTTTATAGCTGCTTTAAATGATAACAGGAAGTAACATAGTTGTATTTGTAGCCATAAATGGAGAAAAAGTATGTCGTGTTAGCGTTTAGACAAATTGTTATGGTGTAAAAGGGGAAAAAAAGCTGTAAAAAAATGTGCATCGAGCCACATCACAGTGCCACCATGTTGTGTGTTAGTTTCCAATAACAGCATGCCCCAAAGTGTTTTATTCCTTACATTACACACTTACACCACAAGTCAAAGGTTTGGACATGCTGCTCATCTTAATATTTCACATTTCTCTACACATATGGGATTATGCCATGACTAAGAAATGTGTTAAATCAAATCTATTAAATTCTTAGCAGTTGCACAAGTTACAAACCAGAGCAGAAGACACAGACTATGTTACAGGGACATTGTACAATATGTGACAAAGTCTGGCTGGATGATTTCACCATCTTAGAGCTCAGACTGCTCAAATCCACAGGGATTCACAGGACATGATCCATGTCCCATTTTGTTGCAGCACACAGAAAGCATTTTTGCTCAGCATCAGCACTATGTACAAAGTGTCAGGGATGGATATTCACATATTTCTGCCAGCCTGCTTTTAGAGACAGTGATTGCCCTCTCACTGCCTCCATGTCCTCCCTCTCACTGCCTCAATGTCCTCCTTCTCACTCCCTCCATGTCTTCCCTCTCACTGCCTCCATGTACTCCTTCTCACTGCCTCCATATCCTCCCTCTCACTGCCTCCATGTCCTCCCTCTCACTGCCCCAATGTCCTCCTTCTCACTCCCTCCATGTCTTCCCTCTCACTGCCTCCATGTACTCCTTCTCACTGCCTCCATATCCTCCCTCTCACTGCCTCCATGTCCTCCCTCTCACTGCCTCAATGTCCTCCTTCTCACTCCCTCCATGTCTTCCCTCTCACTGCCTCCATGTCCTCCCTCTCACTGCCTCAATGTCCTCCTTCTCACTTCCTCCATGTTTTCCCTCTCATGGCCTCCATGTCCTCCCTCTCACTGCCTCCATGTCCTCATTCTCACTGTCTCCATGTCCTCCCTCTGACTGCCTCCATGTCCTCTGTCTCACTACCTCCATGTCCTCCCTCTTACTGCATCCATGTCCTCGCTCTTACTGCCTCAATGTCCTCATTCTCCATGCCTCAATATCCTCTCTCTCACTGCCTCTATGTCCTCCTTCTCACTTACTCCATTTCCTCCGTCTTTATTAAAACATTTTCATAGAATGGAGGAACTGTGCCGTGCCCAGACAGCATGATCCTAAATCCATTTTTTTAATAGTAATTTCATAAGTTAATTACTACGAACTCAATTTAGACATCTTGACAAAATCTAGGCCAGAGCATTGTACTGCATTATGTAAGGAATAAAACGCTTAGGCGTGTGCTGTTATAGGTAAATAATAAATGACCGGGTGGTGTCAGGCCACTGCAAAGATGATTTTCTTATAACAACACTTCCCAAAGTGCGGTATTGCTCGTATTTGCCATTGATAACAATATTTTTTATTAATTAAAGAACAGCATGCTTTTTCTGTACATTTATATTCAAATTTTAATTTGTGAAACGTCCATGAAACAAATTCTCCTGTTGTCTTATACTATAGAAGCAGGTGTTCCTTCACCAGCCTCTATTATTTTGTCTCACTTGAGGTTAATAAGACAAAAGAAATGCAGCTAGTTATGTTACAGACAAACTATTACATGTTGTTACTATAGAATGTACAGTTTTCCTCTTACTCAAAGTGTAGTCCATCAGCGTAGACATGTTTGTATTATTTGGTTTGCTCTGGAGCTATGAGGCTAGTAACGCTAACAGCAGCCAGATTAGCATAAATCTTTACATACCTTCCTCAGAAACAATGTCTTTTTTTGCTTTCTTTCAAGCTGTCACAAACCACACAAGCAGATCAGTGTAAAATACAAAACAACTCACAGTTTGAAGCAAGTGTGTGATGATTTAGCCATGTTGTTTCCTCAGTGCAAAACTAGCATGCTGTATAAGCTTCACCTACTGTACTTGTTAGCAACATTAGCTGCTTAGAAAATTGGCAAATTTCTGTCACCAAATATATCTCGTATGAAGAGCTACATTTAGGGTGAAGCAAAAAATTTAAACAGTTCAACTTTGCTAAAAGGGAAAATGTGACATAATGTGAGATTAAACTTTGGAAAGGTAAATTAATAACTTAAAATTTTAATTTTTTTCTGCCACTGCAACCTAAAGCATCTAAGTAAAGTTGCCCCTGCTGAAAAAAAAAACAACAACAATAGAAAGCCTCAGAAAATTTAATGGTTTTAATGGTTATAATGGGAATTGTAATGGTTCCTTTAGATCTCTACTGGTAATTTGTTGCCTTCTATTGGTGGCATGTCATGTCTCGTGATGTGATGTGATGGTTTTGATTTTTTTTTTTCCAGCTGGGGCATTATGATGGCAATTTTATCTATGATGTTACTGTAAAAACTTTTTTTTTGTCAAATATATTAATTATACATTGTTATTTCCTGAAACAAGAAAGGAGTTTAGGCTTTGTTTAGGCTTCCATTTAGCGTCCTTAAATGTTCTTTGGTTTGACCTAAAAAGTCCTGTACAAAATCTAGTTTCTGGAGCATTAACTATCCAAAGTACGCTTTAGGAACCATAATAAAAGTGTACCTCGGGGGCAGGCAGTGATGAGACACTCCAACTCCTCGAGGACGTCTCTTGTACTCCCAACTCTTCTTTTCTCTCGTAAAAAGGTTCCTGTCTCTCCTCTACCTCTTTCTGTCTTCCACAACACCAGCAGCATTTTCTCGCACACAGAGAACCCCAGAGCCGGAGCCTCCATTGCAAATCCTCCATTACTGTGTCTTTGGCTCTATGGGCAAGCCTTGCTCATATGACTAGTGTGTGTGTGCGTGTGTGTGTGTGTGTATAAGTATGTGTATGTGTGTGTATTTTCTGTACAGAAGCTTGGTCTTATGACCGTTAACCGTTTGTGAGAGCAAAACAAACACAGTCATGTTCTCTTTGCTAATGGGAACAAGTGTGTCTATTCAACCATACTGGATAGAGAAAGAGAGAGAGAAAGACATAGAGAGAAAGAGAGAGTTTATTATGTCTGATAGATGGAAGAATGAAGAAGAGAGAATGCAGAGCACACAGACAAATGTGAGATGCTTGTGAAAATTAGCAATTTTCTGGAGGGAAACTAAAACAGACCATGGTTACTATGGTCACCAGCTCATCACGCTAGTAAGTAAGGAATAAAACGCTAGGAAAATAATCTGCAGTGGGGAGTTATTCTGATTGATGATTGATGATTATTTCCCTATAACAGCATATTGTGAAATGTTTAATTTCTCTCATGTACTTTTTAATCCATTTATAGCAACATTTAATGTACCAAATAAGTTAGTTCTTGTAATCACATACGTCACTGGTACCCAAAGTAGGGGGCGTTACAAATGGGGTCATGAAACTCTCTTAGTTCTTTTGTTTTATAAGTTTATTTCACAAAAGAATAACACAAATATCACTTTAGACAGATTTGGTGCGCTATTATTTTGAAATGTTATAGAGTCATAATCAAATCTTTTTTTTTTTTTAATAAGAGTGTGTGTCCTAATTTACTCTTTTTTCTATCTTGATGCACTACACATGTGTAGGAATTCAGCAGTAAAAAAATATTCAATCCCTTTCTGACCAAATTTCTCTGAATTCTCATAACTTCGCTAGTTCCTTGACAAACAAATGAAAGTAAACAAACACAAATAATTTGCTACACTAAAAAACAAACAAAAACTGGGTCAAAATTGGGTTATTTTTAGCCCAATGTCTGGGTAAATATAGGACACAACACATTTTGGGCTAAACTAACCCATCAAGTTGGGTTGCTAATTTTAACGCAGCAAAAGGGTTGTTTTCAACCCAAAGGATGGTTTCATTTTTACAAAAAACGCTGGGTTCATTTTATTTCGTAAATGGGTTAATATTTTCAGGGTTATTTTTACCCTTTGAAAATGGCAAATCCAGTGGGGGAAATAAGTATTGAAACTGTCAACATTTTTTTCAGTAAATATATTTCCAATGAGGTTATTCACATGAAATTTTCACCAGACATCAGTATTAACTCAAGAAATCCGGAAATATAAAGAATTCACAACAATAAAGTCCATAAATAAAGTTATGTGTAATAGAGTGGAATGACACAGGAAAAAGTATTGAAAATGCTAAGAAAAAGCAGTTCTCCAAGGCACGGTAAGGCAGGGAACCAGATGAAATCCGTAAGTAGTTAGAAAGTAATTATACCCCTTATCTTAGTAATTATACCCCTTATACCCCTTATGCAAATTAATATCAGCTGGGTTAGTAAATTGATGGTCTATATAAAGGCTTTTTGTTACCAAGGTGTCGCATAAGAAACATCTCATGATGGGTAAAAGCAAAGAGCTCTCCCCAGACCTTCGCAACTTTATTGTTGCAAAACATATTGATGGAATTGGATACAGACTTCTGAATCCTCCAGTAAGCACCACTGGGGCCATTATTTGTAAGTGGAAGCAACATCACTCCGTCATCAACCGGCCACGCACAGAAGCTCCTCGCAAGATTTCTGACCAGGGAGTCAGAAGAATAGTCAGAAGAGTAGCCCAAGAGCCAAGGACCACTCGGAAAGAGCTCCAGAAACACTTGGAGGCAGCAGGTGCCATCGTCACAGAGAAAACAATAGGCAATAGGCAATCCATTGCTCACGCTCACCCCACAAGACTGCATTACTAAAGAAAAGGCATGTCGATGCTTGTTTAAAGTTTGCTACAACTCATTTGGACAAGCCTATGAAGTACTGGGAGAGTGTAGTCTGGTCAGACGAGAGCAAAATTGAACTTTTTGGCTGGCTACACACCATGTTTGCAGAAGAAATGGCACTGCACATCACCCTAAAAACACTATAGCAACAGTGAAGTTTGGAGGTGGAAGCATCATGGTGTGGGCTGTTTTTCATCACATGGTACTGGCAGATTTCATATAATTGAAGGAACGATGAATGGAGCCCTTTACCGGGAGATTCTTGAGACGAATCTGCTGCCAGCCACCAGGATGATGAAGAAGAGACGTGGGTGGAGCTTCCATTAGGACAACGATCCAAAGCATACAGCAAAGGAAACTCTCAATTGGTTTCAGAAAAAAAAAATCAAGGCGTTAGAATGGCCCAGTCAAATCACCTGACTTGAATCCAAATGAACAAGATTTAAATGCAATATGTTTAGAGGAATGGGCCAAAATCACACCTGAATACTGCGGCAAATTAATTTCTTCATACAAGAAGAGTTTTGAAGCTGTCATTACAAACAAAGGCTTCTCCACTAAGTATTAAATAAATTTCAGTTAGTGTGTTCACTACTTTTTTCCCATGTCATTCCGCTTTATTACACGTAATTTCATTTATGGACTTTAATGTTTGGATTTCTTTATATGTGTGGATTTCTTGAGTTAATACTGATGCTTTTGAAAATTTCATTTGAATAGCCTCTTTGGAAATATATTTACTGAAAAAAATGTTGATGCATTCAATACTTATTTCCCCCACTGTATACCACATTATAAACAAATATGTCAACATGGTATTTCCTTTATATACACAAGAAGGTGTTCAGAATTTTATTGCTAGAGCTGCTAAAGTGGTGTTTATATATAGACTTTGTGAGTAAATAACTCAAATAAGTCATATATTTAAGAAGAAAACGTCAGATTTTGATCAAAGGAGATGTTTAAAACACCCAAAAAACTGAGTAACCAACTTACAATCCAGTGGGCATTACAAACAAGTAAGCCAAAGCTAATGAAGATAGCGGTGCTTTTAATGTCATGTAACCTGGACTGTTATCATACATTTTTGCTTTTTCTAGTGTACAGTAATGGTTTTCTGGATAAATATATTGATACGAACGTTATTTCTCCAAATAAATCTAACAGTCGGTCCGTGTGAAAACCACTACCTCCACCTGAGGTGAATTCAAACAGTCCGCGTGAGTTGATTTGACCCAAGGAGCTGGGCTAAGGCGTCGGGGTGGGGGAGGGGTGCATTGATGCAACTGTCAGTGAAAATGACCCAGCCACTAACCCAGTGGATGGCTTACACAAAACTACCCAAAAACTACCCAAGACTGAGAAAATAACCCAATTAAATAACCCAAAAGGCTCAACCCAGCATTTGGGTAGAAAAAAATAACCCAGCATTTTTTAGAGTGTATATTGGCATGTTACCAGTAAACAACGCCATCTGTCCTGAAGAATTCCTCATGGAAATCTTACTGACGCTGGAGACTCCTTCCAGAAATGTTAAATGAACGTCTCCATACAGAAAACGATTCTATGTTTTTCTTTGTTAAATAATAATCAGTCCCTCCAGGATTTCATGATTTTGCGATCACAGAAATGAACACAAAATCAATGAAATTCTGCGGTATTCGCAGACGTATGTGACGTCATCACAACGTGCATTCAGTCAATGTCCTCTTCGATTCACGTGTGCTGAACATGAGTACAGCTAAAAGGTCTCATTTACCAACAAACATCACTGTGAAAGACCGTGCAAAACAATTTTGTGCAATTTCACCAATTCAAGTAGTTTTCCGCAAAAAAAGCACAAAAAACTCTGCAAGTAGCGTCGCAAATTTTTTAAAAATCCATAGGAAATTTTTCACTGCCACAATCACAATAAAGAAATCCTGTGTGAAAATCCTGTACTGATTAAACAATACATTTTTAAATCCATTTACTACGGCACCCACCCTGTGTAAGTTACTATAGAAGTAATAATGTATTAGAACTATTGCATTAAATATACATTATATATGTGTATGTATATACATACATACGCACATATATATACATATATACATATGTGTGTGTGTATATATATATATATATATATATATATATATATATATATATATATATATATATGTATAAATATAAACCTGTTGATTTGCTTTGCAGCCAGAACTACTGTTCTGTATACGGCATGAGCAGCAGAGAGGAGAGAGAGAGAGAGAGAGAGAGAGATAGAGAGAGAAAAGGATGCTGTTTTTCTTGGTCTTTAGTCATCACTATTCAGGCTCATTCTGCATGTCTCTGTGTGGAGACATGGTCAGCAGAGCTAAAAATGAAATGCCACTCAGTGTGGGCAAAGGACAAGCATCAGCAGGGAAAAGAAAGTGAGAAAGAATGTGTGTGTGTGTGTGGCTAATCGTGCTGTGGTGCAGTTTCATTTGCTCTTTCATTACAAAAACTATAAACACACACAGAAATCTATATGTCAAAATATTCCTCTAAAGAGATGCTGAGATGTTTCTTACCTCCTGATAGCCCATGTGTCTCTGCTTCAAACCTGGAAAAACAACAACAAAAATTTTTTTTCTACAGATACATTTGCAAATATAATACTTCACAAGCACATAAAATTAAAAAGTAGTTTAGCTCTTGTGAAGAATAAAATATGAAAGCCTCGGCCAGTAGGGTAAAACCTACAAGAAAATTGGAGGTAGAGGAATTAAACACAAAAGGATAAAGAGATGAAAAGAGAAATAAAAAGAAAAGCAACAAGAGGATGACAGTAGAGAATATTGATAAAGAAAAAAATTAAATGTAAATAAGAGGAGTAAAAAGAACAGAACAGACAGAGAAGAGAACAGAAAAGAAAAAAGTTTTTTTTTTAAATAATAGGAAAAAGTAAAAGAAGAGAAGTGAAGTGCAAAAAACAGAACAGGAGAGAATACAAGTAAACAAAAAAAGAGGAATCAAGAAAAGAAAAAAAAATTAACAAAAAAATGAAGAGACAATTAAAACATTTAAAAACATTAAAAATACAAAAGAGAAGAGAAAAAGTAAAAAAAATGTATAAAAAAAAGAAAAGAAAAGAAATAAAAAAAGAAGAAATGAGAAGAGAAGAGAAAAGTACATAAAATACAAAAGAGAAAAAAAGCACAAAAAAGGAGAATAGAAGAAAAGAGGAATTGAGAAAATAATTAAAAAAAGTAAAAAACGAAGAGAAAATTAAAAATGTAAAAAGGAAAGGGGAAAATTAAAAGAGAAAAGAGTAAGAAGGGAAGAGAACACCGCAGAACAGACGACAATACAAGTAGAGAAAAAAGTATAAAAGAAAACAGAAGAAAATATGAATCAAAAAGAAAAGAACAATTGTAAAAATAAATAAATTAATTAAAAAGGTAAACATAAAAATGAACAGTAAAATGGTAGAGATGTGAAAAGAAAAGAAAGTAAATTAGAAAAGATGGAGAAGAGAATGAAACTGAACATATACTGTATATAGTAAAAAAAAAATCATTGAAGATAAAATGTAAAAAAAAAAGCGTAAAAAGAAATAAAAGGAATAAAGAGAAGAAAAAAAGACAAAGATAATGTGACAAACTGTGTCTGGAAAAGTTTCAGAGAAATCGTGAGCACCAGTTTGTGTTTACACAACTCCAGATGAATTTAATAACACAAACACATATTCAGGGAAACATGTTATATTTGGATGGACATTGCTGTTTAATCTCAAAATATGAGAAATGTGTGTGTGTGTGTGTGTGTGTGTGCGTGTGTATATGTGTGTGTGTGTGTGTGTTCAGAGCTCCAGCTGCAATTTGCTGAAAACTCTTTTGGCACTGAATGATGGTGGCATTGTGCGAGGGGGACAGCTGCTATGATTCAGCCAGTCACAAATCTGCCAGAGGTCAAAAATCAGATAAGCAGGGCTGAAGATAGAGATTTGTATATTTGAACAAGGTAAATGTGTAATCTAGGGCTGCACCACTCTATTCTTCTCCTTCTGCTTCGCCTTCTTCTTCTTGTTCTACTTAATAATAATAATAATAATAGTAATATTAAAAGCGTTTGAGTCCAAGAGAGCAATATTGTTATGTGCTCTGTGGGTGGGAGGGGTATACTTTCCCCCCTGTCAATCATATCACTACTAGCCAATCCCAGGCATCTGCAAGCCCATGTACGTGGAAGAGGGCAGGTAGCGCTTTCCTCCAAAATGGCAGTTCCAAAATAAATGTTGTTATGCAGAAGAAAAAAGACACGAACGTGCTATATGAATCTGCAAATTGGCAACCATTTACATTACAAAACCATTTACATTTACAGCAACCCTTCACTGTGCAATAACAGAAAATATTTGCATATTAGAACGTGATTGGCTCCTACAATTTATGATGCAAAACCACTTCCTTGTCTCATTCTAAAAATCAAAGAAAATCACAGCAGTCTCGATTTTCACAATTTCTCCAGTCTGCTCACTCAAATGAATTCCCTGGAAGGTTTTAAAAAGAGAGGCTGGTGAGAGATAACAGGATCTAACTCGTTTCATGGACATGGTTCGCAAAGCAGAGTTCAGGGACTTTTCTTTTTAATTTTTTACAGTGCTGGAAATCACAACCCACCATTATACATTATTATATTTAGGGGTCCAAGCACCAACGTCAACTCAGACCTAAAGCGTTCTAGCTGTGGAAAGCTCAGAAATGGAAAACACTAATATATAATATATATAATTTGACAATATTTAATGTGTACTGAAAGGGTCCATGTAATTATGATGGCTTGACAGAGCCAGCATATTGTTCTTCATAATCTTTTTCTCCTTATTATTATTATTCGATTTGAAAATTTGCACCATTTTCATGGGTCGCAATTTTTGACGTACAGCCATGAAATTTGGCAGGATCATAGATCACATAAGGGAATAGGGAGTTTTAGCTTTTGGGAAAGATCGGAATTATGGTTGTCATGTAGCAATGCTCCAAAGTGCATTCCTCCCCATAGGAATACATTGAAAATGTCAAAGATTTGAGCCATTCTTCATTAAGCTATACTGAAGACAATTAAAACTGCATTGTTGCACCTACTGAAACCCTAGAAACCAGCTGGTCTATGGTATCAACCAGATAGCCCTAACCTAGATAACACCCTAGCAACCATCTGAGTTTCCTTGGCAACCGACTAGCTACAACCTAGCAACCAACTGGGATCATATCAGAATCTCCAACACCTCCAAGAAACACCATAACAACCTCCTGGGACCCCATAACAGCCACCTAGCAACACTCTAGTAACCAGCTGGCTTAGCATAGCAGGGCTCTGTCAAGCCAACATCAATGTTCATCCATAAACTTTAGACTTCTAGATTTATTTTACAGTTCCCTGGCTGCAAAAAGTTTACTTTAATTAATAAAAACATTCTAAGCATTGACAAATTCCTGTAGTATAAGAGGAATAAACCACTTCAGGACATGCTGTTATTGGAAAATAATCAAGTTAAGTGTGGTAACAGTGACCTTGCTTTATGACACTACCGTGTCATTGATTATTTTCCTAAAACAGCATGCCATGTTGTGTTTTAGAAGCGTTGCTGTTTTTCACTGTGTTTGTCTTTCTCTCACTGCAGTGTCAGAGAGCAAGAGAGAGAGAGATAGAGAGCTCCCTGTATCCTTCCATCCCTCTTTTCAGTCAGCTCTCCTCATTTCTCCTCTTTCCATCAATCTCGCCTCCCAGCATCCTTTTCCATTTAACCCTGTATTGTCCATGTTTCCCTTTCTCCCTCATCCCCATTCATTTCTAGTGCTGCTGTGACTCTCCTAGCTCTATTCTCTCTCTCTGTCTCTCTCTCTCTCACTCTCTCTCTCTGTTTAACAGTCACTCCCATGTTCCCTGAATAGCCTGCAGGGTTTGCAGAGAGAGCAGTGTTCAGTGTGTAGGCAGCAGAGAGAGACGTTAAGGGGACAGCACTATCTATAACCTGTAATACCGTAGAGCAGTGTGAACGCAAGACATGTGGAATAAAATCCACTTCCTGCATGTTTTACTTGCAACTAATGCCTTGTTTTTCGTTGTGATCCGATCTAAACCGCCGAGCTGCTACATAGAAGAAAAAAATGCAACCAGGATATCGTGTGTACACCTCACACACAGAGGTAGTAAAAGTAGTGATAAGATTCTATAGAAGCCTGCGGCTGGATTTATATCAACATAAAATATTGGTATAAGACCATTAATTAACCTCTAAAGCACACACACAGATACACGCTATCTCTCCGTATTCCTGACATGCACAAAGGCTTGTTTTCCTTCTCAGAAAGGTTACAAGAGCAATCTAACAATCATTAGAGCATGTATTGACTAATTATAAAATTGTACAGCATTATGATTATTAAAGAGAATATCAGAGCTGCCGTGTCAGCTCACAGCCAGGTGCACTGATATCCTTCAAGACCGAAGGTTCAAGTTTAGCAGAGCTGTGTGTATACTGTCTTAAAGGACACAAGAGCTTAATGCAGATATGTTTTAACTGGGACAACACAGAAAATCAATTCATGAAAGAATGTTTTAGCGTGTATTTGATAAGATATGAATCAATAAGTGCATTCGCTGTGAAACAATTGTGGGGGGGGGTTGTCGAGGGTGAGACAGGCGACGCTGAGCAAGTGAGTGTTGCTGCTGTTCCTATTTCCATACTAGGTTTAGAGAGAGGCGCCTTTATATTCCATGAGGAAGGCAAAATGAAAGAAAGGAAAAAAGGCGAGAAAAAAAAGAGAGGGAATGAATGCTGAGTGGACAGAAAATGGATGAGTATTGCAAAAGGATTTTTTTTTCCATTTCCAAACTTTTTCTGTATTTGGAAACAGGAAGAAAAGCAAGGGAAAAGGAACGGAAAGGGTTGATGAAAAGAGGGGAAATTAAAACTAAGGAAACACAAAGGAGGGAATGATATGTGAAGAAAGGAAGTGACAAGAAAGAAAACAAGGAAATGGGAAAAGGAAAGGAACAGAAAGGAAAGGGATGTGAAAATGGAGGAAAAGAAATGAAATGTGTGAGGAAAAGAGGGTAAAGAAATAGAGGAAGGAAAGGAAAATGGGTGAGGATAGGGAACATTTTCAGAATTTCCATACTCTTCCTGGTTTGGAAGCAGGTCCATTTAAATATCACGAAGGAATGGAAGGGAATGGAAGGAAAAGGGTGAGGAAAAGTGTGGAAAGGAAAGGCAAGGAAAAAAAGAAGATAGGAAAGGGAAGGAAAGAATATAAAGGAAAACAGGGAGGAAAGGAAAGGAAAAAAGGAAAGAAAATGAAAGAAAAAGAGGAATGGAATAGAAAGGAAAATATGAAAGAAAAGAGCAAAAAAGGAATGGAAGGCCAAGGAAACGAGGAAATAAATGGAAAAGAAAGGAAATGAAATGGAAAAGAGAGAGGACAGGAGAGAGAGAGAGACAGAGAGAGAGAGGTAAACTGCATGTCCAACAGAATCCTCTGCACGTCACACTTAATTATTCCAATGTTCAACCTTTTCCTCTCCTTGTCCTTACTTCCTCCATCATCACCTCTCATCACCTCTCACCTCCTCTGCACATGTGTGTTTTCTGCACGGTTCTGTACTCTCTGCACTCACCCAGCCGCTGGAACGCTTCAGTCGCAGCGTGTCGGAGATTCTGCATGCTGTCGGAAAGGATCCAGTGGAGTGAACAGATGTGGAGCCTCACAGTGATCGACACATCTGGAAGAAGATTGTGGACCTGTGCGAATTCACCTTGTCCTACTTGTAGCTCACAGCAACAGTAACAGCAGCATCGCCTGCATAACAAGTTTTCCTACTCCCTCTCTCTCTTTCTGCTTCCCTCCTTTCTCCTGCGTAATCGCTAGCGAGCGCGTACGTGCGTGCGTGCGTGTGTTGCTAGCCAATCAGGACAGCCGGATGGGGGCCACCACCCAATTGGCTGAATCAAGAGTGAAGCACTGGGGTAGTGTTTGTTTTGAAAGTCTGGAGCCAAGTGTGTACTGTGCACTGTGTGTGTGCGTGCAGTGTATGTATGCAGTGCGTGTGTGTGTGTGAGAGAGAGAGCAAGACACTTGTGTGCACTGCAATATATATATATATATATATATATATATATATATATATATATATATATATATATATATATCTGTGTGTGTGTGTGTGTGTGTGTATGAATATATGTTTATATATATATATATGTGTGTGTGTATGTATTTATATATGTTTATACACACACACACACACACACACACACACACACACACACACATATATATATATATATATATATATATATATATATATATATATACACGCAGCAAAAAAAAGAAACTCCCTTTTTCAGGAGACTGTATTTTAAAGATAATTTTGTAAAATCCAAATAAACTTTACAGAAATTTATTGGAAAGGGTTTAAAAAATGTTTTTCATGCTTTCTCAATGAACCATAAACAATTATTGCACATGCACCTGTGCACAGTCCTTTAGACAGGAACAGTATACAGGCAGTATGAGATTCAGGTCACAGTTAAAATAACTTAGGACACTAAAGTTACCTCTCTACCGATTCTGAAAAACACCAGAAGAAAGATGCCTAGAGTTCCTGCTCACCTGCGTGAACATGCCATAGTCCTGCTGCAGGGACGCATGAGGACTGCAGATGTGGCCAGAGCAATAAACTACAGTGTCTGTAATGTAAGACGCCTAAGACAGTGCTACAGGTAGACAGGAAGGACAGCTGATTGTCCTTGCAGTGGAAAATTACATGTAACCGTGTGTCCCCCCCAGACGTGATGGAGAATTTGTAAATGACTTGGTGGAAGAGTGGAGTAATATCTCACAGCAAGAACTGACAAATCTGCTGCAGTCCATGAGGATGAGATGCACTGTAGTAGTTAAAGCAGATACTGACTTTTACTTTTAATATTGACCCCCCCTTTTTTCAGGGACTCATTATTCCATTTCTGTTCGTGTCTGTGAAACTTGTTCAGTTTATGTATCAGTTGTTGAATCTTTTTAAAGATTAATTACACAAATAATTACAAATAATTACACATTTACACACACACACACACATTATATATATTATATATATATATATATACATATATATATATATATATATATATATACACACACACACTCCCTCACTCTCTCACTCATGCAGTCCCTCACCCACTCTCTCACCCACTCACCCACTCTCTCACCCACTCACCCACTCTCTCACCCACTCACTCACTCTCTCACCCACATACTCTGTCACTCACTTTCTCACGCTCTCACTCACTCTCTTACTCACTCTTTCTCACTCACCCACTCACTCACTCATGCAGTTACTCACCCATTCTGTCTCTCACCCACTCTCTCACCCATTCACTCACTCACCCACTGTCTCACCCACTCTCTCACTCAATCACTCTCTCCCTCTCACTCACTCACTCCTGCAGTCCCTCACCCACTCTCACCCACTCACTCTCTCACTCAGCTTTATACTATAGCACTATTGAATTCTCCATTCTGATTGGTCAGAAGTTGTTGGTTAATTTTCTATAACAGTATCTCTACCAGTAGTTCCATCTACAAGGCAAATCACCGGTTTGTTTATATGAATACACTTATCATAATATGTCATCATGTCTGTAGTAATAACTTACACAGATACTTGCATGATGGATGCTCCATATAAATTGATTAAAATGTGTCTAGGTTACTAAATAAAATTATTATTATTATTATTATTATTATTATTATTATTACTACTACTACTACTACTATTAGCAGTAGCCTTAACAATGAATTAAATTTATTTTCAATTTACATTTTTAAATAAATAAATAAATATTATTCTAATAATTGTTCAAATGAATTGTTTTTATTTACAAAAGCAATAAATAAAAAAATAACAACAATCGTAATACATTTTATTTACTAACTTTTTATTAGTAGCATTTTTTATTATTCAAAATAAAAATAAGAACATTTAGCAAAGAATATTAACTTTACTAACTACTATTATTAATAGTAGTACTAGTAGTAGTAACCTTATAAATAAAAATAAGAAAAGTTACTAAAAACTTCTTCTCTTCTTCTCCTTCTTCTTCTTATTGTTATATAAACATTTTGCAAAAAATAATAACTTTTATTTACTAGTAGTTGTATTAGCTTTATAAATCAAAATAAGAACAATTAAAAATAAGAAATAAATAATAAATTATTTACCAATTTCTTCCTCTTCTACTTCTTCTTATTATTATTAATTTGTGCTGAAAAATATAATAATTACAATCAATGACTCTGCACACCATTTCTCTTATACTACCGTCAACAAAAAGCGAACTGCTAAATGTCTCGCGCGTTTGTCCCTTTCGACGCGCCGTAGCAGAAAGCTTCACAACAACAGCCGTCTGTAGTCAGCGACATCCTGCGCCGCTTCGATTTGCCTGTTTACCCCATTACATTACACTGAGGAACATCTACACCGAACAGTTCTCCCTTCTTCAGGTGTCGCGTATCTGAGCGGTAAGTTCACAATATCGCTGTTTATCAACAGTTAGCTACACACACACACACGCACAGCTGGACACAGGTTAGTCACTGAGCGGCAAAGGCGCTGTCATCACACCGGCCGAGTCCCAAACGGCTTCTTTCTCCCTACGTTAGTGCACTACATATGGTATGAATTGCTGATCTGTGCAACCTAAATGTGTACGGGGCAGCTATTTGGAATTGGCCCACTGCGTTTGCTAGGTAGCTAGAACATTCATTCACTAGGCAATAATGATAATTCTTATTTTGCTTTAATTAAAATATCGAGTTAATTATTCAGAACCTGAACAGTTTGTTGATGTTGAGGTGATAAATATGGTTTATTTAATTTTTACTAACCTGTCACGTGCCTCATGACATCTCTGCAATTGAATAATAATAATAGTAATAATGATAATAATACTAATAATGTTTAGGTGTAGTAGTATATTGTTACAGTTAGAAAAAAGTGTACAAAAATAAATAAAAAACTTTTAAAAGAAAATGAAACAATATTTATCACAATCAGTCTTTGCCAATGAATATTTTTAGGATTTTAAAAATATTTTAGATTTTTTTAAAAAAGATGAATAAAACAATGAATTAAAATGACTAAATTAATTAATATAGGAAAACATGAAAGAAAACAAGTCAAGGAAAATAAAGGGATAATCATATGCATACGTTTGCGTATTTAATCAAACTGAAAATCTTTTGACGTTAGAATTAAAATGTTTATTTCATCATGCGGACTCTCTTTAGAGAAAGACTTCTACAGCAAGGTTTGTTGGAAACTCATTTCATCTTTATTGATCATTGTTTAAAGGAAACGAAAGAAAAAATTTTTGTTTATGCAAATAAGTATATGCCTGCATATTTAATCAAACCAATCATCTTTTGGTATTAGAATTAAAGTGTGTAAAATGTTTATTTCATCATGCGGACTCTCTATAGAGAGAGAACTTACAGCAAGGTTTGTTGGACATGCATAATATAACTATAAATCCAACAATAATTAATATTTTGGGAAATTCTGCTGCAAGCAGTCTTTTAAATATGATGAGGGATACAAATGAACATTTTATATCGAAAACGAATGCATTTTATTCATTTTTTTGATTCTGAATATAGCCAGAACTGATTTTAAGGGAAAAGACTTTTAAAAATAAACGTGTGTGTGCTCTAGTATGTGCGGTTTATAAGGTATATAAAGGAAAGTGACCTGTATAACAGAATAACACATGGCTTGACGTGAATATATACACGGTGGACATGAGTGCATAAAAACAGTTGAAGAAGACACATTTTGCAGTTTATCCAAAAATCTGAAAAGTGATGCGACCAAAAACGGTCATTTCTGTATTTAGTCTCTTCCTATGAGGCTGTTAGAATGGTTGATGGTTGATGATTAACATGTTGGCTGTTATAAATATTTAGTTTGGGGGATTCTCACCCCTCTGTCCTCAGCTAACTTGTCCTTAATATCAGCTTTAAGCATGTGGATGCATCTACAGTATGACCTCAGTTTAACAATACTCTACGTTTTCCGGCAGGTTCTGTCGTCTGCACGTGTTCGTCCACCATGTTACTTCACCTGCCATGACGTGACATGGATAAGCTGAAGAGGTGAGACCTGGCGATAACCTGAGATCACGATTATGACCTGGGAGTGATCAGCTTCTTCTCTCAGCTTTTCCATTCTCTGTACATGTTGAAACAAGAGGTCTCGTTATAACTGGAGCTGGCCTCTGGGGCATCATGAGGTCTCGCATTGAATAATTCAATATCGCACAGTTTAGTTCAGCTTGAGAGTGTAAAATATTAAGTGTTCAATTTTTACACCATGCGATTCAGGCTGGAGAAGTCCCCTTTTTTCAGCAGTAATCGTATATGTGCACTCGTTCCAGTATGTTGTCGTTTCTATAGTAACAGCGAACACACAGGGACTTGTATGCTGGAAAGTTGACACGATATAAGATTAATAATAAACAGATTAAAAATGTGTTGTAGTTTAACAATACAAAATGACTAATTGTTGATATTTACTATTTATGGAATGAGTCTCCAATGTCAGCACATTTCTGTTCATCTGTGTGTGTGTGTGTGTGTGTGTGTGTGTGTGTGTGTACACGTGTGTGTACACGTGTGTGTACGTGTGTAGTTTGGGTGAGGAGGAAAGCTCTCAGGTGCGAGGAGTGCTGCATACATGGAGAGGTTACTCCTACAGTGTCACTCCAGAGAAAGTGCTCCTCTCTCGGCCCGTGCTCCAGGCTGCCCTCGGGGCTAAACATGGAGTTCTGCTGTTGGAGGGTAAGAGAACAGGATTTAGTGAACAGCTAATACATTGTCGGTAAACCTAAGTTCACTACTTAGCAGGTCCAACTATCTCATACTATCTTTTTATAGCAACACAATTCTATCTATACGATCTTGTTAAATGAATTGAGTAAAGTGTGTACAATTGTATCACGGACTAATGGAGTCTTTATTCACCCTCGGTCAGGTGGGCAGGTATACAGTTTTGGCGAGTTACCGTGGAAACAGAACCCATCATCTCTGAAAACGACAGACCCTATTCTGGAGGCGGGGCTCAGCGAGAAGCATGTGGTTTACGTGTCAGCGGGGATGTTCCACAACGGGGCTGTGACGGAAGATGGAGCCGTGCACATGTGGGGGGACAATACTTATGGCCAGTGCGGTCTGTCAGGACTCTCAGTCGTCCCCAATCCCACGCCGGTGGGTGTGGTGGCCAGTGAGACCACGCCCTCTCGGCCGGTCAGGATTGTAGAGATGGCATGCGGTGAACAGCACACGCTGGCACTTTCGGTTGAGCATGAGGTGTGGTCATGGGGCAGCGGCTGCCAGTTAGGGTTGCACGTCTCGTCTTTCCCTGTCTGGAAGCCGCAGAAAGTGGAGCACCTAGCCGGGAGGCATGTGCTGCAGGTGGCATGTGGTGCCTCGCACAGCCTTGCGCTTGTGCGCTGTCCACCTCCTCCTCATGAGTCCCGAAGACCTCCTGAGGACAAGTGCGGGCAGTGCAATCAATTACTCTACACCATGACCGACAAGGAGGATCACGTCATCATCTCAGACAGCCACTACTGCCCCCTGGGGGTGGAACTCGAAGACGACGACAACAACAAATCTGCCTCGGAGCATGGCCTAGTTCACGGGACTCCTAGTTCAAGGGGCAAGATGAAAAGTTCCCCATCTGAACCGGTTTTAATGACACACACCCAGAGCCCCAAGTCCATCTTTCCTTCCATGTCTAGCCCTGTCCAAGCACCTAGTCCTGTTCCTGAATCTCAGGATCAGGTTCAGATTGCAGGGGAAGTGCTTGTTCAGTCAGACTCTAAAGACCTGAAGGAATCTCAAGATCCGGTGACTAACGGTGAGGTGTTTGAAGCAGCCACGGAGCCAAGCACTCATGAGAAGGAGAACTCAAATGCTACCCAATGGTTGACCGGGACAGGCACCAAATCCTCTCAATACCCAGACGAGCAGGCACTCAAGGATTACCTGAAGAGGCTTTCGGCTCAGACGCTGGCTGAGCAGGCTGCTAAGAGCCCGAGTACAGCTCAGTGTGCACAGGTTGGTGATTCTCAGTACTCTTTTTGTCAGATGTAGAGTAAAACAGTATCGTGTAACGCGACAAGAAAGCAGCATTCACATTGGTGATCTGGTTCTTGCGTCATTATAATCAATTTTTGGACCATTATATATACGTTTATATACTGTGTACAAACCTGTCTCAGGGTATTTGCAGTAAATAGCCAGTGTTTGTAGATATAGCAGTTTGGATAGATGCGTTTTGCTGTTGCTGTTCATTTCAAATGTTAATTTAAAAGGCTGATTTTCAAGTGATTTGTAAATAAATTATCAGACTAGCACGGTGACTTGTCTGATACTTTGAAAATAGTCCTACTCTGCATCATCATTCGTGAATTAACGCATGTATCATACAATAGCAGATTCCAGTATTGAATTGTTGGCTTACGAATAGAAATCGTCTTGTTTAACGTGGAAGCCAGAGGTTTACACCCCTAGTAGATGGAGGTGTAGGTAAAAGTTTTCTTAGTGTAATTTCTAGTTGTAAAATGTAACCGAGAACTACAAGTCTATGATGGTGTTTTGTATCAATGGTTGTAACACCCTGGTAAGTAGAGAAGGCAGCCAGGAATCAGGAAGCAGGCTTTGGAGAGAGTTTCTTTTTACCGGAGCGTAACAGTACAACAAACCACAAAGGCAGCAGGATGTTTCAGTTGTCGGTTTGTCAGAGATCAAGGTTGTCACTCTGTCAGCTCTCCTGGCGTCTTTACGCTCTCACTCACTGAAACAGAAACAGACTATAAATGCTCATCATTCTTAACCACACACAGGTGTAACCACTCACTCATTATCCGATCATTCTCTGCTATTCCCCCTTCCATTCACAGATAGTACTTTATCATGCCCATCGGTACCAATTCTTTGTTGCTCAATGATAACAATTCTTAGTTCTGTCTCTCTCTCTTCCCTCACAGCCTCTCACCGAGCCCGCTGTTGTTTTCACCTTGGACCCCTCAACCCCCGTGGCACAGTCAGTCACCCCGATGGGCTCTGCGCTGAACAACCTGGTGGTCTCGTATGCGTCAGCTGTAGGGGAGAGAGTCGCTTCGACGTACGAGGCCCTCTCTCTGAGGAAGGTGATCAGCTACTGGGTGAGCGTGAGAATTTATACGTTGTGTTCGTCACTGTTCTACCAGAGCATTGTCACATTCTCGATTATGATTGGGCAGATGGTGTTGACTCATTTTTCAACAGCAGCTCTGACAGCTCTCACAGGTTTATATTCTCTATCTAAGTTATCTTGTATGCTCCAAATGAATGTTGTATAATCCAATTATGGGAAACATATGGTTTATTTAGGCTTCTTTTGAGTTGTTTGTGTGTGTGTATGTGTGTGTGTTCAGGGTCCAGGTGAGGAGAGAGTGCGTCAGGAGGAGCACAAACAAGGCAAGAAAAGCTCGAGTCTGGGGGACATCCGCGAGGAGGAGGCGGAGGGGCTGAGTCGCCGTCTCTCACTCCCTGGCTTGCTCTCACAGGGTACATGCGCTCTCCATATCTTATACCACCACATGCGTAAGTCTGCACGCACCAATGTGTGTGTGTGTGTGTGTGTGTGGCATCCGTGTTTGAGTCGTTACCTTGACTGGCTTCGTAGAAGTGTGTGTACAGTACGTGTGTATGCACCTCTGCATGTAGGTATGTGATTGTGACTTTAAAGAATAGCTTAAAGGGTCTTACAGTTCTCTCGTTGTCTTCGAGAAGCGCTGCATGATTAATTATACATCTTGCTGTTAGTTTTTGGCGTTTGGAATTATTGGCACCCTTCACAAACACTCGTATACAAAAGAACACTGTGTAGTTTTATCTGAACAATAATTGGTTTATAAAAGCTTGCCGTCTTTTTTGCCACCTTCACCAAAGTATTGTACGGGACAGGAGTACGCACGTTTCCCAAGTTTATTAATTATATATGTCTTTTTATTTGAATTACCTGACTGTCTCTTTGATCTAGTGACGAACAGCATTATAAATAACCCCCCCCCCACCGATTTCTTTGGTTTTAACAATGGTTAGGCGATCTGACAAAATAATCATATCACAATACTTCAAAACATCTACAAGTATGCCGCACGATATATCATTTAGCTAACAAACAAAGTTTTATTGATTTAAGTAAAAAAAAAAAAAGAACATCAAATCAGCTTCTTCTGTTCAGTTCCATTTAGTTTCTAATAAAAAAATAAAAAACATATTGCAATACTGATGATATCTGAGAAAAGTGTATCGTGACGTAATGTATCGCAGTATTGATATTGTTTTGTCGTATCGCCCAGCCCTATATCGAGCCCTTTTCATTATCTATCTATTATTTAGAGATATAAATTATTTTGGACATACTTTTTTTTAAAAAGAGAAAATACTATTATTCAAAAAATTACTCCTTTTTTTGTTTTGTTTTAGTGAAATATTTCAAGTAGTTGTTTGTCGTATTTCCTTTATACAACAGTTTGTTTTTGCCCATTTTTTTAAAGGGTGCTAATAATTCTGGACTGTATTTGACTGAAAGTCTTAGGAAAAAGGAGCGAGTTCTCATTTTCAAGGTGGCCGTGTTATAAAAATAAAAGACAGAAGTGAAAGCACAAGACACAAAAAAAATCACAGAAAGAATAAAAATCATGTCACAGCTTTCCAGGAATGGGTTTTATTTTATCATTACGCGTATTAAAGCAAAAAAGGGAAGAAGAAAACACAACATGGTGTGCTGTAATAGGAAAATAATCAACGACGGGGTGGTGTGATGAAGCTGAGTTAGTGTCACCACTCCTCCATTCATTATTTTCCAGTAACAACATATCCTGAGGTGTTTTATTCCTCTTATACCACAGCAGTATATCAACGATTACAATTTTCCTTTTATTACAGAACAAAACCTCATACTTTTGATCCGTTTCTAGTTATTTCCAGTGCGAGCAGTTGCACTTCATCACCTTGCCGTCTCCTCGCCTCTTCTTACCTTCCTCCCAAACAACAGATGGACCTCTGCAGGGATGGAACAAAGCACAGCGTGACAGCAGTGTGTGTGTGTGTGTGTGTGTGTGTGTGTGTGTGTGTGTTTGTGGATGCCATTTGTTTCTCGGCTGCGTTGGTGAATTATTCATGTGAACATGCTGAGCTGTTCTTTTTTTTTTGTTTCGGGGTTGCTCATACCGTGAAGTTGAATTGGGAAATGGCTTACTGAGGGTGTTAAATCCAAAATCTGACATGAATAATAAGGCTGTAAAATCATATCTTATTCATTGTTATTGGCTTTGTGTATAACATAACAATATGCAAATGACGACGCGAACACTTTAATAGCGTATTCTGTGAGGTTTAAGCATCTGATTAGTTATCTGATAAACCCTGGTGCTGGCACGGCATATTCATGATTTTTTAAACACCTCCCTCGACCGACTTCTCAAATCCAGTCCAATACTTAGACGTATCGATCCCAATACTGATCATTAGTATTTAGGATATCCTTGAGCAGCCTTTAGCTATGACAAATCAGAAGTTCACTGACCTTTTCTATTTCTTTATAAACTATATTGTATATACAGTGTGTTATAACAGTGTATATTAGAGGTCGACCGATAGTGAATTTTACCGATACCGATAAATAAGTTGGGCGGTACCTGCCAATAACCAATTAATCGACCAATATTGGTGCTACATTCAAACTGAACCAAAAAGTAACACTCCAAATAACAAATAACTATAGAGACATCCAAAGTGGATCAAAAAACACTTCAAATAACACAAGAAAATTAGTCAGGGATCGTTTTTATTTCGTACTGTATTAATATTTAGTATTTTACTATATAGTATTTATAAGTACTGTATAATGACAACGGACCCTTCTCAGCCACTCTGACAACGGACGCAACCGGGAAAAACTGTCGGTGTAGATTTTTGCCCATGGACGATAGTTCCAGCAGTGCCGATTAATCGGCAAGACCGATCAATCGGTTGACCTCTGGTTTATACTACAGCGCTGCTGAATTCTCGATTCTGATTGGTCACAAGGTGTTGGTTAATTTTCTGTAACAGCAGCTCTGAGGGTGGTTCCGGCTCTAAGGCAAATAAAAGGTTTAATGTTAATGCACTGCTCTAATACATTATCGTTTCTATACTAACAACAAAGGGGGAAGGGGGAGAGGGGTGCCACATAAACTAAAACTAATTATAAAAAAGTGTAAATACAGTTGTATACTTGTTGATATGCTGAAGTTTTCTTTAAGGCGATGTTTATTTAACGTTTATGGAAGGAGTCTCCGGTGTCAGCACTAAACTGTCTATAACACAAGAAGCTGCGTTTTATTGGGGTTTTTTTTTGTCACATTGACTTGTAAACTGACTTGTTTCATGAATGTTCCACAACATTAAATGAAACTAGAAATGAATAAAATGTATGACGTTATTCTGTAATGAAATAAAAAAAATTAATTGTTGATAAATTGCTGTGGTGTAAGAGGAATAAAACACTTCGGGTCATGCAATTATAGGAAATTAATCAGCTTCTTCAGAAATTACTGGTAACAGTGAATAATTATGTCCTTATTATAATTTATTCTCTCTCTCTCTCTGTTTCTCAGTGTCCCCACGTCTCTTACGGAGGGTGAGTCGCCCACGTGACCGCGCCGTTGCCCTCACCCCAGCTGGCGTGGCTGAATCAGACGCCCGCTTGCCCTCTCTGCAGACGGAGGTGTGGAGCTGGGGGCGGGGTCAGGAGGGGCAGCTCGGACACGGAGATGTCCTGCCCAGGTCAGCTACCCACAATGCACTGCGATACAGATGACTGAATAGCAGAATAACCTATTTATGAGTTTAAATGAAAACACACAACATTCTAGTTGTATAATATAAATGATCCTTATCCTTATTAGTGTTCTAACTGATTCTTGTGGTCCAGCATATCTAAACACGCTCGCACAACATAAAATGAGCGGTGACATTTCTCTTGTTCTCTACACGCATTAATAATTCAAGCATTCGAAAATTAGGCCAATTCTTCAACTTGTCAACAATCCTGTTACCAAGACAGAAAACAAATCTTGAAAGCTTGAAATGAAATTAAGAGAATAATTTCTTTCTCTTTTCTCTGTGCAGACTGCAGCCGTTGTGTATTAAGAGTCTGAGTGGCAAAGAGGTAGTGAGAGTGGCTGCAGGTGCCCTCCACTCACTGGCCCTGACTGCCCAATCACAGGTGTGTATGTGTGTGTATATGTGTTTGTGTATATCTGTGATGTGTGTATGTATGAGAGTTTATGTTCCTGAGCTTTATTATAGTGTGCTCTTAATTCAGCATCATCATCAACTCCTAGATCACCTTTAAGAGGTGCCTCAGTGCAACAAAACGGCAGAATTTATTGTTACATTTAATGTTGCAGAACATCAGTAAAGCAACTTGGTTCCTCTTATCACTTACATTGTAGCAGATATAAACAACCATTCCATCACCAGCCTCTCTTTTTTCTCTCTTGAAACTCTTGTGGGGGGGGGAATTCAGCTTTCAATCTCTGGAACCACTTTACTTCTAAGACTGGAGACTCCTTCCAAAGTTGCTGAATATATATATAAAATCATGAATTTGCTGCAACTTTGCAACTTATACATAGATCTAGTACATTTATACTGTAAACCTGCTACTGTCAGAGCTACTGACCAATCAGATTTGAGATTTCAACAGCACGGTGGTATAATAGTAATTATCACTCAGATTATTGTTTATTATATTCAGGGATACTTTAATGTGTGTAAATTGTATTAATATGTGTGTGTGCGTGTGTGTGTGTGTTGATATCAGAGGAGAGAAGTACATGAATTTATGGCGGGATGATTACAAGTGTGTATGTGTATATAAAACAGTGTGTATAGTTAAATGTGTGTGTTGTGTGACAGGTGTACTCCTGGGGCAGTAACAGCTTTGGTCAACTGGGGCACATGGAATCCCCCAGCACCATCCCTCATCTAGCCAAGGTATACACACACACACACACACACCAGTGACAGGACATTCTTTCAGGGTCTAGTGCATTATCTACTGCTCGGAAGAATCATTTAAATTACAGAGCATTAAAAAAAACAAAACAAGGAGTTGGCTTTCAACTACTATACACTCAAAAATGTACATACCAGGAACGTCACACACCCACGTTAAACAAACAACAGGTCATTTTCATGGAGTTACCACACCACTGACTTTTTCAAAATGGTGATTACGCAGGTTTCTTGTTCCTTACTCCAGTGGTTCTTATCCCTTTTGTTTCCAGCTTTGACTCCAATTCTTTCTTTCCTTTTTTGTTATACATACTCAAGATCTTTCCCTTTTTATTTTCCACAACTAGGTTGTGTTTTTAAATCAGTGATTAATACAGTTATACCGTGAGACTGTGATATTTTCAGACTAGGTTATCATACCTTGAAACTTTCAAACCCTTAATCAAGAACAAACCCACCTGTCCTCTTTTTACTATAGTGACACATTATTTTTCTTTAAGTAAGTAAGTAAAATTTATTTGTATAGCACGTTTCACACAACAACGCTGACCAAAGTGCTGAACAGAGTACAGAAAGTAAAATAGAAACAGAATTAGACCAAATAAAAGCAGACAATAGACAATAGAAAAAATCAATAAAAAAATTGTTTAAACAATTAAAAATCTGATCAAAAAGCCTGGTAGAAGAGATATGTTTTAAGCCTATTTTTAAAAGTAGTAATAGAAGGTGCAAGGCGGATGTCCAGTGGCAGTTGATTCCATAGACGGGGGGCAGCAACAGCAAAAGGTCTATCCCCCTTTGTTTTTAACCGGGAACGAGATCAGAAGATCTTAAACATCTGTTTGATGAATGTGGATTAAGAAGATCCACAAGATACGAAGGAGCTTGATTATTAAGAGTTTTAAAAACAAACATCAGAACCTTAAACTGAATCCTAAAACCGACTGGGAGCCAGTGAAGCGATGCTAAAATTGGGGTGACGCGATCAAACTTCTTTGCCCTGGTCAACAGCCTTGCAGCTGCATCCTGAACCATCTTCTGTTTTAATAAAATGGCTACCTATTTCTTTACCCAACTTTCCAAATCTTACAACATGCTGATTGGCTGTGTGTAAAACGTGATTAATAGGATGTGAGTTTCACAGTCAGTGGCATGGTATGACCTTCGAGACACCTTGTTGTCTCCGCTTTAAAAACCTAATAATAATTGCAACACTTTTTAGTAGAGATGGTAAATTATACAGACACATTATTCCCCACATCCTAATGATCCTTTGATACACACGTACACAAATCCTCCATCCTCTCTTGCTCTGTTTGTCCTCTCTGTCTTTGGTCTGTAGTTGTCAGAGGGGATTCGTGCATGGGACATAGCAGCAGGACAGCATCACACTCTCCTATTGGCTGACGGAGACTGCCTTCAGCCAATCCTCTACTACAGCGGCCAGCAGGTGAAGGAGGGATCCGGTGAGACGGCCGAGGAGGAGAGTGGAGGTTACACGCAGCAACCCGTACTTCTGCCCTTCTGCATGAACGTTAGTGACACTGTACTTCCACGATTTTTCAGCATCATGACCATAGTGCTGGGTGATATGATATCGATATCGCAATAAACAATGTAATAATAGCCTGACATCCTGATATTAAGAAACAATACTGCACAGGTATAGATTATATATTATAATAATAATAATAACTCCTTTTATAATGTAGCAATAATATTTTGTCAGTACATTATCATCCAAATGTCTCCCAGTATCATATGATATTTTTGCCATGTTGCTCAGCACTAAACAACGTAATAATAATAATAATAATAATAACAATAACAACAATAATAATAATAATATGCACTTTGAAATAATCATTTCATCTCTACCGGGTATCATTACTGACCTTTTGTTGTTGTGTACTGTTGTGTATGTGTTGTTTGTGTGTATGTGATGTAGCTGGGCTACGTGAGCAGTGTGAGTGCGGGTGGACAGGTGTGTGCAGCGATGGCTGACCGCAACGTGGTGGGTTTAATCGCCAGTCTGCACGAGCTGGCAGCAGCTGAGAGAAAGTACTACTGCAAACTGACGAACATCAAGAGCCTGCTTCTGCAGCCACTGCTTAAACTGGGTATACTGTGTGTGTGTGTGTGTGTGTGTGTGTGTGTGTGTGTGTGTGTGTGTGTGTGTTTTTATCTTTTTTAAAAGGAAGTGGTAAAAAATATTGCACTCAATAACAATAAACATTATATACATATTTATTTATTTTATTTTTATGTTGGTAGAATCTTTAAGCTCTGTGCTGGGACCCTCATGCACTGGACTCCTCCAGAACCTGATTGGTCGATTCAGCCGCCTATCACAGTTCACGGGTCAGAACTCGGCAGCCTTGACCTCCTTCCTGCGGCGCTCGCGTGATCTCAGAGGCCTGGTTCTCCTTGACAACACACATCTGTTCCTGGACACGTATTCTGAGCAAGTACACACACACACGCACAGAATCTGAGGTCATAATAACACATAACACAATAACATGCTGATATTACGGAAAATGCCAGAACGAATCAATAATCTAATGAAGATCTGTAATTTCCTGTTTCTCTCTGCCTCTGTCTCTCTCTCTCTTTAGGTTCTGTGCTGCAGTGGGAAACATGCTGGTCATGGGTGGCTTTCAGGCTCTTGTTAAACCTTGCCAGTGAGTCATTGTCGTGTGTGTGTGTGTGTGTGTGTGTGTGTGTGTGTGTGTGTGTGTGTGTGTGTGTGTGTGTGTTTTAAGATGTTTTAAAGAGTGAGAAATGTGAGTCTGGACCTGTCGACAAGTCCTATGGTTGCCACTCATTTTAGGTAACGAGTTACACATGTTACTCTTACTCCAAAGCTAAGTTGGCCAGACCCCAAAAACAAAACAAAAAAATTATTGAACAGTAACACATCAACAACGCCTCTGTTCATTTATCTGAAAGACCAACACCAACAAAAGCTAAAAACAAATGATGGATTTGCATAAGTATTCACCCCCTTGAAATTTGTTTGTAGTTACAACATATTGTACAGTTTATTGCTCTGATTTTCTCCCTAGTGGAATAACAAAGACTGATTTTGTCCCCCCCCCCCCTATCTTTCAATTCAATTACAGTCCACAATATTATTTTAATTTTGAACATTGGTTCTAAACTCATATGGGCAGATGGGATTACAGCCTTTTTTCTGCTGTATTTTTGACACCTCTGCTTACTTAAAGAGCGTAATTCTTCCTGAACTAGAAAGAGTTTCTTGTCGCGTCTTTGCCTTAGTAAGCTTTCGTCGTTATATTGTTCTAATGGGTTGAGATTAGTTTTGTGTGTTTTACATGTTAAAACATATGATAATGTGGTTCCACTTCTACAAAATCAACCATTACACAGTATAGAAGCTATTATAATTTTTATTACGTTATATGCTCTTATACTGTTTAAAGACAATAAATCTACAGCACAACAAATTAGATTTTTGCAGATCCATAATTATATGGATTTTTTTTTTTTTCTTCAGATCTGTTATAAATCGTGATACCTGGGCTACAAGATGTTGTTGATTTTGAACGCTTGTTGTGTAGGGATGTGTTCGGGAAGGGTGCAGAGACGGTCCAGAAACTGTCCGAGTGTTCGGAAGACGGTGCGATGCTGGCCGACGTCCTGGCTCATCTGTTTTACCTTCCCATCCGCCATCTCCACGAGTACAGCCACCTGCTGCTCAAACTAACATCGTGCTACAATCCGGTATGCGTAAGCGTTATGTCCCTGCTAAATAAATAATAACAGTTTAATGCTGTGTAATAACAATCATGCTGTACAGTAAATGTATCAAATATATTCTGTAGTTATTGAATAGTTTTATGTGATTGATGACCGTGCGTGTTGTACCTCAAACGCCTTTTAGAGCTGTGCGGACTATCAGAAGCTGCAGGAGGCCTATCAGAAGTACGAGGCTCTGGCTGTTCATCTTAAGAGGAAGAGGAAGGAGGCGGAGTACACGCTGCACTTCTGGAGGAGCTTTCCTGGAAAGATGACCGTGAGTGATCACTTAAATATTTCTTCAATTCACTCTTAATTAGACGTCTGTTTCTTCTTGTAAAGACTCTAGACGCATTTAATGAGAGGTTGTACATGAAAGGATAAGATGAAATATTTGTGACCTATTACTCCAGACTAGATATTCTGGGAATTGTGGGAAGTGTTTAGAGTCGATTGTTTTTTATATTATTAACCGATCACCCTGTCATATCCGCCGTTATCTCAGGACTCGCTGCGTAAGCCGTCTCGCCGCTTGGTGTGCGAGAGCAGCAACAAAGCCCTGACCTTGCAGAACGCCGGACGCTTCTCCGTCAACTGGTTCATCCTTTTCAATGATGCTCTTGTTCACGCTCAGGTACTTCAGGTTCTTGCATTCCTCTATTCTTCCAAACTGCTTTTGCTTCTGCTTCCCCGTGTCTGTTGATCTGTTGTGATGCTCCCGAGGGAGATCTGAGTGTCTGATGTTTTATTTCTGTCCTGGTAGGGAATGTTTGCCTCTAAGGGGCTTGTAAGTATGAATTAGCGCAAGAAAACAAATATATAGAGAATTCATTCTTTTCTAGCACAGCTTCCCCAAGTGTTCAGGGCTGGGCTCAGCGCTATAGTGCAGTTTGTCTTTCGCTCTCTGCTCTGTGTTTTTGAATAATTGTGACTGTGATGATGTAGAATGATGTCAGGAATAAAACGGATCCTTATCGCTGGCTAGAGATTAGGAACATAGTTATTGACGAATATCAAAGTGCAGCATGATCTATCAATAAGAGACACAACACACGCTTGCCTGCCCACAAATATCTCTCAGCTTGTGTCACATATTTATGAATAAAAGTTTTCACAGGTATAAATATCTTATACGTTGGGTGTATATACCTTATATAAGAAATGTTTTTTTTCTTATTTTTTATGCCTTTTATAAAGGCAAAGCAAACTGTGTATTCACAACTTGCACAGAGACTGTAACATTTATGGAAGGAATCTCCAGTGTCACCGTCAGCCGTGTTATCGTTTCTATAGTAACAACTTAGACAGGGCTTTGTATGGTGGCTGTATCCATATATTTAAAATAATAAATAATAAATGTCATTATTTAAGAAAGAAAAACATAGGCATCTCTGTACGGAGATGTTTATTTGACATTTATGGATTATTCTCTGTATTGAAGAAAGAGAAGAAGAGGGTGATGGAACGAGGTTTATAGCTGCTATAATGTGGGCACTAACTTGTCTCGCATAAACTTGACTAAAAATGGATACGGAGTTCTTTAATTAAAGAGAAAATTGTAATCATTGGCAAATCGCTGTGGTGTTAGAGGGAAATATTGACTTCATGGTGGTAACAGTAACCCTCAACTCTCAGTAACACCCAGTCGTCGATTATTTTGCTATGACAAAACACCCCCCAAGTGTTTTATGCTTTACGTAATACGTTTTGACAAATCATTGCATGTTCATTTAACTATTTATGTCACCGCAGTTCAGTTCACATTTGTGATTTGTCTCTTATTAACAGATCCTAATCAACATATTTGTCTTTTCTGTTAAGAGTTTGGTCGTTGTAATGGTTATATACTAAGAATCATTGCTGTGTTGTCTCTTTTTGGAGCCACTGGCACACAAGTGCCTGATCCAAGCCCTATCCTGTGCCTGTACTTGCCTCTTCCCCGGCCTGTCCCCCTTGAATGCTGCAGTACGGTGTTTTAATGTTTCCATTGGTGCTTTGTGTCAGACACAGTCCCAGTGTTGGTCATCCCTTTGGCAGGCTCCTGCCAGTATTAGTTTTACCCCTGATTCTCTAATTTACTCTTTTTCTGGGTTTGTGTGTGTGTGAGTGTGTGTGTCTGTGTCTGTGGTAGGGCTGCACAATATATACAGAAAATCATAATGTATCGTGAATACGCTGATCAATGAAATGACCAAAAATAAGGAATAAAACACTTGAAGGCACACTGTTACAGGAAAATAATCAACGATTGCATGGTGTAGTCTCGCAAAGTTGATTGTTTTTCTCTTTAAGCACGTCCCAAAGTGTTTTATTCCTCTTATACCTCAGAAATTTGCTAACATTAACAATTTTATAGATAAATTTATAGATAAATGTCATCGAACGTCCATGAAGCTATTTTTTCCCCGCGTGTTACCACTTACATTATAACAGTTATAAACACTTGTGAGCACGCCAGCATTTCTTTATTCTTTCTTTAGCTGTTGGAGACAAAAACAAAAAAAGACGCAGGCTTGTCATGTTACCAAGACAACTCAAAGGAATATTTCCTTCCATAAATGTAAACTAAATGCCTTCTTACAAAAAAACTTGAACATATCAGTAATTACACACGTTTTATCGTCCACCATACAAATCCCTCTTAAATGTTGTTTCTATCAACACGCAAATTCCGACCAATGAGTATCACAAATTCATCAGCGCTGTGGTATAAAAGGATGAATCGTATCATATTGTAGATATCAGCACTGACATAATGGTTAGTATGTGATGTACTGTGCAGCCCATGTCTTTGCGTGATCTATCCAAATCTCTTTTTACAACCCCAATTCCGAATGTAAAATGTTAATAAAAACAAAGACGAGGGATTTTGTAAATGTACTTTCACTTGTATTGAAACAAAAATACGTGTAAAGACAAGGTATTTGATGTTTTACCTGATCAACTGCATTTTTTTTTTTTAAGGTAAGCGTTTATTTTACAATTGATGCATGCAACGTGTTCCAAAAAAATTCGGGCAATTTAGGACTAATAGCGATGTGACAAGTTGAAATAAGAAGGTGATGTGAAACAGGTGACGCAATCATCTAATCATAGTATATAAGGAGTTTCCAAAAAAAGCCTAGTCCTTCAAGAGCAAGGATGGGTCGAGGCTCGCCAATCTGCCAACAGATGCGTCCGCGAATAATCCAACACTTTGAGAACAACAACAAAGACAAATCTGTATGATTTTGGGCATTTCACTTTCTACAGCGCACAATATAATTAAAAGATTCAAGGAATCCGGACAAATATCGGTGCGCAAAGGGTGAGGCTGAAAATCCCTCAGACATCACCGTCTTAAAAACCGTCATGAGTCTGTAAGTCTGTAATGGATATCCGGACGTGGGCTCTGGAATACTTTGGTAAACCTTTGTTAGTCAACACCATTCACCACTACATCCACAGATGCAAGTTAAGGCTTTACTATGCAAAGCAGAAGACATACCTCAACACTGTCCAGAAGCGCTGCTGACTTCTATTCTGAGATGGACAGTAGCACAGTGGAATTGTGTTTTGTGGTCAGAAGAGTAACATTTCAAATAGTTTTTGGTCAAAACAGCCGTCGTGTTCTCCGGGCCAAAGAGGAAAAGGACTGTCCAAGCTGTTATCAGCATCAGGTCCAAAAGCCAGCATCTGTCATGGTATAGTGTGTGTCAGTGCCATGCCATGGGTAACTTGCACATTTGTGAGGGCACCATTAATACAGAAAGATATGTACACATTTTGGAACAACATATGCTGCCATCCAGAGCAGGACAACGCCAAACCACATTCTGCCTGGATTACAAGCGCATGGTTGCGTAAGCAGAGAGTGCGGGTGCTAGCATGGCCTGCCTGCAGTCCTGACCTGTCTCCGATTGAGAATGTATGCTGCATTATGAAGCGCAAAATAAGGCAATGAAGGCCCTGTACAGTTGCGCAGCTGAAGAAATGCATAATGGATGAATGGGGGAAAATTCCGCTTGCTAAACTTAACCAACTGGTGTCTTCAGTCCAAACTCTTAATAAGTGTTATTAAAAGAAACGGTGATGTTACACAGTTTTAAACAGTCGACTGTCCCAACTTTTTTGGAGTGTGTTGCAGTCATCAGATTTGAAATGAGTGTATATTTTCAAAAATAAATTCAATTCACAAAGTAAAACATCAAATAATATGTTAAGAATGTGTTTTCGATATAGTACAGGGTGAACAAAATTTTCAAGTGACTTTTTGTGTGTTTGTTTGCATTTTCCATACTGTCCCAACTTTTTCGGAACTGGGGTTGTATGTTTGTGATGAAATGTGTGCTAGCATGCTGTTAATGAAAACAAATCTCCTGTGTTTTTGGCATGCTCTGCCTTTATAGAGTTTATTTGGCTAGTAAAGTCTCTTGGCCTTGTCTTGAACGTGTGTACGAATAACTCTATATTCTTCCTGCACTCTTCCTCAGTTCTCCACTCATCACGTCTTCCCGTTGGCCACGCTGTGGGTGGAGCCAATGTCTGACGAGAACGCTGGCCTGTGAGTGAGCCGGTGAAATCGTACTTCCTTGCTAAATAGTGTGTGTCATGATCGCTGTAATAAAAATGTGTTGTGTCGGGCAGGTACGGGTTGAAGTTGACCTCACCTGAGGAAAGCTTCATGCTGCTGGCTTCCTCGCCATCCGAAAAGGTAACATGTCAATCAAACCTGAAGGCAAGAACTTCATTTTTGCATGGATAAGTAAGGAATAAGACACATGGCGGTGTGATGTTATAGGAAAATAGTCAATAATCAGTTACTGTTCCCTGCCCTGAAGTTGATTATTTTTCCAATAGCAGCATATACTTTACACTTATCCCCACTCTTGATTTTACTGTTTATGTTTTATTCCTTTCAGGCGAAGTGGTTGCGTGCCATAAATCAGGCAGTGGAGCAGGCACTAAGTGGAGTGGGGTCATACACAGTCCCTCCTACCGCCGGGACGGGATTGAGAGCAGACCCGCCCATTTCCCGAACCGCCTCCTACACCTTCTATAAGGACAGCAGGTTGAAGGACGCGATGTACGAGGGCCGCTGGGTGGCAGGCAAACCCCACGGGAGGTTGGTTTCTCGGGAAGGGGCGGAGCTATTGTGCATGACGACAAGGAGCTGATTGGTTGCTTCTGTGTTATAGGGGCGTGTTAAAATGGCCAGATGGAAGGATGTACACTGGGACATTTAAGAATGGACTCGAGGATGGGTTGGTTGCATATCTTTAATATGATTATGGATAAATTTCTGCACAAATAAAACGTAGCAAATATCTCAATATTGATTTTTGGGTTGTTGTTGGGTTTTTTTTCAGGTTTGGCGACTATATTCTTCCTAACAAGAACCTTAACAACAGTGATTATTACCAGGGCCACTGGAAGGATGGCAAGATGCACGGATTTGGGACCTTCAGGTGCTGAGTTCAATGCAATTCAACAGACACCAAGAACGTGGTGCTATTATTAAGGAATAAAACACTTGTTGGTGTACTGTTATAGGAAATTAATCAACAACAGCGTGAGGTGATGAAGAGGAGTTAATGTTATCATCCAGAAGTTCTTAAAACTGTACTTCTTATATCCTGAAGTGTTTTATTCCTTATAAACTACAACAGTTTACCGATTTTCATTCATTAATTAACGACACATCATGCTTTTTTTCTCTCTTTTCCATTTTTACGTACATAGAATGTTGTGGAATGTCTTCAAAAAAAGTTCCTTGGTGTTTCCATTAAAGGGTTTTGTGTAATATGTGTGTGTGTGTGTATGTGATTGTAGGTATGCCACAGGAGAAGTGTACGAGGGCTCGTTTCAGGATAACATGCGTCACGGCCATGGCATGCTGAGAAGCGGCAAGCTCAACTCCACCTCCCCCAGCGTCTTCATTGGCCAGTGGGTGAACGACAAGAAAACTGGCTACGGCGTGTTTGATGACATCACAAGGTGAGAGAACGTTGTAGCTCGCATTTAACCCGGTGAGATCATTTGCATGATTTTACGCATTTCGCTGCTGCAACATGTCCGGCTCATCGGATAATTATATGAACGAGCAGGTGCACTGGTGTTCCTAATAAAATGGAAGGGTAGAGTATGTATTTGAACCAAGAATATAGTAAAAGAATACTGTAAAACCTTGGTATCTTGTACCTTCTCAACATTGCATAATATATAATAATTTGAGATGTTTTCTGTGTTAAACATGTGAGAACATTTTAATGTGTGTGTGTGTGTTTTGATATCAGAGGAGAGAAGTACATGGGTTTATGGCAGGATGATCAGAAGCAGGGGAACGGCGTTATCGTCACGCAGTTTGGTCTCTACTACGAGGGAGCTTTCAGCAACAATAAAATGATGGTAAGACCTAAACACAAACTTCTGCTTAACTTTTCCATTACACGTCGTTATTCTTTCTGTTACTTATTGTCTTTTCTTTCTCTCCCACACACTCAGGGGACAGGTGTTTTACTTTCGGAAGATGACACCACGTTCGAGGGGGATTTCTCAGAAGACTGGACTCTTAATGGAAAAGTGATTTTGAAAGCACACACTCTCTCTCTCTCTCTTTCTCTCTCTCTCTCTCTCTCTCTCTCTCTCTCTCTCTCTCTCTGTGAAGACATTTGCATACAACTTGATTTCTGTGTAACAAAATTTATAAAATGTACCTCAGTTTACTCCTGAAACAAAATTTCATCTACTATAAATAGTGTTTTTTTGTGTTTTTTTTTTTTTTTTATATAACAAAGGCTACAGTTATTTTAAAACAGTAGACATCCTCTAGTTCAGGAGTTCCAACCGTTTTAACAGCTGAACTCCATCAACCTGAATTATTCACCTTAAGCAGGGTAACATTAAGTGTAAGAAACTGTTGTAATCAATGCTGCATTGTAGCTTATTTCTTTTTATTTCATGTGAATTTGACATTCCCATTGCTCACAAAACCCCTGTTTGGAAAACACTACTCTCGTTCATTTATATATAAATGGCTCGTTTAGGTGTCTAATGACTATAATAAGAATTAGTAATACAGTCGCTCCAGGATTTTGCAAATTTGCGATCACAGAAATGAACACAAAATCATGGTAACTCCTCAGTATTCGGAGGAGCTGGCAGTTTTTAAAAACCTCTGCAGAATCCTATATGGACTGGTAGGTAAATATGTTTAAGGTAAAATGTAAGAAAATGATTAAAAAGGCTCTCAAGTTAAAGTTACGAGAGAATTGCAGAAATGGCTATTATAAGGTCTAAAACAGGAAATATTAACCTTTCAAATATTGACTCTGCTCAATAAAATAATTAAAAAAGATATGGAAAATTCAAAAACAGCAGGAGTCTGCAAATGTCATTTTTATCACACTCATAAATCTTTTTTTTTTTCTTTTACTTTTAAATATCTTACATATAATTTCGGACCATTTTGTTGCATATAATGTTAAAGAAACAGTGTGAAACTAAAAGAAAAAAAAGAAAACACTCATTTGTTTCATTAGTTTAAAGTAGGGGTACACACAAATTTTTGTACTCGGTTGTATAGAGTTCTTCTTTGTAGCACAAATATGTTTTTAAATTCACGCTTCAAAAAAAAAGAAAAAGAAAAATCAGCGATATTCAGTTCTGCAAGCTCCACCCCAGTAGTTCCTCATCCTCAGAAAAGTACCTACACTAGAGCAAGAACCTTAAAAATGTCCTGTTTTGGAAACATGCCTGACACCCCCTATCTCCAGGGTACTCTGACGATGCCTAATGGAGACTACATCGAGGGTTCCATCAGCGGGGTGTGGGGAACCAGCCTGAAGATATCAGGGTCCTACTACAAACCAAACCTGTATGACTCAGAGAAGGACAAGAGCCGGGCGCTGTATGTTTATTTTACATGTTCACCGTTTCAATAATACATACCTTATGGTATGCTTATGTGTGTGTGTGTGTGTGTGTGTGTGTGTGTGTGAGAGCAGTAAACTGGGTCGGTTCTCCGTGCACCCTGAGGAGAAGTGGAAGGCGGTGTTTGGGGAGTGCTGGAGCCGCCTGGGATGTGACACAGCGGGACAGGGAGAGACCAGGATGGCCTGGGACAACATCGCTATAGCGCTGACCACTAACAGGAGACAGCACAGGGACAGGTACAGTCTGACTCTCTGACTCAGTACTGCGACAAGACAAAGTGTGCACCACGTCCGCCATCTTGAAACACAGGGAAGCAGTATACTTGTAACTCCCAGTTAGTATGGAAAAAGTGCCTGTGTAAATTTTCCTATAGATAGACTGAACACATAGGCACTACATGGACAGAAACATCCAGTGTGTGTGTGTGTGTGTGTGTGTGTGTGTGTGTGTGTGTGTGTGTGTGTGTGTGTGTGTGTTGTAGTCCTGAGCTGCTGAGTCGTTCCCATAATAAAACTCTGGAGAGCCTGGAGTTCATCCCTCAGCATGACGGGCCTGTTACGTTGGAGAAATACGACATCATTCGCCGCTACCTCATCAAGGTCAGTCCTGTACACTGACTGCAATGAGAAGATCAGTACTGTTCTTATGTACCCTGACGTTTGGCGTTTGGTCCCAGGCGTGTGACACACCGCTGCACCCACTGGGGCGCTTGGTGGAGACGTTGGTAGCCGTGTACCGGATGACGTACGTGGGCGTCGGAGCAAACCGCAGGCTGCTGCAGCAGGCTGTCAACGAGATCAAATCCTACCTCAGCCGCATCTTTCAGATCGTCAGGTGTGTATGTGTGTATATATATGTGTGTGTGTGTGGTACTTAATCTGTATTTAAATGGATTTCAGTGGTTTAAAAGAATTAGTATTCGAATGCATTGATATATTAATGAGAATATGTTACAGAAAAGGTTATTAATATAGAGACGAGTGAGTCAGTCCCGGTTGGAAATTCCGATTTGGAATCACGTAATTTGGTTTCCTTATTTAGACTTTATTGTAAGAAATTATTGAAGCATAATGGGAAAATAAAGTATGCAATGAAGGATAAACGGCAAGTTTGAGGTCATTTTGCCTAAATGCTTAAAGTGCCTCTATTATGGTTTTTCAAATATTACCTTTCATGTAGTGTGTTATAGAGCTATTTTTGAATGTAAAAACGTCTGCAAAGTTTCAAAATCAAACGGAGTTATTGACTCCCAAAAGAAGGAAGTGATTCTGAACAGCTGAAATGAGTCGTTAGTGATTCCAGCCTTACTTCCTGTACTAACCTACGTAGGTTTGTAACATAAAGTCCCGCCTCTGATCTTCATCGGCTGCCCGCTGACAGCGGTAGACCAATCGCAACAGACTGGGACATCTGACCAATCAGTGCAGAGTATGCCCTCTGAAAGGAGGAGTTTAGAATGAATCATTTAGAACGGATCATTTAACGAGTTATTTGTGACACTGGGAGGAAAAATGGTAATGCTGCAGTTTAAATTATGAGTATATTAAAGCACATGAGCACATGTTTTTTGACCTTGGATACATGCAAATCTATTGTATGAGACATTTAGAACAAAATTAGGCACGTTTCCAAACCATAATAGGAGCGCTTTAAGAAACGTGTTTTGTTATGTTGGGTGTTGAGCAATTCTCCGATCTCAAACAATCAAATGTACGCTAAATATGATAAAAACACATTTTTTAATAGTATTTGAATGGTGACGTTTCTTCTGACATCCGTATTCCATTATGATGTGCTGTGACTGTGAAATGATCGCTATGCATTGATCAGTGTGAGTTTGTGTGTGTGTGTGTGTGTGTGTGTTTGGGTGTGTGTTGTAGGTTTCTGTTTCCTGATCTTCCAGAGGAAGGTGGGTTGCTGGCTGAGGCGCCGAATGAAAAGAAGGAATCAAAGTCATCTAGCAGTGACCTCGAGTCTCCGAAACCAGGGTGAGAGTCAGAATCAAGACACACAAATCACGCTTATTAAAGAACGACACATGGTACTATTGTATCTCTTACAGGTTACTTACATACAAACAGATGTTGCGTAACATCTGTGAAACACATTAGTTCCTGTTATCGTACACATTATAGCAGATTGAAATGGTCATTCCGTCGTCAGCTGTATGTCGGAAAATGTAATGTTTAAAGCTTTACCTCCACAGGCGTGTGGTGAGTAGCTCCGCCCTGCTCCTGCCTGTCTTGCTGCCGCGTCTCTACCCGCCTCTCTTCACGCTGTACGCTCTGGACAAGGAGAAAGAAGACGACGTGTACTGGGACTGCGTGTTGCGTCTTAACAAGCAGCCCGACCTCGCGCTTCTCGCCTTTTTGGGAGTGCAACAGTGAGATATACACGCAGACTACATAACACTACACAAGCACTGATGATGTTTTGTGTGCAACCATGTTCGTTCATCAACATTTTCTGATTTCGTAGGAAATTCTGGCCTGTGGCCGTCACAGCACACGAAGAACAGCAACAGGTTCTGTAGACGTTTTGTCTATACCAAATTTCCCCTCACATCCAGTGTAGACAAGATGGTCATTATATCCTGTATGTATGTATGTGTGTGTGTGTGTGTGTGTGTGTGTGTGTGTGTGTGTGTGTGTGTAGGTCCTACCCAGCACTAAAGATGCTTGTTTTGCTTCAGCTGTGGAGACACTTCAGCAAATTAGGTTCGAAATCCTGTGTGAATTTGAGCTACAGAGCTTTCAGACTTGCCCAGCTTTCAGATTTTTATCATCAACATGTTTTATGGTGTTTTGGTTTTTTTTTTTGTCCTCCAGCACAACATTCACTCCCTCGGACAAGCTGCAGGTCATCCAGTTGACCTTCGAGGAGATAACCCAGGAGGTGCTTACCTTACTCAAACAGGACTTCCTGTGGTCCATGGACGACCTGTTTCCTGTTTTTCTCTACGTGGTGCTGCGTGCTCGGTAACACACTTCGAATCAGAGACCCCTCCATTAGAGACACTCCTTTTGAAATATCAGCTGACATCCAGAGATGCTGTGTAATCTGCTTCTAGGTTCATCAAAGTACTGTTGTTTTTTTTTTTTTCCTCTCCAGAATTAGGAACTTGGGGTCAGAGGTCAGTCTGATCGAGGACCTCATGGACCCGTGTGTGCAGCATGGAGAGCACGGCATCATGTTCACCACATTAAAGGTACTGCACAAAAACATGCACAGAATTTGAAACATTTGAAACTTTTTACGTCTGAATTTGCTTCTCTGTCCTGTCAGGCGTGTTATTATCAAATTCAGCATGAGAAGATCACATAAGGAGCATGCCGATGAGCTGAACGACCGACAGACGGAACCGGCCGCATGCTTTCATGACGGACATGTGATGAGCTGATCGTGGGCTGGGCCAGGATCATGACGCAGCTGCCTGACAGGGAAAAAACCCTCCCTGATCATTCCTGTCTTTTTTTTGTTTGTTTGTTTGTTTGTTTGTTTGTTTGTTTTGCAATATATCTCTTTCAGTGTGACTATAGACCTTAACCTTCATCTGTACTCAACCATGGATTTTTCAAATCTAGCTTTATCTGTGGATTTTCTCTTTAAAGCAGCCATCCTTCTGTTTTTTTTCTTATATGTTTTGTTTTTTATTATTATTTTTCCATGAATGTAAAAGAGGCTAAAGTCGTTTCTGGACACATACAGGGACACATGATCCTGCAGCAGGGTGCCTTTTTCAATTTATTTATTTATTTATTTTTCCTTATTCTTCAGTGTCAAACCAGACATTAGCAAATCCTGTGTCTTAGATAGCACTGACGGTTGATGTTTGCATAGCTACATAGATGAAGGTGTGATTGGATGATATTGGTGGTCACATGCTGCTCCAACAGCCAATCAGATGTATGGAATTCTGACTTGAGTTCTTTTGAAGATTTTTTATTTAATCATATGCACATTTTGCCTAGTTTTTCTTGTCGAACACTATTTAAATGATTACAGTTGCAGAGACTTGAAGTGTTTCCCTTTTGCTGTAATTTTGCGGTTCTCGTGCCACGGTCCAGTTATTTTATAATTTTTTTTTTTTTTTTACCATCTTTACTATAAACGTATTACTAGACGTTTAATTCTCTCACAGAAGCACACTTCTATTTATCTGTAATTTTTTGGTCTTTATGTGATATTCATGTGTGCACGTGTGTGTGTGTTTGTGAGAGAATGTGTTGCATACAGCAATACCTTTTACAGTAATCTGAACTGACCGTGCTATTGACGCGATCTACGTTTTTAATAGCCGAGGTTTTATTTATTTAAGATTCAGACATCCGGTTGCAACGATAATCTGTACAATATCTGTGGATAATCTAATATATTGACACTCATCTTACTGAGATAATGAAATGAGCGATGGTGCAGACGGAGAAGTGAATCTCGTATAGTGTTGAAGTAAAAAGACTGATCTTTTCTTCCAGATGTTTACAGAATTGAACTTTTTTTCAGTTCTGCGTTGTACTTCCTGCCGAGTTTCGGTCTTCTTCAGTGCTTGACTGTGTAAATGTCGTCTTTGCAAGACATTGTGAGGGTTTGTCCGGTTGGTACGTTCTGTCCAGAGCTGTCTTTGTACCTACAGAGGGCAATAAAGTGGCTGGTGGAATGTTTTTCATTCGTGTTTCTGTCAATTTTTTGGGTTGCACCGTGTCATGTGTGTCATTATTAGCTTCGTACTGATATCAGTATGCAAATAAACCTCATAATCCAGGGGTCTAGAATCTGCGTTCTTAGGAAAAAAATGGTTCCTTCAAGGTTCTTTGGTTGGTTAATAGTTCTACCTTTCGTTTTTATTGGATCTAGTTTTAAAAACATTTCTGAAAGGGAAACCGTTTGTTGTAGGGGATCCTCAGAGCATCCTTAAAGAGTACTATGTATAATTTGAAGTCGCCATGAAATAGCGTTTTAGCTGTGATTTGATTCCATATGTCGACGTATTTCCTTCTGAAGCAGCAAGTCAAAGTGACAGTGTGCTGAAGTGCTTTATTTTTGACTTTTGATGTTTTGGGATATGCACTCACACTGCTGCTCAATCTAAACAAACCTGACAGTAGCTTAGTGAGCTAGCTGAATATGCAGAATAGTAAGAAGAGATTAACGAGATCCTTTTACTTACAAATGAATATCAACCATTTTTTCTTTAACTAAGTGATGGTTGGAAAGTAGACTATTACCGTACATCCAAAAAACGCTCCGACAAACCATCTTTACTGCTAATGACCTACTACTGTAGAGAACGTCCCACCTCTGGGAGTCTCGTATACGATTGTAGAGAGCACTTTATTGGACAATCATCATGAAGTTTTGTCTAGTTATGAATCATTGCAAATATTTGATAGTTTACACAAAATTGAAGGACTATAAATTTGAAACAAGAAACTTTACAAGAAAATTTCCAGATACTATTGTGTGAAGCTGGGACACTTTAATGCAGGGACACTTTAATGCAGGGGTCTTCGATCTTATCCACAAAGGGTCGGATTTCATTACATCCAAATTGGAGGCATACTTGATAGCTGATGGGAGATTAAGATGAACCGATTAAACAAGTGAAATCAGGTTTAATGCAGCCACACCAGCCCTTCCTGGATAAGATTGAAGACCCCTGCTTTAATGGGGTCTTTGTTTTCTACTTGGAATCCTTTCACCGCAAGAAACACTCAGTCGTAGAGTTCCATATTAAACCTTTAAAGTTTTCCCCAAACAGACAACTGAAGAACATGTAAGGATTCTCCATTTAATGTAGATAAAACTTTATATTTATTATAATTGTTGGAAAATTGCTGTAGTATGAGATGTATACTAATGTATTAATGTTTGGCATTTGCTGTTATTAAAACATACATTCGAGGTGGTAACATATCGTCCTTTTGGGAGGACAGTTAAAGGTTCTGTGTAGACCCCTATAATGGAGGGTTTCCCTGATTATAGACAACAGACAGGGTTCCAAGAAGACCCTCTGTAGAACGCTAGAATATACTGCAATTGAATACAAAAAAAAAAAAATGCATCCTGACTGGTCAATACAGCTGGACCATGGTGAATTTTTTTATTTTTTTGCTGATTATAGAGTCAGGGATGTACACAGTGACATTTTTTCTTAATATTTTTTTTAATCTTAGTGATAACTATCATTATGTAAAGACAGTTTAGCCAGTGTATTCATTAAAAAAAATTATTTACAGCAGCTTTAATCCCCTCCCCCACTCACTCACAGCTTTCCTCATTCTGTTTGCGAGGGATTAAGGATAGAGAGGGATTACATTCTGTCCTGACACAACTCTCGGGTCGGGTTATGGTCTGAACTCTGCTCCTGACTGGAAAAGGACACTAACAAGAAGAGGACATAGAGAGAGAAAAAGGTAAATGATGATTTGTCGCTTAAGTAGCTTCCTCCTTAGGGGCTAAGATCTTTATGTAGCATTTCATATGGATGAAAGCATTCTGCATGTTAATTCAGACCACAATCCGATCGAACTTTATTATAAATAGCCTGACATATTTAAACGAATGTTATTTCTACTTAAAGTTTAAAGGCACCAGGAATTCAAATTTGGTGAATTTTTTAATGCAAATTCTGTAGCATGCAAGAAAGCATACACTCCTGCAATCTATTCTCGGACATATACATTTTGCTAGCAATTCATTAAAGAACTGCATACTTTTTATACGCTTATAGTTATGATATTGTTTAATGTTGTGGAATGTCTGTGAAGCAAGTTAGTTCCTACAGCAGTAACAGTCTGCACACTGGCACAGGGCTTAAAGCAAACTTCAGTTAAGTGCAAAAGTTTGCACCCACATGGCTTGTGGATGAAAAAAATTGAAATATTCTTCTCTTGTACAATTCATCTACAAGAAGTTACAGTTAAAAGTTAAATGTTAGTGTGTTCAGGAAGATCAACAAAAGGAAAGAAAGCAAAGAAACACACACACAAAATGTTTGTTGCTATGAAATAAATGTTTTCTTGTCCTAAGGTTATTATAGTTCCATCTTTCCAATCATAAATGTTCAGCTTGCTTATTGATGCTAATATGAGAACCAGTCTCATGACTTTGACATCATTAAAATAAACTTTGTCCTGTGCATCATTAGTGCTAATGAAGATGTGAATTATTGTGTGCAGTGGTGGATGTGAAATCATCCAGACTTCAGATCTCTGGACAATGAAACCAGCAATGGAGAACAGAGCCAAAGTGGATCTACTCAATGTAAAAGACGAGGGTAAGAGATGGGACGAATTTGAATCATGATGACGTGATATGATGCGGTTCATTATGGTTTGTTGAAGAAGTTTGTTGATTTGCCAGGATATGCTTGGTGTCTGGTGGATGATTCTGAAATTTTGCACTGGAGCTACAAAACTTATGTAGATAACAAGTAATGGCAATCTGTCTCACCCGAAATATTTTCTTTAAATATCTGCCTCAAACCACATCCAGATCTTGTGCAGATCTTGTCTCACGTGCTCAAAGAAGTGAAGGACTCCACTGGCAGGGACATAAATGGGACTGAATTGCTGCACAGTCTCCTGAACACTCCATGGCTGCAGTCTTTACTGAAGGTCAGTTATGTAAAGATTAAAACACTTGGGGCTGCTGTCGTTGGAGTATAATCAACACACAGTGTGTCCCAAAAGTCTCCATACAAAGGGGACTATGTATACCAGCACCACGTTGGTTGTGCCTTCGTCAATGGATGTTCGTGGACGTCCAGTTCTCGGTTGGTCAACAGCACTTCCAGACTTTTTGAATTTGTTAATAAGTTTGGCAGCAGTGTCGAGTGTGATGTGCTCGCCATGTTTCCTGTTAAAGTCTACCGCAACCTTCTGACAGCTTCCCGATCCAGCCATGAGAATGATTTCAATACATTCTTCTTTTGTCTTAAAGGCCAGCAGGAAAAAATTTATATATATATATATATATATATATGAGAGAGAGAGAGAGAGAGAGAGAGAGAGAGAGAGTGTGTGTGTGTATATGTATTTGTACATATGTATGTCTATGTATATACATAGACATATATACATACATATGTACATATGTATGTACATATGACATATGTATATATGTATATGTATATACATATACATATATACATATGTATATATGTACATATGTACATATATACATATGTACATATGTACATATGTATGCATATTTATGTGTATATATATGTGTGTGTGTGTGTGTGTGTGTATATATATATATATATGTATGTATATATATATATATATATGTGTGTGTGTGTGTGTGTGTGTGTGTGTGTGTATGTATTATATTTTATATAAACTAAATATGAAATATTTTGGAAGACGTTTTGCTTAAAAGTGTTAGTTTAGCATATGTAAGGAGACTTTTGGGACACCCTACAGTGTGATGTGGCCTGACACAACCTGGAGTTACTGTTACCACCCTGAAGTTTATTTTCTGACACTGGAGACTCCTTCCAAAAATGCCAAATAAGGGTCCACCATACAACGTTTTTACTATAGAAACAATAATATATTCAAAATGAGTGCACTAATATAAACCTGTGATTTGCCTTGTAGCTGGAGTTACTGTCAGAACACCTTCTGACCAATCAGAATCTCTCTCTCTCTCTCTCTCTCTCTCTCTGCAGGTTTATGAGTGTCTGCAGCAATATCTGAGGACCTTGGCTACCCCGTATCTCTCCTACGCCTCTGGGCTCTCGCTTGAGGTTAAGAATGCTGATGTTTTTAATGATCAACTTTTCACTCAGCTTCTCACTTTCTCCCAAACAGCTGAACAATATGAATAAATAACTACTCCTGACTCTACTGTACCTGTGGCATGTTTCAGATTCTGTCAGATTTGAGAGCTCTGCCGTATCCATCCTATGAAGCCAGAGAACTTTACTGCCTTCTCATGGAGCCCCACATGCAGGTAACTAGTGCTTATACTAAGTGAAATTAAATCATTACATACTTTGGTAGAGTTTGACATTTTCGTATATAGTAAAACCTCGCGGTTCAGTTTGCACAGGTTACAAACTGCTATGGATTTAATTAAAATATGTTTAAAATACAGATAATAAATAAAAAATATACACAGAAAACAAGCTGAATTGTTAGCTGGACAAAAGAAAACATATTTGAGTCACGTACTTTTGAAATTTGTGTAATGATTATGTGGAAAGCCTAAAATGACAAGGTAAGGAGTAAAAAAATGTTTTTAATGGAAATTTAATTCAGTTCATACGTATCCATGTTAAAATGGTATTTAATTATAGCAAGTATTCCCACCTCTGCTAATAATTACTTCAAGGCTTGATGTTTAACTAGTGACTTGAATCAGGTGTTAGAGAAATGGAAAGTGTAGGGTTACTCCAGCACTTGATGTCCGCGAAACACGGCTATTATCTGAAAATACGATGTTTTGCATGCAGAGAAATTTAGAGGTATGTGTTTTCAGGCTCTGCTCTCAGCCCATGATGTCGTGGGACTGAAGGACTACGAGCCTGTATTGCCTGCACTGCCTGAAGACCTGGTCAACAATGAGGAGGCCATGAGGATCGTCTGCATGGTCAAGAACAACCAACCTCTGGTGAGCATCATCTGAAGAAACTCGTTGTTAGCTTATTGCACCACCAAGTTTCAGTGTAGAAATATGGTAAGCTTAATTTGTTGATGCTTGACTTTAAGTCTTCCACGTGTTATCTTTTTGACCCTTTGTGCTTTGATGAATAACTTGGCTCTTGTATCCTGTGAAGGAACATGGTGTAAGTAGGGGGATCCATAACCAAAGGGATACCAAAACCCTCACCCCAACCCAGATGGCCCAAAGAGTGGCTCTTCATACTAACAAGTATGAAGAAGACCCAAGAACGAAGACCTTACAGAAATTCAATATCACACCTGGAGATATACCTGCTTTCCAGCAGACCAGTGCATGCTGGGACAGGCGCCTCAGTTACTCAGTATTTCTTGCTAGGGGGTATAGATCTGGATTTCAAGATTTTACCAAAGACTTGGATGCTGGATCTGGCTCTGATATAAGAAACGCTACACTTCTTGTCCCTCCACATGATGCCATTCTTTCTCCATGGACCCAAATCTCACAATCTCCTCCTCTTCCCCCTAAAGTTCTCCGATATGTATGCACTGCTCCTTCAAGTCCTCTTCCCCACCATCGAGTGATGCAGTCACCAACCAACTCTCGAGTGAATCTGACCAAGCAGGAGAGTCTGGATGTGCAGCTACTTAGTCAGAAGATGGCTGCAGCCACTGAGTGCATATCTGAGAATATGCAGGAAAATGCAAAGGTGCTTCTCTTATTGACACGGGCACTGGAAAATCTTACCAATGCAGCATTAACAACACAAGCAGCTTCTGGGGAATCTACGGATGGAAAAACCTATGATTATAGAGCATCTCCTTACTGTGGAAATGCAGATTTATGTGCTAATGTTTCTGTTAATATTCAGCGAGCTGATGTCAAAAGCATCTCTAGGCATGCTAATCCCGCTGGCAGCCTGGATGGCCATTTTCACTGCCCTTCCTACTGTTCCTCTGCGTCTTCCTTTTCTTCTTCCTCCAGCTCTGTTAGTATTGTTCCAGCTCAGCCAATGGCATCTCAGGTTTCCACCAGCACCACTTCGCCAAAAGTAAGCGGCAAACCCAAACCTCCATCCACATCTCCAAGGCATCAGGATGACAAACACTTCAATGTGTCCAATGACCTGCAACTGTCCAGCTATTCCCAAAACCCCAGGGATAGGAGTGGTGGAATCGGGTGTTTCGATATTCGGAGGAAAAAGAATGGAAATAAATTAGGTGGTTTTCTCTTTTCTTATCACTTATCCCACTTTTATAGAGTAATCTGTCTTCTTTTTTTCATTTTTTACATCTCATGGATCATCATCATGGATTTCATCCAATTGTCTTCAACGTCTTCCACATCATCATTCATCACCCACTCTAGTTTGGATGCAACTCTCCTCTTTCATCATCTTTCCTGACCTGACACTCCTTCATCTTTTTCTTTATTGATCATTTGACCACCGTTTATAAGTAAAAGTTTTTGTCCACTTTAAGTACATTCATTCATTTCAGGGAGCGACTATACGGAGAGATGAAATGACAGGAGAGATCTACGTGGCTCGAGTTATTCATGGAGGATTGGCTGACCGCAGTGGTGAGATTACTTCCATGCCTTATTGACCATACTCACATGTAGCACATGTGACATTATGCTCTAGGCCACAGGTTCCCCAGTGTGTCAGAGCAGGGAACACACTAATACATGATGGACACATTGGGAACATTGGTAGCACTGGTAATTGCTACCAATGTTAGTCAAAGGTAATTTACAGTATGTTTCTGAAGCATTAGTCTATGGGGGGGGGGGCTTGGTGGTTAGCACATTTGCCTCGCACCTCTGGGGTTCTCCCTGTGCTTTGGGGGTTTATTCTGGGTACTCCAGTTTCCTCCCTCAGTCCAAAGACATGCGTTGTAGGCTGATTGGCATTTCCAAATTGTCCGTAGTGTGTGAATGGGTGTGCAGTTGTGCCCTGCGATGGGTTGGCACCCCAGCCAGGGTGTCTCCCACCTTGTGCCCCGAGTCCCCTGGTATAGGCTCCAGGTTTCCCCATGACCCTATGTAGGATAAGCGATATGGAAAAGTTAATGGATGGATAGTATTTGTATGGCAGTTTGGGGGAAAACCTGTCAGATGTAGCTGATCATGGTGTCATGTGCATCTGTTTTCATGGGATTGGATAGCTCCAGCTGTTCTGAGCATTTTCTTATCTTATTTCCGTGTGACCTTGCAGGTCTTTTGCATGCCGGAGACAGACTCGTGGAGGTGAACGGACATCCTGTGTTTGGACTGGAACCAGAGCAGATAATAAAAATACTGGTTAGGGTTTTTAATTCCATTCTCACTTTTTTCTGTCTTATGTGAAAAGTGTTGGATGTGACCTGATGAGTCGTGTCCTCCCCCAACAGGCTCACTCACACGGGACCGTTATGTTTAAAGTAGTCCCGATTACTGACAGACCCGTCAACAACAAGACCACGGTCAGTTATTTCTTTCTTTCTTCCTGGGTTTCTATACTATTTTAGCATCAGATCAATAGTTACAGCTTATTCTTCTCTAAACAACTGCTACTTTGTCCTCTCTTTGTTCTGGCACTCATGTCTGTCTCGACCGTAGCTGTTTGTGCGAGCCATGGTGGACTACAACCCCCACCAGGACCCTGGCATCCCGTGTGTGGATGCTGGCATGGCCTTCAGGAAGGGCAACCTGCTGGAGATAGTGGACCAGACAGACGCCCTCTGGTGGCAGGCAAAGAAACTGCCATGTAGCTTGACTTGCGCTGGCCTTGTCCCCTCCGCCTGCATGCTCAAGAGGTCAGGGGTTCAAGATGTCTTGATTATACTCAATGATCTGTATAAGTGGGTTAAAATATAAACCTAATACATAAAAGCATTAACATTTCACATCATCTGTTTTTTTGTGTTCTGGGTGTCAAGGAAGCTGAAAGATTTCTGGTGGTCGCAGCCCCACACCTGCAACAAAGTCTGTGAGTAACAGTCCAAAATTAATGGCACCCTTAATTAAAATGAGTAAAAATGAATAACACCTGCATAACTGAACTGAACCATATAGGGACGCCGTATAGTTTTATATATTGGCACCCTTACAATGTTTTGGCGAGGTCGTTCCTGGAGAGTATAACGGCCTTTTTCCTGTAATGTCTAACAAGGTTTGAGTCACTTGTAGAACATTTTGGTCCACTTCTCCATGCCGAACATTTTAAACTCTTTTATAATCTTACATTCGCACATATCTATGCATGTTCAATGCAAAACACTGATTGTGTGTACTTCAGCCATAATGTGTATGTAAGTGATCTTCCATCCCATTGTTGTAACCTTCTGGCAGAGGCAATATGGTTTCCATACTGGAATATCGTGGAAGTTACCAGAATAATCCATAGCCATCAATCTTTACAAGAGCCACAAATGACATCAGTGGCGCCTCGTTATATTTTACAGTGCCAGTCAGGCGCTTTTCCTCACATGCAGCCCTCTGTTTCGCCACAACCGTTGATGATGTTGCCAAAAGTTTGAATCTGGTCTTGTATGAACCCCACATGATTCCAGTTGTAGTTTCACTGACACGTGGTAAACTTCAGGCGCTGCATTTTGTGGAAAGCATCTTTCATGCAACCCTTCCAAACAGATTGTTGTTCTCCTCTTTGTGCGGGTCAACAAGCATCCGTCTCTTTTGTGTTAACAAGCTATTTTCTCCATCGGAATCGCTAACAGGGATTTGATATTTGCGCACCCTTCAGGTCAGAACTTTAAATTCAAATAAATTCTCACAAATTACTTTTGGTCTTTTAAGTGTTCTTCAGGTGTGCCAATAATTGTGTTTTTGGGATAATTTAATGATGAAAACGGTTGTTAGATGAAATCATTTTAATTGTTTAAAAAACTGAATCATGTGTAATGTTTATTTTGATCATAATTTCATATTGGAAAAAAAATGTCTTTGGGCTTTTTTTTGTGCCAATCTGAAGTGAGCACAGTGGATGAAGGTAAGAAGCAGTCATCAGTGTTATTTTATGAATAAATAACCTTTTAAAAAAACAATAAATCAATATAACTATGCTGTTTCGTCTCTCCTTTCTTCAGAGGATGACATGATGGCAATAGATGTGTCTGTTGTAGAAACGGGTATCTTTATCTTCATCTTAAAAATCTTGCCACAATTTCAGTATTCCACGAATGAGACTAATGAGATTTATTCTTTTCTTAGATGAGGAAGCTTTTGAATCTGGTAGGCAAGTCCTTTGGTTTTAGAATAGTCAAATGAATATAATGTGAATGATTTAGTTTGATTTAAGACTTAAATTTCCATCTATTCCATTTATTGGTGATTGAGAAGAGGAACTAAAGGAGGGTAAGTGCACTTTAATTACATTTAATCATCTTGTTTTTATTTGTGCTGTTTATCAGTCACACATAATCTGCTTATTGGTTTGTTTCTGGTTTCAGATGAGAGCGAGTTTAGTGCTAGCGTTGATGGCATCTATCTCGGTACGGGTCAACCATTATCCTTTATGAAAATGTATTCAACACAACATATCTGTAGCAGGACCACGGTAGAGCTCCATTTTCACTCGAGTATTGTGTAAAGGCTGCATCTCGATGTCAGTACTGCTGTACAACATCTGGACTTAAATATGTAGTATACATTTTTTCATGTTTTAAAATGCAATAGCTATCGAACTGTATGATACAATATACAGTACCTGTACAAGTATATATTTGTGTACTGAAGGCGATTTCAATTATGTACAAACTTATACACAAATATAACACAATGTATATTTTGATAGAAACAAATGACAAGTATTATAACAGTGAAAGGACATAGATTATTATTAGTTCTACATAGATTATTTTCCCTCTTTAAAATTTTTGTAGCTTTGTTAATGCTTTTAATATACTGAGAGTCTGTGTGCTGGAACCTTTAGTTCTACATGCTGTGTGTGTGTGTGTGTGTGTGTTTGTTTGTCTCAGCTGGGTTCCGGAGGAGTCTGCGTGTGTGTCGTCGGCATAGGGTTCAAGGTGGAGGTTTAGGCCTGAACCGCTCCCCATGCTGCTCCAGCTCCAGCTCCCTTGTCAGCCCGTATGAGGAGGTGGTACGGTACCAGCGCCACCCAGAGGACAGACACCGCCTCATTGCCCTGCTGGGTGAGTCTGGGTGTGCACAGGGGTGTACGTGTTCGCGTATATATATATTGGTTATCGGTATCGGCCGATATCACTCTGAATAATCGGTTATCGTATTGGCTGAGAAATTTAGTATTGGTGCATCTCTAATATATATATAAAGTAAAAAAAAAATAGTCACATAGTATGTGTTAAGATATTAATTGTGAAATTTTTTTTTATAAAAAAAATTAAGTTAAAACCCCTTTTCTGAATATAATATAAATATTCAGCATCTATTCTAATAATTCCCACTTTCTCCATACCAATTTGTTCTGCAAGAGGATCATGGCAGGATGTATTTTATATTTTTAGTGTATATCCTTTAATTATCCTTAAATGTCTTCGTTCCAAACCAACATCATGGGGGATGTAAATGTTTGCTCTCAAAAGTTGTAAATTACCATAAATTACTATAATAATAATAATAATAATAATAATAACAACATATCATTAGAATAAATCTGGTTATTAAGCTGAACATGCTATGGTTACTCAAATAACCACTCTTTACAACCGTGGTGAGCAGAAAAGCATCTCAGAACACACAAACCTTATCGCCTTATTGCCGAACAACTCATTTGTATAACTGTATTAAATTATACTAACTACACATTGGAACTCTGCTGATTTTGTATGCGTGAACGTTGTTTGCCTTCTTATTTCCAATATATATGCACGGTTCTCTCAGGTCCGTCTGGAGTCGGTGTGAACGAGTTACGCAGGAAACTGATCGAGATCAACCCGAGGACCTTCCAGGGAGCCACACCACGTCAGTACGCACTCGCTCTCACACGTTTGATCGAAAAACATGATCTCTCTCTGCGTTCTACGCCATGTGTGCTGTATTTTTCCGTTTACAGACACGACGAGGCCACGGAAATGGTACGAGGAACCTGGACGGGAGTATCACTACATCACTAGGGATCAGTTCGAGAGCATGGTGTACAACAACAGGTGATTTCACACTTTAAAGGGTCTTTGTAGTTGAGTACAAAAGTTTGTGCGCCCTTAGCACAATTTATTGCAATAAGATATGTAGTGCATTAGGTTTCACAGATTCTTATCGCCTTCATTATCACAGCAGTGGTCAGATAGTACACGATGAGGCATTAATAGTGTGGGGGGGTATTAATTAATTCCCTAATCATTTCTATACCCACATGATGTCTTTCATGTTCTCTGAAAGGATTTTGTCATATTTAGTCATACCTAATTACAGGAACTGTATTTACTGGTCTGATCTTACTGATACTGTAAAAATTATACGCAGCTGTCGCAGTGAGATGTTTGTTTCCTCAGGTTTGTGGAATACGGGGAGTTCAGGGGTCACCTCTACGGCACTAGCGTGGACGCAATTAAGGACGTTCTGGCTGCTGGAAAGATCTGCACCATTGATATTGATCCATATGTGAGCATGAAACTTGTTTTCGATAGTAGGGTCTTATTAACTTCTTCCTAGCAAAATTTTCAGCAGTTTCAATCTTTTGTTCTGGCTACAGTTGTGCTTAAATGTAGTTTTTAAAATCCATTACCTGACTCAGTCTTGGGTGTTCTCCAAGGGTAATGGATGGCAGATGTGTGTCACCACATACAGTACACTGTATGAACTCTGGGGAAACAGGAAATAGTCAAATGTTGAGTTTCTGAGAGCAAAAGATATACTTTTAATATATAATTTAACAATGAGAATGGTCTGTGCTTGTTGTTTACTCCCCAGGCCATTGCGTCAGTACGGACTCATGAGCTGAAAGCGTACATCATCTATATAAAACCTCCTCCTTTAGCCCAAATGAAACGAACACGGCTCAAAGCCCAGGTGACTAATTACTGCACCAGTCGACCGTTTAGGGTGGGTTTGTGTGATCACACACATCAATGAATTGCCAATATATAGCCTAGAGATTACCTGAGCAAAATAATAACATTATTTAAGTGTATGAAGATCCAAATATAGTGAACAGAATGCCTTCTTGTCATTTGTGTTGTACCTTTTTCATTTCTCTCTCGCAGGATGAGGACTTTCATGAGATCGAGGAGGCAGCTTGCAGGATGGAGCAGCATTACGGTCAGTTTTTTGATCACGTGATCATAAACGACGGCCTGCAGGCGGCCTGCGTGCGGCTGATGACGGCGGTGAGGAGAGCTCAGGACGAGCCGCAATGGGTTCCTGCCTCATGGATCAGACCGCCTGAGCAAATCTGAATGTGAACATGATGTTTAGGGCTCAGTTTAAGGGGTTTTGCTGGTTTTAAAGACAACTGATTTAACTCCTAACACCAAAACACTCATGAGATGAATCAGAACCTTGTTAGTGGAGTAAAAACGCTGTGCGATGAAGCCCTTGAGGCATGGAGCTGGGACATGTCAATTTACATTGTGTGAATAGATACTGTACTGATATGATCTTTTTTTTCATGAAATTCACTTAAAAATATATTATACTGTATTCTGTGTGGTTATTTTAACTCGGGGTATGACGTTACTTGCACATTTTTTTGTTTCTTACATTTTTAGCATAAATTATGCCCCATATTCAAACACTGCATACTAAACAAAACCAGTCAAAAGTTTAGACACACTCATTATTTATTTATTTATTTCCACATTTTAGAATAATAATAAAGTCGTCAAAACTCTGGAGTAACACAAATGGAAAATAATTTTTGAGTAAAATAAATAAATCAAAATAATTTAATATTTTAGCATCTTCAAAGTAGATACCCTTTTTGGCTAGAATTTCCAGAAATGTATTCTTGGCATTTTCTCAACCAATTTCTTGAGGAATACCCCTGAGATGCTTTTTAACATTTATTGGCTGCTTTTCGGAATATTTCGCTCCAAGTCATCCATTTAAAAACATATTTTTTGTAAATAAAATGTTAGTTTTCTAATGAAAGAAATGAATATATTGGCACAATTTTAGATATAAAATTATTATAGCCTCTCTCTCTCTGTATATATTAATATATATATATGTGTGTGTGTAAAAAATATATGTATATATATATATAAAGTTTAATGAACTTTATAACCCAGATTTAACAACAGAAGACGGAAGTGAACGTTCTGCATCCAACGGCAACAAACAACACAACGGCTTCATTCCAAACGACTCCCTACAGGATCAGAAGTGCACTACATAGGGCATGATTTAACGGATGTCTACGTCATATCTAGTGCACGATATACCCTATACGGGTGTTTTTGAGATTTAGCCGCGTAAAGGCTGAAAACAGAGAAATCTGAGCGTTTTAATTAAAATTCACAATAGATTAAAAGCTGAGATTTATGAGTTGACAAGGGTGTTTTTTTATTTTAAATAAAAATGACAATGGACACCGACGATGAAAAGGTAAGTGTTGAGATAGAGATGTTGTTAGCATGTTGGTTGGTTAACGGGAGTTAGCTTGCTAGCTAGCTTGATGTAAGCACGTTAATCACAGTATTTTTTTTAAAGATATATATATATTCATGAATTTTATGTAACGCAGGTTTACAGCACCAGAAGAAGAGAGCTCCCGCCAATTTCACAGGTGCAGAAAGTAAGTTTTGCATGCTAAGGACTGCTTCTATATGCCGCATTACTATGGAAACCGGTTGCCAGATTGACCGTATTTACGCTGTGGCCAGAAATTGCTGGTGTTGGTTTGCGATGATTTATAAGAGGTTTTTAAAAGCCTACTCTTGAGTAAACCTACACCTGAATTTGAATAACCCAGGCTTCAGTGCTTCAGGAATCAAAGCACGAGTTGTCTGAGTCGACACCTGAGTTCTTTTCAGTGAGTCAATGCACTCGGTTCAGCTCTCCAATAAGAATCGACTCTTTCATCTTTCATCAACCATAAGAACGGCTTCTTGTCAGTTTCTTAAAAAAACGTTTTAAATGTGTTTAATTAAATGTTAAAAATCAGCTAAGTGCTACATATTTGCTTTGACTAACCCTAATACAACATTATTTAATTTAAAAAAAAACCCTGCTGAAAAAAAACAGTAGAAACTCTCATAGAATTTGTAATGGTTTTAATGGGAATTGTATTGTTTTTAATGGATACTCTAATGGGGCTCTACTGGTAATTTGTCACCTTCAGTTGCTGACATGTTATTTCTAGTGGATACCTTTTAGGCCCTACCTCCTTAATACGTTCTACTGCATATTACAAATGGAAACTATTTGGTAATGGTTTTAATGGTTAACAACTGATGGTTTTTAATTGTATTTGTAGTGG